>NC_133138.1:88778703-89094800 GCF_048418815.1 Hemitrygon akajei | reverse complement strand
ACACAAACTGAGAATTCACAAACAGGGGAGCACACAACCTGAGAACTCTCAAACGGAGAACACACAAACTGAGAGTTCACAAACAGGGGAACACACAAACTGAGAATTCACAAACTGGGGAACACACAAACTGAGAACTCACCAACAGGGGAACACACAACCAGGAGAACTCACAAACTGGGGAACACACAAACTGAGAATTTACAAACAGGGGAACACTCAACCTGAGAACTATCAAACGGAGAACACAAACTAAGAACTCACAAACTGGGAACACACAACCTAAGAATTCTCAAAAGGGAAACACACAAACTGAGAACTCACAAACTGAGAATTCACAAACTGCGGAACTCACAAACTGGGGAACACACAACCTGAGAATTCTCAAACGGGGAACACACAAACTGAGAATTCTCAAACGGGGGAACACACAACCTGAGTATTCTCAAACTGGGGAACACACAACCTGGAGAACTCACAAACTGGTGAACACACAACCTGAGAACACTCAAACTGGAGTAATTACAACCTGGAACTCCCAAACTGGGGATCACACGAACTGAGAATTCTTAAACTGGGGAACACACAAACTGAAAATTCACAAACTGGGTAACACATAATCTGGAGAACTCACAAACTGGGGAACACACAACCTGAGAATTCTCAAACTGGGGAACACACAACCTGAGAATTCTCAAACTGGGGAACACACAAATTAAGAATTCTCAGACTGGGGAACACACAACCTGAGAATTACCAAACTGCGGAACACCGATGCTGGAGAACTCACAAACTGGGGAACACACAATCTGAGAACACACAAACTGAGAATTCACAAACAGGGGAACACACAAACTGAGAATTCACAAACTGCGGAACACACAACCTGACAACTCTCAAACTGCGGAACACACAACCTGACAACTCACAAACTGGGAAATACACAACCTAGAGAACCCACAAACTGGGGAAACCACAAACTGAGGATTCTCAAACTGGGGAACACACAACCTGAGAATTCTCAAACTGGGGAACACACAACATGGAGAACTCACAAACTGGGGAACACACAGACTGAGAATTCTCAATCTGGTGAACACACAACCAGAGAACACTCAAACTGGAGTAATTACATCCAGAAAACTCACAAAATGGGGAACTCACAAACTGAGAATTCACAAACTGGGGAACACACAACCTTTATGAACTCACAACCTGAGAACCATCAAACTGAGAATTCACAAACAGGGGAACACACACACTGAAAATTCACAAAATGGGGAACACACTAACTGAGAACTCACAAACAGGGGAACACACAACCAGGAGAACTCACACTGGGGAACACACAAACTGAGAATTCTCAAACTGGGGAACACACAACCTATGAACTCTCAAACTGGGGAACACACAAACTGAGAATTCTCAAACTGGGGAACACACAACCTGAGAATTCTCAAACTGTGGAACACCCATGCTGGAGAACTCACAAACTGGGGAACACACAACCTGAGAACACACAAACTGAGAATTCACAAACAGGGGAGCACACAACCTGAGAACTCTCAAACGGAGAACACACAAACTGAGAGTTCACAAACAGGGGAACACACAAACTGAGAATTCACAAACTGGGGAACACACAAACTGAGAACTCACCAACAGGGGAACACACAACCAGGAGAACTCACAAACTGGGGAACACACAAACTGAGAATTTACAAACAGGGGAACACTCAACCTGAGAACTATCAAACGGAGAACACAAACTAAGAACTCACAAACTGGGAACACACAACCTAAGAATTCTCAAAAGGGAAACACACAAACTGAGAACTCACAAACTGAGAATTCACAAACTGCGGAACTCTCAAACTGGGGAACACACAAACTGAGAATTCTCAAACTGGGGAACACACAACCTGAGAATTCTCAAACTGTGGAACACCCATGCTGGAGAACTCACAAACTGGGGAACACACAACCTGAGAACACACAAACTGAGAATTCACAAACAGGGGAGCACACAACCTGAGAACTCTCAAACGGAGAACACACAAACTGAGAGTTCACAAACAGGGGAACACACAAACTGAGAATTCACAAACTGGGGAACACACAAACTGAGAACTCACCAACAGGGGAACACACAACCAGGAGAACTCACAAACTGGGGAACACACAAACTAAGAATTTACAAACAGGGGAACACTTAACCTGAGAACTATCAAACGGAGAACACAAACTAAGAACTCACAAACTGGGAACACACAACCTAAGAATTCTCAAAAGGGAAACACACAAACTGAGAACTCACAAACTGAGAATTCACAAACTGCGGAACTCACAAACTGGGGAACACACAACCTGAGAATTCTCAAACGGGGAACACACAAACTGAGAATTCTCAAACGGGGGAACACACAACCCGAGTATTCTCAAACTGGGGAACACACAACCTGGAGAACTCACAAACTGGTGAACACACAACCTGAGAACACTCAAACTGGAGTAATTACAACCTGGAACTCCCAAACTGGGGATCACACGAACTGAGAATTCTTAAACTGGGGAACACACAAACTGAAAATTCACAAACTGGGTAACACATAATCTGGAGAACTCACAAACTGGGGAACACACAAACTGAGAATTCTCAAACTGGGGAACACACAACCTGGAGAACTCACAAACTGGGGAACAATCAACCTGAGAATTCACAAACTGGGGAATACACAAACTGAGAAATCACAAACCGGGGAACTCACAACCTGAGATCTCACAAACAGGGGAACACACAAACTGATAATTCTCAAATGGGGAACGCACAAACTGAGAACTCACAAACTGTGGAACACACAACCTGAGAACTCACAAACTGTGGAACACACAACCTGAGAACTCAGAAACTGCGGAACACACAACCTGGAGAACTCTTAACCTGGGTAACACACAACCTTGAAGAACTCACAATCTGCAGAACACACAAACTGAGAATTAACAAACTAGGGAACACACAACCTGAGAATTCTCAAACTGGGGAACACACAACCTGAGAATTCTCATACTGGGGAACACACAACCTGAGAACTCTCAAACTGGGGAACACACAACCTGAGAACTCACCAGCCCAGGAACATACAACTGAGAACTTACCAATGAAGGAACTCACAATTGGGGAACTCCGTAACCCAGAAACTCATATCTGGAGAACTCACCAAACCAGGAATACACAACAGGGTGGCCCTGTTGGTGAGGAATGAGATTCAGTCCTTTGCAAGGGGGGACATAGGTTCAGGAGAAGTAGAGTCTGTGTGGATAGAACTGAGGAACAGTAAGGGCAAAAGGACCCAAATGGGTGTTGTCTACAGGCCACCCATCAGTAGCATGGATATTGGGTGCAAGTTGAATAGGGAGTTAACATTGGCATGTGACCAGGGACAAGACTATTCTGGATTTAGTGTTATGTAATGAACAGGATTTGATAAGTGATCTCGCAGTAAAGGAGCCATTAGGAGGTAGTGATCACAATATGCTAAGCTTTTATCTGCAATTTGAGAAGGATAAGGGCAGCTCGGAGGTGTCAGTGTTGCAGATGAACAGGGGAAACTATGGAGCCATGAGGGAGGAGCTGGCCAAAGTTGACTGGACAGATAGCCTAGCAGAAAAGGCAGTGGAACACCAATGGCAGGTATTCTTGGGAATAATGCACAAGGTGCAAAATCAGTTCATCCCCTAGAGAAGGAAGGATTCAAAGGGGGGAAAGGGGCCTCAGTGGTTGACAAAGGAAGTCAGAGACTGCATAGCATTAAAAAAAATGGAAATATGACAGAGCTAAGGTGAGTGGGAGGACAGATGATTGGGAATTTTTTAAGAACAACAGAACTTAACTAAAAAGACAATACGGGGAGAAAAAATGAGGTACGAATGCAAGCTAGCCGGGAATATAAAGGAAGATAGCAAAAGCTTTTTTAGGTATGTGAAGAGAAAGAAGATAGTTAAGAACAATGTTGGGCCCTTGAAGAATGAATTGGGTGAAATTGTTATGGGAAACAGAGAAATGGCAGAAGAAGTTAATGAGTACTTTAGATCTGTTTTCACTAAGGAAGACACAAGCAATCTCCCAGATGTATGGATGGGCCAAGGACATAGGGTAACAGAGGAAATGAAACAGATTGACATTCGGAAGGAAACGGTGATGAGAAGACTGATGGGACTGAAGGCTGACAAATCCCCAGGTCCAGATGGTGTGCACCCTAGGGTACTAAAGGAGGTGGCCCTGGAAATTGCGGATACATTGGTAATCATTTTCCAATGTTCCTTAGATTCAGGATCAGTTCCTGAGGATTGGAGAATGGCTAATGTTATCCCACTTTTTAATAAAGGAGGGAGGGAGAAAACAGAGAACTATCGACCTGTCAGCCTGACATCGGTGGTGGGAAAGATGCTAGAGTCCATTATTAAGGATGAAATAGTGGCATATCTAGATAGCAGTGATAGGATTGGGCCGAGCCAGCATGGATTTACCAAGGGTAAATCATGCTTGACTAATCTGTTGGAGTTTTTCGAGGATGTAACCAGGAAGTTAGACGGGGGAGATCCAGTGGATGTAGTGTACCTCGATTTTCAGAAGGCATTTGATAAGGTCCCACATAGAAGATTGATGGGTAAAATCAAAGCTCAGGGCATCGGGGGGAAGGCATTGACATGGATAGAAAACTGGTTGGCAGATAGAAAGCAAAGGGTAGCGGTGAATGGGTGTTTCTCGGAATGGCAGGTGGTGACTAGTGGGGTGCCACAGGGTTCGGTATTGGGACCACAGCTGTTTACCATTTACGTTAACGATTTGGATGAAGGCATAGAAAATAACATCAGCAAATTTGCTGATGATACTAAGCTGGGTGGCAGTGTGACATGTGATGAGGATGTTAGGAGAATTCAGGGTGACTTGGATAGGCTGGGTGAGTGGGCAGATACTTGGCAGATGGCGTTTAATGTGAATAAGTGTGAGGTTATCCACTTTGGGAGGAAGAACAGGAAGGCAGATTATTATCCGAATGGTATAGAGTTGGATAAGGGAGTAATACAAAGAGATCTCGGAGTCCTTGTTCATCAGTCACTGAAGGTGAATGAGCAAGTGCAGCAGGCAGTGAAGAAGGCTAATGGAATGTTGGCCTTTATTACAAAGGGAATTGAGTACAAGAGCAAGGAAATCCTCTTGCATTTGTACAGAGCCCTGGTGAGACCACACCTGGAGTATTGTGTAAAGTTTTGGTCTCCAGGGTTAAGGAAGGACATCCTGGCTGTAGAGGAAGTGCAGCGTAGATTCACGAGGTTAATTCCTGGGATGTCTGGACTGTCTTACGCAGAGAGGTTAGAGAGACTGGGCTTGTACACGCTGGAATTAAGGAGATTGAGAGGGGATCTGATTGAAACATATAAGATTATTAAGGGATTGGACAAGATAGAGGCAGGAAATATGTTCCAGATGCTGGGAGAGTCCAGTACCAGAGGGCATGGTTTGAGAATAAGGGGTAGGTCATTTAGGACAGAGTTAAGGAAAAACTTCTTCTCCCAGAGAGTTGTGGGGGTCTGGAATGCACTGCCTCGGAAGGTAGTGGAGGCCAATTCTCTGGATGCTTTCAAGAAGGAGCTAGATAGGTATCTTATGGATAGGGGAATCAAGGGATATGGGGACAAGGCAGGAACCAGGTATTGATAGGAATTGATCAGCCATGATCTCAAAATGGCGGTGCAGGCTCGAAGGGCCGAATGGTCTACTTCTGCACCTATTGTCTATTGTCTAAATGGAAAACACACCAACTGGGTAACATAAACTGGAGCTCTCACCAACTGGGGATCACACAAATTGGGGAATACAAAACTGGAGTGCGCACTAACCCAGGAACACAAACTGTGAACTCATCAGCCCATGAATAGACAACTGGAGAACTCACCAAGTCATAAACACAGAAATGGAAAACTCCCTAAATGGGGAACACCAACTGGAAAACTCAAGAATTCACCAGCCCAGGAACACACAACTGGAGAATTCACCAACTGGGTATCACACAAGTACAGAACTCATCACCACAGCAACACGTGACTGGAGAACTCAACAACTAAGGAACACAGAATTGGAGAACTCTCCAACTCTGAAACACACAAGAGAACTCACTAACCAATGAACACACAATTGGGGAAATTATCAACTCAGGAGCATAAAACTGGAGAACTCACCAACAGTGGAACACACAACTGGAGAATTCATCAACTCAGGAACACATAAGTGGAAAGCATTATAACTCAGGAACACACAACTGGGGAACTCATCATCTGTGGAACATGAAACTGGAGAACTCAACAACCCTGGGACATACAGCAGGGGAACTTACCAACCAGGGAACTCACAACTGGAGAACTCACAAACTGGGGAACACAAAACTGAATAACTCACCAACCAATGAACACAAAACTGGAGAACTTACTAACCCAGGAATGCACAACTGGGGAACTCACCAGCCCATGAACAGACAACTGTAGAAGTCACCAACTGATGAATGCACACTAGAGAAATGACCACCACAGGAACACCCAATTGGAGAACTCAACAACTCGGGGAACAAAAAACTGGAGAACTCATGAACACACAACTGGGGAACTCATCAAATGAGGAACACAAAACTGGAGAACTCAACAACTGCGGAACACAAAACTGGAGAACTCACCAACCGTGAAATCACGACTGGGGAACTCACTCACCCAGGAACACACAATAGGAGAATTCACTGCCACAGGAACACACAATGGAACACTCACCTACCAAGAAACACACAACTAGAGAACTAGGAACACAAAAATGGAAAATTCACAAACTGGGGAATGCAAAACTAGAGAACACACCAACACAGGAACGAACAACTGGAGAACTCTCTAACATGTAACACAAAATGGAGAATTCACCAACCCAGGAACGCACAATGGGAGAACTCACAAATCCCAGAACGCACACCTGGAAAAGACAGCTAGCCAGGAACGCACAACTGAAGAACTCACCAACTCAGGAACAAACAACTGTGGAATTCACCATCTGTGGAACACACAACTGGAGAACTCAACAATTCAGGAACACACAAATGGAGAACTCACCAACTGGGGAACACAAAACTGGAGAACTCAACAACATCTGAACGCGTAACTGGAGAAATCACCAAATGGAGAATGCACCAGCTCAAGAAAACACAATTGGAGAACTCAGCTACTGAGCAACACACCACAGAGAGCTCTCCAACCCAAGAACATGCAAACAGGGACTCACCAACTCAGGAACACCCAATTGGATAACTCACCCACCAAGGAACACACAACCGAGAACTCACCAATCTAGGAACAGACAACTGAAGAATTCATCAGCTCAGGAACACAGATCAGGAGCATTCATCAATTTGGAAACACACCAACTGAGGAACACAAAACTGGAGAACTCACCAACTGGGTAACACACAACTGGAGAACTTGCCACCACATTAGCACACAATCAAAGAATTCAACAACTCAGGAACACAAAACTGGAGAACTCACCAATCCAGGAGCACAAAATTGGAGAACACATCAACCCAGGAACACACACCTGCAGAACTCACCAAATGGGAAATACACAACTCTTGGTGAGTTGTGTGTTCCCCAGGAACTCAACCAGAGAACTCACTGACCCTGGAACTCACTGGAGATCTCAGTAACCCAGGAACACACAACTGGAGAACTCACCAACCCAGGAACACACAAATAGAGAAATCAATAACTCGGGAACACAGAGCTGGAGAATTCACCAACCTGGGAACACACACCTGGAGGACTCACTGATGCTGGAACACATCACTGGAGATCTTATCAGCCAAGGAAAGCACAACTAGAAAACTCACCAACTGCAGAGCACACAACTGGAGAATTCACCAACCCAGGAACTCAACTGGAGAACTCACCAACTCAGGAAAACACATCTAGAGAATTCAACAATCCAAAAAAACATATTTGGAGAACTCACCAACCCAGGATACACAACTGCAAAATTTATCAACACCGGAATGCAGAACTGGGAAACTTGCCAACCAAGGAACCCGTAGTTGGAGAACTTATCAACTCAGTAACGTACAGCTGGAGGAACACAATTTCTCACCATCCTAAGACTTCAAGGTCAGCAACTGAATAACTTTACACTCCACGTACATTCACCACTATCAGCTAGCAAAAGGAACACACCAAGCTGCCATTTCACAATTTGAAAACCACCATTTAAACACATCATAGCCAATGGGTAAACCTCCAAATCTTTACAGCTGAATCCCACAAACCAAACATTCTTCTGCTGGAAGGAATCACTAGTCTGTTACCAAACCATGGGAGGAAAAATCCTATTCAAGATTCTGTAGGTGAAAATATTCAATGCCTATCACACCACAGAATCAATGCAAAACATCTTGAGGAATTCCACAGCACAGCTCTATTGCCCTGCTCACCCACAATGAGAGCAGTACATCTGGAGGAAGACTCCAGGCTGTAGGAATTCATAAACACACTACCTCAGCCAAAGGAGTTCAGCAGCCCAGGTGGGCACAGCTGTAGGAACACATCCTAACACCTACAGTTGGAGGAATATACCAGTCCAAAACACCATTGGAGAAATTCACAATCCCAATAACCCGGAAGCTGAAGGGATAGATCACATTTGCAAAAATCCATGATTTTGAGGTCTTAAATTCCTTCAGTTATGGGTTGTTGTGATGGCAAATTCCTTTAGCTGCAGGCTTTAGGCTGGAAAGTTCCTGCAGTGGTGGAACATTGGAGAAATGAAGTCCTCGATTTGTGGTTTGTGGGACTGCCCTTCTTTTGACTTTAAACTGTTGGCATTGTGAATTTCTCCTGCATGTTTTGACTGCTGAGTTTCTCCAGTTGTGGATCAGGTACAGTTAGCATGGCTTGATGCAGGACAAATGGTACATCACTAATTTGAGTTTTTTGAGCTAACCAAGGATAATTGATGAAGGCATGGAGGTAGATATTGTCTATATGAGCCTTAATATAGACATTTGACAAGGTCCTGCAAAGGACCTTTTCAGCTCAGCTGCCAGTGACTAGTGGTGTTCCTCAGGAGTCAGTATTGGGACCACTACTTTTCACAAAGTTTGTCAGTGATTTGGACAATGGAATTGATGGCTTTTGGCAAAGTTTGCAGATGATACAAAGATAGGTGGAGAGGTAGGTAGTGCTGAGGAAGCATTGCAATGGCAGCAGGACTTAGACAAGTTGTAAGAATAGGCAAAAAAGTGGCAGATGGAATACAGAGTTGGGAAATGCATTTTGGTAAAAGGAGCAATATGTGAACTATAATCTAAATTGGGGAGAAAGGTCAAACATCAGAGATACAGAGGGACACAGGAGTCCTTGTGCAAGACTCCCAGAAGGTTAATTGAGTCTTTGGTAAAAAAGGCAAATGCAACGTTGGCATTTATTTCAAGAATAGAATATAAAGGAAAGAGATCATACTGAGGCTTTATAAGGCATTTGTCAGTCTGCACTTGGAGTATTGTCAACAGTTTTTTGCCCCTTATCTCAGAAAAGATATGTTGTCATTGGAGAGAGTCCAGAGAAGGCTCATGAGGATGATTCCGGGAATGAAGGGATTAACACATTCAGTGAACAGGGGTTCAATGAGTACAGCTTTGGGCCTCTACTCTCTGAAATTTAGAAGAATGCAAAAGTATCTCATTGAAACCTACCGAATGTTGAAAGGACAAAGTAAGATGGATGTGGAGAGGATGTTGCCTTTGGTAGAGGTATCCAAAACTAGAGGTCACAGCATCAAAATTGAGGGGTGACCTTTTAGAACAAAGTTGAGGAATTTTTTAGCTTAGAATTGGTGAATGCTCTGACACAGATTGCGGTGGAGCCATGGGTATATTTAAGGCGGAAGTTGATTGTTTCCTGATCTGTCAGGGCATCAAAGGATATGGTGTATCAGGTTGACTGGAATCTGGAATCAGCCATGATGAAATGATGGAGCTGATTTGATGGGCTGAATGGCCTAATTCTGCTCTTATTTCTTATGGTCTTATGGTAGGCTGGTACAGAAGGGTGAGGCACATGACATCCAAGGCAAGCTGTCTCATTGAATTGGTAACAAGAGGCAGAGGGTAGTTGTGGAAGGATACTTCCCTGATTGGAAATCTGTGGCCAATTGCTGGCATTGAGGAGAGTGAGGAAGATCGTCTAAGACTATAGCAGGATATTGATCAGATTGGAAGTTGGGCAGAGAATTGGCAGTTGGAGTTTAATCTTGATAAGTGTAAGTGTAAGTCAGGTAGTGTACAATAAATGTTACGATACCACAGAATGTTTGCAAATTCTCATGTCAATAGTTCCTTTATGGTGCAACTTTACAAAACATAGATTAATCGACATGGAGTATTGCACTTGGAGTGTGCAATTGGACTGCACAGATGTGTGCATTTCTGAAGTGTCCAGCTCTGGAGTGTGCAATTCCTGTAGCTACACTATAGAAAGGATATAATTGTGCTGGAGAGAGAGGGATCAAAACAGGAGGTCATATTTTGAGATGAGAAGAAGGAGTTATCAGCAGACCTTGAGGAGAAAGGTTTTTCCACACACAGAGTATCTGATATCTGGATCTCATTGCAAGAGGAGGTGATAAGGTCAGATAGAATTACTGTGCTTAATGGATATTTGTATAAGGCAAGACATATCAGGATATGGACATAATGTGTGGAGAAGGGATTAGTGTATATCGAAGAAGAAGTCAGCAGGAATCAGTTGGACTGAAGAGTCTGTTTCAGTGTTGTACAACTCTGCTACCCCACAGGACAAAGAGATCAGCAGCAGTGCAACACACAGTTGGAGGTGTACACCAGTGACCTCTCCCACACATCCAGCATAGCACATCACCATACCAAACTCTTCATCTCAACAACGCAGAGCAGAGATCAACACAGCACAAATGGAGGGACTTACCTGGCTAACAAGATATACCTGGAGGAACCCAATAAATTAAGTCTACCTAGAAGAAAGAATTAACCTACACAACAATGCATGCTACTTTAACTAACCAGGTCAGCTCACCACTGCTCCAAGACCACAGCAAGAGTACATCCCACAATAAAGAAATGACACCACAGCTGAAGGAGATTTCCAGTGTTTTGCCTCACAGCTGGAGGGACCCAATGGATTAACAAGTACAGCTGCAAGCTCATCTGCTCAATGTCCAACATCTGGAGGATCGCATTCAAAACGACACAGCTGTTTGCTCACCTGACTCAACAGTTGAAGGAACTCACTACACGATCACCCCACAGATGGAGGTGCACCAGCCTTGCACCTCACAGATGGAAGAAGTCAACTGCCCAACACTTCCATAAGCAGATATACAGAAGGCAGATACAATGTGTTGGAAGATCCCAGCATCTCATTCTGAATTCTGTATGCTTTCAGTTCAGCTTCTCTACTAATTGCTAGATGGTTACTTCTTTACAACCCATCATCATTTACTGAACAAGAGCCACTTAATAAGTTGTGGAAGAGACCAGATAGATGACTCATATGCAGGTGAGTTATGTATGGCAAATAGTTCGGATATATCCTGTAAGCCAAGTTTTATTATACAGAGTTCTGGTGTATAATTTTACCAGATTACACCAGTATGTCAGAATTTATGAATGATAAATACCAAATTAGAATATACCTCTTCCAGTTCTGTCATGTTGCACTGACACTTATTACTCAGGGATCTATTATATAGATTACATGGGTATTTATCATTCACAATGTTTCTATGAAGAACAGAAGGGTGTTTTTTAAACATATAATGCAAGTTACAACTGGGCAATCTCTGTAAGTCCTATAAGAATGCTTACACCGGATACATGTTTACACCTGAATATGTCTCAACTCATTTATATAGATTACATCAATATATAACTATCATTTAAACTACATAGGACCATCATTTCTCTGACATATAATAGTGTATACCAGACATACAGCTTTGCTGTTCATAATATACTGTGTTGGTATATATTCTAATTAACTTTCTTACATAAGTTATACCAGGAAAAATGGTCCCATTTTGTGACATATTACAATAGATTAAACACAGTCCTATTATATAGCTGACACCTAGATATGTCATTGGTAGTTTTTTTTTGCACTTAATTACAAAGTAAAACTAAATAATGTTCAACATGTTATACCAGTATTGATCTCAAACAGTTCAGTTATACACCTTACTGCAATCCCTGAAATTTCTGTCCTTTAGTATTTAGATTAGATACTATTCCATTATAACATTCATATTCGAGTATCCTTTACATACTAGTTATCACACAAATTATCCTGGAATATATAACTCAACAAACTACTATATCCTTTAACAGAGGTATATCTCATATCTTACACTGAGCTACAGCATTCAGATATCACTCAGATATATAAAACAGAATTGCATCATTCACTCTGTCAGGATGCATCACACTAATATACCACCACTGTTCTATATATTACACTGTGGTAGATATAACATTAAGCTATATTGCATGCACAACACTTTTAAACATTTCATCATGATTTGTCACAATAAGTTTGATTAAAATACATTTCTCACTCACAATATCATTGCATTCTGTTTTGTTGTATATCTCAATGATATCCACCAATGACTGTCTTCTGAAATAAGTCCTTTAGAGGATGCCATTCGTAGCTGCATTCCATGGATGCCATTTCAAAACATTACACGCAATACTGTTACAACAATGCTGCTCACTGTTGAGATAAACAAAACATTTAAACATTTTTTATACAAAACTAGCAATGCAAATTTCAAAAATAGAGAGAAACCACACAGAAGCAGACCCTTTGGCCCAACTTGTCAATGCCAACCAAGGTGCCAACCTTAACTGACTAATCCTGATCTGAAATAGCAAGGCCTTGTGTAGCAGCAATATCCAACATAGATTTGTCAAAGCAGCTTCTCTAACAGCTGGTGAACACTGGTAAACAAACCTTCTGTAGCTGCCAAAGCAACATCCCTTTGTTAAATTTTTTTTTAAAACTGATATTTGAAAGCAAAAAAACAATTAAAATTCATTCCCTGAATGATCAAAACAGCTGGTACATACAAATAAAACATTCATGAACCACACTGAGTTTTATCACATACAGATCTGTTATACAACAAAGTCATTTGGCATTTAGGATGCAGAGACATATCCTTCACAGTATTGTCATATGGATTATGTTAGAATACATGGATTACAATAAATACATTAAATAATAAAAGGTGAGGTGCATCAGTCTCAATCTTGTTCCGAAGAATAGATTGAGATATATGACCCAATTTTAATTTGAAATAGACTATACTGAAATATATCAATCATGGTTCACATTTATAGATTACTTTAGGACTAGCCCTCAAAGTTTTGGCATATAGATTACACTATGTTATGTCACTATACTATCCACAGGGTTGCCATGAGTCAATGGCAACTCGACAGCACTCAACAACATCAACAACGATATGTCACACAGTATAGCATTATACCACATTTCTTGTAAACCTCTATGTTCTTTGCATTACCCTTTGAGATATAGTCTTTACTGAAAATCCTATTTGTAGTTTTCACTCACAAGAGTGTAAGTTACAGCAGTACTCCATTAATGACACCACAATATTTCACTGCAATATGTCGTGCAGTTTTTAGATTCAGAATACTTTTTGATATAGAGTATCACATTATTTTAATCCGTTAATGAGATATGACCTTTGCAGGCTGAGCCAGCATTCAATTGCTTATCCCTAGATGCTCTTAGCAAGATGCTGGTGAGCAGCTTGAACTGCTGTAGTCTTTGAGGTGCAGGTATACCCATAACACTGTTAGGGAGGAAGTTTCAGGATTTTGATCCAGAGACCGTGAAGAACTGATGATATATTTCCAAGACAGGATGGTGTGTGGTTTAGAAGGCAACTTCCAACTTAGTGATTCATGGTTGAGTTATAATGTGTATACTGGAAAGATTATCTATAGCTCAGTTAACTGTATTATCATTTGGAAATTTCTTTCATAATTTGTTAAAAACAATACATTTGGGAACATCCTCACAGCTTTGTAACAGCGATCTTATTCTGTTTATCCCTTATAGTTTGATTTAATGGATAACCTAGGGATATATTGCTGAAACCTTTTCTAGACACACTGGAATAAGACCAGATGGTTTAGTAGATTATATTACAATATATTATTCTTTCTCTTTGTATAGTATTGTATTGGATATACCATCAAGGTCTCTTACAATATACTACAGATGCATCAATCAAAAACATTTTTGTAGTGGTATTGGGATATCTTATGTACATTCTTGCCACGAAGTTCAAGAATGCAGTATCACGCAGTATCAATTAGTTATGTGGATACACTGGAATACATTAAAAACAGTCCTCCTGCATAAATTACAATGAAATATTTCATTCGTTGTTCTGCTGCATGGTTTACGGTGGTATATTGCACTCATATATATCACTGCAAAATGTGAGTGTTGTTAATAGCTTTGTTTTATATCTTTCAATTAAATTTTGTTACATACTTTACATGGGGATAGACCATTGAATATTTGATTGAACTAAGATATAACATTCAGAGTTCTGTTTTATGGTCTACAGTACGCCTTTCCAAATTTGTAGTTCTGTGATGTATCATTTACAGTTCTGTTCCACAAACAGCACAGAATTGGTTTTGACTGAAAAATAGGAAGACTTAAAATGTAAGAAAAGCAACTTTATAAAAGCTGTCATTTCCAATGTTCATTTAGTAGAGACATTATCATTCAAGATCATTGGATAGGTGTGAATGAGAGGCTTTACACATTATTTGATTCTCCTCATGAAATACATCCCTATTGTTAGAGCTTCATCATGGATAACTGGCTCTTGCATCCTAATAAGCCATTTCTTCATCAAGTTATTTAATAGCTTCAACCAGAATGAAAACAACATTTAGAAAGATGTCATACGTGTACAAAAACACATTGTAAGCAAGGTAACAGAGAAAGCAAGTACTGCAGAGAAAACATATTATGCTTAGAACAACATATACAACACGCTGGAGGAACTCAGCAGGTCAGGCAGCATCTGTGGAAACGAGCGGTCAACGTTTCAGGCAGCATCTGCAGTTTACTTTGTGTTTACGATATCATGCTTAGAAGTAGTTACAAATTTAAAATGGGGTCACTCTGCAGAACAGTGGGAAATTGCTTATAACTAGAATGGATTATAAATCAAATATGAAAGGCCAACAGAACCAATGATCTGTAGCTTCTAATGCACATCAGCGGTCAAATCTTTACAATAAGGAACCTTATCTGCCAATGAATCTTAGAACTGGTAAGCATTAGGAACTGCAAGTGTATTTGAGCAGCTTTTGGTTATCCTTCACAGAGATAAACATTAACGAAGTATTTTTATTCCCTGTGAATTTTATCTGCTGATGAATCTTGTCCGTTCACTATTGGGTATTGAGGGTTGTAGGTATTTGATGAAACTTAGCTGCCAAGTTTATCTTCCAAAGAATCTTAGTTGCTGATAATTTCCAATGAAAGTTAGCAATGATGAAAATTACGGTGAATGAACCTTGGCTGATGGTGAACTTTAGTTGACAGTGAATATTCCAGATTGATGAACTTTAGTTGACAGTGAATATTCCAGGTCCATAACCATTCACTGAGGTGAATACTTCAGGTTGAAGAACTTTGGCTGATGATGAATTTTCTGGGTCGATGAACCTTCTCTGACAGTTTATATTCCAGGTCAATGAATTTTAACTGACAATGAATATTATAGACAATGAACCTTGACCCATGATGAATATTATGTCTAATAAACTTCAGCTGAAGGTGAATATTCCAGCTTACTGAACCCTCAGAGAATATGATAGAAAATATTTAAGGTCAATGAGACTTGGCTGATGGTGAACATTCCAAGTCTTTGAATTTCAGTTGATGAATATTACAATCAATGAACCTAACTAAGGCAATGTTACAATGGGTGAACCTTTGATGACAATGAGAGTTGAAGGCTGCTGAACATTGTTGATTTACTTAGTCTTCTGATAAACAGCTGCTGATAACCCTTAAGTGTTGTTGTTCTTGACTGTTGATGAATCTCAGTCAATCTTAGACTGGTGAAACCTTGATTCTATGATCCTTCCTGGCTGTTGATCTTTAGAAACCTGCTTCAAAGATAAGACATTAGTCTTTGGTGAGTTTATCAATTTTACTGTGCTTTTCTACACCTGCTCTTTGGTGAACTAAAGCCACCAACCATAAAATCTGTGTACATGGGGAAATTTGATGGCAAACAGAATTATTTTAAACTACTGTAACATCCAAATAATTTATCATATTTCTGTCTTGTAAATCACAATCTAAAAAACAGGGCAGCGATCTTTAGGAGGCATCTGAGGTTGAGGTTCTCAAGAATCAGAATAACCAGAAAGGAATTCATTAAATACAGTACTGTTTTACATGAGAATAAAAGTTTAAACCTCTACAAAGATTTCTACAGATGGTATCAATTGCCAGTTATTTCTACAAACTAAATCAGGAAATAGAAAGCACATTCATGAACAGAAATAGAAAATTCAGGTTGGAGGAGCAACACTTTATGTTCCGTCTGGGTAGCCCCCAACCTGATGGCATGAACATTGATTTCTCAAACTTCCAGTAATGCTGCACCCCCTTCAACATTCCCCATTTCCCTCTCTCAGTTTATCTCCTTGCCTGTCTATCCACCTCCCTCTGGTGCTCCTCCCCCTTTTCTTTCTTCCATGGTCTTCTGTCCTCTCTTATCAGACTCCCCCTTCTCCAGCCCTGTATCTCTTTCACCAATCAACTTCCCGCTCTTTACTTCACCGATTCTCCACCCACCTTCTGGTTTCACTTAGCACTTTGTGATTCTTCCTCCCCTCTCCCCACTTTCTTACTATACTCTTTTCCATAGATGCTGCCTTGCCTGCTGGGTTCCTCTAGCATTTTGTGTGTGTTGTTTGGATTTCCAGCATCTGCAAATTTTTTTCTTGTTTGATAATAGAAACCTATCAGCTCCACCATGTCAGTTGCATTTTTACAATGCATTGTTCTAAATTATAGACCATGTCAGAATATTTAATTTACAATCCTGTTCCATAAACAATTATTGCATCTTACATTAGAAACTTTAACTCAGTTGTGTCCAATGAGGTTTACTGAGCTATTTCACAAGAAAATATATGGTGAATCATATAAGCATTCTATTACAAAGTGTGCAATTATCTGAATTGCACAAATGTTTGTTGTCATTCTTAAACTAGACCAACACCCAGAGTTCAGAATTGTATAAGTGTGAGATGTTGCACTTCGTGTCAGGAAATGCAGAGGAGGCTTGACCCAAAAGCAGAACAGTAGAGACAATTCACTACTAAGTGTTTTTTTACGAATTAACTGCAAAATAACAAGCCACGATAGGTCACTAAACAAGACAGAACAGATACTTAACATGGCAAGGCAACAAGGTAATGAAAAGATGGAAGCAACTGGTTGAGACTGGCTGGTTGGATGTTTGAACAAAGGACTGTGGATGAGAGCTGGTTTTAAAAAGGCTGAAATGAACTGAAAGTGAGTGGCAGATGACTCTTGTTGGCTGGGTGGAGACTGGAAGGTGCCTGCCTGTGCAGGCCTGACAGGACCCACTCTCCTTATCCCCCACAGCTGGTACCCAACAACCTAGGACAATCTGGACGGGTCCAGTGGAACTCCTCAGTGAGCAATGAATCCAACATGAAACTGAATGGCACCCAAGATCTCTCTTTTAGGTTTACACTTCCCAGTCAGCCAGAAGTTTACACTTCCCAGTCAGCCAGAAGTTTACACTTCCCAGTACACCTCATCTACAACCACGTGAATCTATCAACTGGAGCACTGTCCACCATCTGTGGTTCTGAAGGTGAAGGCTCAGGTGGATTGAGCATTCAATGGACATCAGGGTTGAGGCAGGACACATGGAAGGTTGTAGATGTTGGTCCTAAGAGATGGTGCAGATGAAGATAGAAAATGACTGTGTTGATGCAATAGATAACTTTGAAGGGACCATTTAACCGGGGCAAGAGCCTGCAAGAATTAGTGTGCAGGGGCAATGGACAACAGGCTTGAGGCAGGACACATGGAAGGTAGATATTGGTCCTGAGAGATGGGGCAGATGAAGATGGAAAATGACTGGATTGATGCAATGGATAATCTTAAAGGGACCAATGAATCGGGGCAAGAGCTCGCAGGAGTTAGTGCACAGGGCCATATCTCTTGTGGACAGCCAGACACTGACCACAGACCAAAATAGTCTGGCTCCTGATAGCTGTTAGCTTGGTAGCAGTAGGCACAGTTGGCAGCTAGGATGGCCTTCCGTACTCTCTTCCAAGCATTCTAGCATCAACAAACAAGAGCCTTGGTGGACATCACCACCACCATTGATTCCTCTGCAGGGAGCAAAATGGGTTGGTAGCCAAGAAAGGGTGAAATACCTGTGGCAGAGGAGGTGTGTAGATTGTGGAACAGTTTGGCACAGAGCAGATACTTCTTCTTTGTGGAAGGCTTAGAGGCAGCAAAACATCCCAGAAACTTATAGAACATAGAACATAGAATAGTACAGCACATTACAGGCCCTTCGGCCCACAATGTTGTGCTGACCCTCAAACCCGGCCTCACATATAACCCCCACCTCAAATTCCTCCATATACTTGTCTAGTAGTCTCTTAAACTTCACTAGTGTGTCTGCCTCCACCACTGACTCAGGCAGTGCATTCCACGCACCAACCACTCTCTGAGTAAAAAACCTTCCTCTAATGTCCCTCTTGAACTTTCCTCCCCTTAACTTAAAGCTATGTCCTCTTGTACTGAGCAGTGGTGCCCGGGGAAGAGGCGCTGGCTGTCCACTCTATCCAGTTGATGTTTGGCTCTTTCAGATTTGTCTGTGGATGATAGCCAGAGGACAAACTCACTGAGATGTGGCGGAGGGAACAGAAGGCTTGCCATAAATGACAGACAACTTGTGGGCTCCAGTCCAACACAATATCCGGAGGAAAGCTAAGAAGGCAAACCACATTTTGAAAGGCCAGTTCCATTGTCTCAGCAGCTGATAAAAGTTTGGGAAGGGCTATGAACTGGATTTCCTTGGATAACAAGACCACCACTGTCATGATTACAGTGGCCCCACCAGAAGGTGTCAAAGTCATGATGAAATCCATAGTGATGTGGGACCAGTAGTGGGATCGGTAGGGGCCAAAAGAACCCTAGGACTGCTGATTGGAGAAATTTGTCTGGGAACATTGAGGGCAGGCAGTGACAAACTAACATACATCTCAGATGATGCTGGACACCTGAACCAGTGTCACTGAAAATCCTGAGTCCATCATATCTCTGGATGGCTGGAGAATACAGAGTGGGCCCACTGGAGTGCCTCTGACAGCATGACCACTGGTGGTACATGTGGTAGTCAGGAGTGTTGGCCAGAGCAGGCTTGTGCTATAGGGCCTAGTAGATCTGGATCCCAGACTATCGGGGTGAGAATCTACAAGGATGGAATGATGGGCTGAGTGTCCATCTCCATTACAGCTAGGTCAAACTGTCATGAGAGGGCATCCCCCTACAGATCCTAGATCCAGGTGGAAGGAGATGGTGAAGTTGAATAGCTCAAAGAAGAGTGCCCAGCGAGCCTGACATAGCTTGAGATGGCAGGTCTGTTTTATAGATATGAGTTTCTGGTGGTCATTCCAGATTAGGTATGACTCAGTGTTTCCCATCAACCAATGTCTCCATTCCTCATTCCTCAAAGGCCCATCTAACAGCAAGTAGCCCCCTGTCTCATACTCCTTAACAATGTTGTGTAGAGTTCATCTTGCATGAGAAGAAGGCACAAGGGTGTGTTTTCCTATCCATTCCTTGCTGGGAGAGGATGGCCCCCATGCCCACATCAGAACTGTCCATCTCTACCATAAAAGGTCTGGAAGGTTTTGGATAGCAAAGAATAGGAGTGGTGATGCAGCTGCAGACCAGGTTATCTGTGAGGTAGGTAATTTGGTAAGGCAGTTGAGAGGATGGCAATTTAGCTGTAGTTCTTAATGAAACAGCGATAGAAGTTAGAGAAGCTCAAGAAGTGCTGTAGCTGTTTGGTGAAGATCTGGGCCCCATGCAGCTTTTTGAATGTTCTATCCATCAAGGGGAAAGGGTAGTGGTTCATAATAGTGATTTGGAGTGGCATTTTAGCACAGTGGTTAACACAACACTTGACAGTACCAGCAACTTGGGTTCAATTCCCGCCACTGCCTGTAAGGAGTTTGTACATTCTCCCGGTAACCACATGGGTTTCCTCTGGGTGCTCCAGTTTCCTCCCACATTCCAAAGATGTACCTGTTGGTAGGTTAATTGGTAATTGTAAACAGTCCTGTGATCAGGCTAGGTTTAAAAATTTGGGGATGTTGCTGGATGGCGCAGTTTGAAGAGCCGAAGGGCCTACTCCGTGCTTTATCTCAATAATTAAATCAATCAATCTTGTTGAGGCCTTGGTAGTTGATACAGGGAAGAAGATCCCCATCTTTCTTTTTGACAAAGAAGAATCCTGCACCAGATGGAAACAGGGATCATTGAATGAAGTCGTGCTGTAGTGCTTCGGTAATGTAGTCATTCATGGCTTGGGTCTCAAGAGGGGAGAGGGAGAACAGATGACCTTGGCAAGGGGTGGTTTCCAAGAGGAGTTCAATGCCAGAGGCATGTGATCTGTGAGGTGGCAGGATGCTGGCTTTCCTTTTACTGAAGGCGATGGCTACATTGTGGTATTCCTCTGAGAGCTTAGCAAGGTTGAGAGTTTCCTTTATCTCCACAGGTCTGACAGGTGGTTTCTCAACTCAGCAAAGAAACCAATGACCGGGCAAAGTGAAGATCCTGAGTGGAGATCCAGGGGTACCTAAGACGAGAGGAGGAATTGAATGGATTCATGGTACTCTTTTATGCTGTGTGCATGTTCTGACTATCTCAGACCCCAAAAGTAATCTGCGTATGGCTGTGATGCAAATGTATGAGAGATACACTGAGAAGGGAGTCCAAGCTATGTACACAGAGTTGCATGCTGCACTGGCATCTACCTCAGCCATCGCCTTCAGTAAAAGAAAAGCCAGCACCCTGCCACCTCACAGATCACATGCCTCCAGGATTGAACTCCTCTTGGAAACCACCCCTTGCCAAGGTCATCTGTTCTCCCTCTCCCCTCCTGAGACCCAAGCCATCTATCTCCTGTGTGCGTAGAGCCATTGGGGTGTGGAGGAGGACAGAGAGAGTAAGTCAGGCTATGATGTTGGAATGAGAGGCCAGAGATTGGGGAGGAAGAGTTTACCAGATAGAAGACCCCTCATCTTTACCTGGTGGTGCCATTTTCCCAGATGCAGTGGGTATTTGATGTATGAATGATAGGCGGCTCCTTAGTAAGCGCACAAGTTGTTGCTCTACTGACGCTCAAGCTCTTGGGGGGGTTAAGGGAACTCTCCCTACTGCCTGTGTTCTGCAGGTGTTGATGATGAGGCTGCTGCAGCCTGAAATGTTCTGGGAATGGAAATGGGGTTCAGGCTGGTGATCTGGAGGGTGGTTCCATAAGAAGCTTGTCAATTCAGAGGGCCAGAGTAAAGGTCGGTGGTCATCTCTCAGGTAAACAGCTTATCTTTCAAACACTCTGAGAGGTAATGGTGGTAATGGGCCAGCAGCACTTCTGTATTCCACTCCACTGAGAGGGTCATAAATTCAATGTGTAATCTAGCACCGAGTGTGAGCATTGATGCAGGCAAAAATTCTGATCTGCTCTGCCCCATTTCCATTTCCCAGATGGTTAAAAACCCAGCACACTCACTTTTCACTGCAAATTGTGGTTTTATTGTCCTAGTTAGCTGCAGCCCAGGTCAGAGCTTGTCCAGTCAGGAGAGATATAACGAAGGCAATCTTGGCTTCGTCCACAAAATATAGAGATGACTGGAGCTTGAAATGTAAGATGCACTGTGACAGGAAGTTGTGGCATTGGGTTGGCAATCCGTCAAAGCATTTGGGCAGGGAATCTGGGGCTCCAAGGGAGGAGGTGGACTGTTGTGGAGTTGCTGTATTGAGACAGAGAGTTGGTTGAGATTGGCGAGCAGATGATCAATGGTTTCCTGTTGCTTTTGACGAGCAAACTTTGCTGGGTCAATTTTTGGTTCACGCACCCTGTCAGGAAATGTAGAGGAGGCCTGACACAAAGGCAGTGATGATTTATCTGTAAATGTTGTTTTACTAATGAACTGCAGAATAACAAGCAATGAGAGGCCACAAAATGAGAGGGATCAGGTATTGAATGC
Source organism: Hemitrygon akajei (assembly GCF_048418815.1). Classification (NCBI taxonomy): domain Eukaryota; kingdom Metazoa; phylum Chordata; class Chondrichthyes; order Myliobatiformes; family Dasyatidae; genus Hemitrygon; species Hemitrygon akajei. The sequence goes on along the minus strand of NC_133138.1, from coordinate 89,072,343 downwards.
CACAGGCAGCAAGGTAACTGAAGGCTAATAGCCACTGGTTGAGGCTGGCTGTCTTGATGGGCAAATAAAGAACTGTGGATGAGAGCTGGGTGCATTCTAACAGGCTGCATCTGTCTGGTATGGAGGGGCTTCTGCACAGGACCGTAAGAAGCTGCAGAAGGTAGTAAATCTAGTCATCTCCATCTTGGGCACTAGCCTACGAATAACAAGGGCATCTTTAGGGAGCGATGTTTCAGAAAGGCAGTGTCCATTATGAAGGACCTCCAGCCCCCAGGGCATGCTCTTTTCTCACTGTTACCATCAGGTAGGAGATACAGAAGCCTGAAGGCACACACTCAGTGATTCAGGAACAGCTTCTTCTCCTCTGCCATCTGATTCCTAAATGGACGTTGAAGCTTTGAACACTACCTCACTTTTTTAATATACAGTATTTCTGTTTTTGCACATTTTAAAAATCTATTTAATATATGTAATTGATTTACTTGTTTATTTATTATAATGTTTTATTAATTATTATTTTCTCTCTCTCTGCTAGATTATGTATTGCTGTGAACTGCTGCTGCTAAGTTAACAAATTTCACGTCACATGCCGGTGATTCTGAATCTGAAATAGGCTACAATGATGAGCTGGAAACAAGTGGTAACTGACCTTTGTTAGCTGTGTAGAGGCTGGGAGGTGCCTACCTGTACAGGCCTGACACTTTGAGAGGTAAATGTAAATGGATAGAGTAAAAGGGAGGGCCCATCAATGCATAGATATATGGAGAGATCTTGTGCTAACTCCCTGAAAATGGCAACAGAAATAGATTGGGTGATGAAGAAACATAGAAACACAGCACATGGGGTGTTATATGGGAGGCAGAGTTTAAGGGTCGGCACAACATTGTGGGCCAAAGGGCCTGTACTGTGCTGTATTGTTCTATGTTCTATGAAACATAGAAAACCTACAGCACAATACAGGCCCTTCGGCCCACAAAGCTGTGCTGAACATGTCCTTACCTGAGAAATTACCTAGGGTTACCTATAGCCCTCTATTTTCTGAGCTCCATATACCTGTCCAGGAGTCCAGGAGAAACATAGAAGGCCAATGCACTATATGCTTTCTTAACCACAGTTTATTGGAACTTTTCTGGGGGAGGGATGGGTTGCACCTGAACTGGCACGGGTTGGGAGGGGGGCACGGGAAACAAACAAACATACTGACTAGGAGGTTTGCTGATGCTTCTCGGGAGAGTTTAAACTATTTCTGCAGGGTGCTGGGAACCAGAGCCCCAAGGTTCGGACCAGAAGGTAGATGTCAGGGAAAGCATTGAAAGCAATATCGACACAACAAGTACGATAGGTTGGAGAGTTTGATATGTGTATATTTTAATGCTAGGTGTGGTCAGAGGTGATGAACTTAGAGCATGGATCAGAACATGGAACTACAATATTGTAGCCATTACTGACTTGGTTGAAAAAGGTGCAGAAATGGATGATTAAAGAACCAGGTTTTTAAATTTTTAGAAAAGATAGAAGAGGTAAAAAAAAAGGGGGGGTTGCTCAAATGATTAGGGACAATATCACAGCTGCACTTAGGTGAAACATAATGGAAGGTTCAGACACTGAGTACATTTGGGTGGACCTCAGGAATGGGAAGGGTGCAGTCATGCTGATGGGATTGTACTACAGACCCCTAACAGCACTGGGACATTGAGGAAAAATATGTAATAAGATTAAGGAAATATGTAAAAATAATAGGGATATTGTCAGCTTAGAACATAGAACATAGAAAACCTACAGCACAATACAGGCCCTTCGGCCCATGATGCTGGTACCAACGACATAGGCAGGAAGAGGGATGAGGTCCTGAAGTGTGAGTTTCGGGAACTAGGCAGAAGGCTGAAGAACAAGACCTCAAGGGTGGCGTTCTCAGGATTGTTGCCAGTACTACGTGATAGTGATGGTAAGAATTGGAGGAGGTGGCAGTTGAATGTGTGGCTGAGGAGTTGGTGCAGGGGGCAGGGTTTTAAATTTTTGGATCATTGGGATCTCTTCTGGGGAAGGTGGGATCTGTACAGATTGGATGGGTTGCACCTGAACTCGAGGGGGAGCAATATCCTTGCTGGTAGGTTTGCCAACATGGTTTGGGAGGGTTTAAACTAATTTGCAAGGGGGATGGGACCCGGATCGATAGAGCAGTGAAAGAAGTGCATGGAGTAAAGCCAGATCTAACATATAGAGAGGCTTTGAGGAAAGAGAAGCCAAATAAAGGGTGTAAAGGTAGTAAGGTAGAAGGGCTAAAGAGTGTGTACTTCAATGCAAGAAACATGAGGAACAAAGGTGATGAACTGAGAGCTTGGATACATACATGGAATTATGATGTAGTGGCCATTACGGAGACTTGGCTGGATTCCAATATTCCTGGATTTCAGTTCTTTAAAAGGGATAGAAAAAGGGGAGGAGGAGTGACATTACTGGTCAGGGATACTATTACAGCTGCAGAAAGGGTGGGTAATGTAGCAGGATCCTCTTTTGAGTCAGTATGGGTGTAAGTCTGGAACAGGAAGGGAGCAGTTACTCTACTGGGGGTATTCTATGGGCCCCCTGGTAGCAGCAGAGATACCAAGGAGCAGATTGGGAGGCAGATTTTGGAAAGGTGCAAAAATGACAGGGTTGTTATCATGGGTGACTTTAACTTCCCTAATATTGATTGGCACTTGATTAGTTCCAAGGGTTTAGATGGGGCAGAGTTTGTTAAGTGTATCCAGGATGGATTCCTGTCACAGTATGTTGACAGGCTGACTAGGGGGAATACCATACTAGATCTAGTATTAGGTAACGAACTGGGTCAGGACACAGATCTGTCAGTGGGTGAGTATCTGGGGGACAGTGATCACCGCTCCCTGACCTTTAGCATTATCATGGAAAAGGATAGAATCAGAGAGGACAGGAAAATTTTTAATTAGGGAAGGGCAAATTATGAGGCTATAAGGTGTTGTGATGGAAAATAACTGGTTCTTTGAGTCTCAACAGTAGAGGCATGGACACACACAGTTTTAATAATAAGGAATTTATTTACAAGGGGAAGTCGGGTCAACACAAGCAACTACAATATTCTAACAAAAAACGCTTAGGGTTAACACATGTGGGGAAGGTCGGGTCGGCTGTACAATACACAGAAAGAGGTGTGGGGACAGGGTACAGTTACACATACAAAGAACAAGGGAAAAGCACTATGACAGCTATCCCCCTTGACCTTGGATAGCTGCAGCTCCCTTACCAGGACAAACGATAAACCTTCCCAAACATAAATCAATGCACTTACCTTCAATGAGGTGGTCTGTAAGAGAGAGCGAGCCAGGCACATGTCTCACCTTTTATTGCATGGGGCTGGGTGAGATAATCCAGTTAAGGTGACCAATAATTTAGGTGTGCATTGATTAGTTGGGAGGGACCAAATGTTGATTGGCGTGTGGTGTGTCCTCCGACCAGCCAGGTGGCAATGCGTCTGTCATGTGGCCAGTATCTCTGGATACATAAGGATAGAACTTGCGGGTGTGAATTGGGATGATGTTTTTGCAGGGAAATGTACTATGGACATGTGGTTGATGTTTAAGGATCTCTTGCAGGATGTTATGGATAAATTTGTCCCGGTGAGGAAGATAAAGAATAAACCAGGAAGGAACCATGGGTAACAAGTGAAGTGGAAAATCTAGTCAGGTGGAAGAAGGCAGCAGACATGAGGTTTAGGAAGCAAGGATCAGATGGGTCTATTGAGAAATATAGAGTAGCAAGAAAGGAGCTTAAGAAGGGGCTGAGAAGAGCAAGAAGGGGGCATGAGAAGGCCTTGGTGAGTAGGGTAAAGGAAAACCCCAAGGCATTCTTCAATTATGTGAAGAACAAAAGGATGACAGGAGTGAAGGTAGGACAGATTAGAGATAAAAGTGGGAAGATGTGCCTGGAGGCTGTGGAAGTGAGCGAGGTCCTGAATGAATACTTCTCTTTGGTATTCACCAATGAGAGGGAACTTGATGACGGTGAGGACAATATGAGTGAAGTTGATATTCTGGAGCATGTTGATATTAAGGGAGAGGAGTTGGTGGAGTTGTTAAAATACATTAGGATGGATAAGTCCCCGGGGCCTGACGGAATATTCCCCAGGCTGCTCCATGAGGCGAGGGAAGAGATTGCTGAACCTCTGGCTAGGATCCTTATGTCCTCGTTGTCCACAGGAATGGTACCGGAGGATTGGAGGGAGGAGAATGTTGTCCTATTGTTCAAAAAAGGTAGTAAAGATAGTCCAGGTAATTATAGACCAGTAAGCCTTACGTCTGTAGTGGGAAAGCTGTTGGAAAAGACTCTTAGAGATAGGATCTATGGGCATTTAGAGAATCATGGTCTGATCAGGGACAGTCAGCGTGGTTTTGTGAAGGGCAGATCGTGCCTAACAAGCCTGATAGAGTTCTTTGAGGAGGTGACCAGGCATAAGATGAGGGTAGTGTAGCTGATGTGATTTACATGGATTTTAGTAAGGCATTTGACAAGGTTCCACACGGTAGGCTTATTAAGAAAGTCAGAAGGCATGGGATCCAGGGAAGTTTGGCCAGGTGGATTCAGAATTGGCTTGCCTGCAGAAGGCAGAGGGTTGTGGTGGAGGGAGTAGATTCAGATTGGAGGGTTGTGACTAGTGGTGTCCCACAAGGATCTGTTCTGGGACCTCTACTTTTCGTGATTTTTATTAACAACCTGGATGTGGAGGTAGAAGGGTGGGTTGGCAAGTTTGCAGACGACACAAAGGTTGGTGGTGTTGTAGATAGTGTAGAGGATTGTTGAAGATTGCAGAGAGACATTGATAGGATGCAGAAGTGGGCTGAAAAGTGGCAGATGGAGTTCAACCCGGAGAAGTGTGAGGTGGTACACTTTGGAAGGACAAACTCCAAGGCAGAGTACAAAGTAAATGGCAGGATACTTGGTAGTGTGGAGGAGCAGAGGGATCTGGGGGTACGTGTTCACAGATCCCTGAAAGTTGCCTCACAGGTAGATGGGTTAGTTAAGAAAGTTTATATAGCTTTCATAAGTCGAGGAATAGAGTTTAAAAGACGCGACGTAATGATGCAGCTCTATAAAACTTTGGTTAGGCCACACGGAGTACTGTGTCCAGTTCTGGTCACCTCAGTATAGGAAGGATGAGGAAGCATTGGAAAGGGTACAGAGGAGATTTACCAGGATGCTGCCTAGTTTAGAGAGTATGGATTATGATCAGAGATTAAGGGAGCTAGGGCTTTACTCTTTGGAGAGAAGGAGGATGAGAGGAGACATGATAGAGGTGTACAAGATATTAAGAGGAATAGATAGAGTGGACAGCCAGCGCCTCTTCCCCAGGGCACCTCTGCTCAGTACAAGAGGACATGGCTTTAAGGTAAGGGGAGGAAGGTTTTTCACTCAGAGAGTGGTTGGTACGTGGAATGTACTGCCTGAGTCAGTGGTGGAGGCAGATACACTAGTGAAGTTTAAGAGACTACTGGACAGGTTAATGGAGGAATTTAATGTGGGGGGTTATAAGAGAGACAGGGTTTGAGGGTCGGCGCAACATTGTAGGCTGAAGGGCCTATAATGTGCTGTACTATTCTATGTTCTATGTTCTATGCTGTGCCAAGCATGTACTTACTTTAGAAATTACCTAGGGTTACCCATAGCCCTCTATTTTCCTGAGCTCCATGTACCTATCCAAGAGTCTCTTAAAAGACTCTATTGTATCTACCTTTACCAGTCACCGACAGCTCATTCCATGCACTCACCCCTCACTGTGTAAAAAAACTTACCCCTGACATCTCCTCTCTACCTACTTCTAAGCACCTTAAAACTGTCCTCTCATGTTAGCCTTTACAGCCCTGTGAAAAAGCCTCTGATTATCCACACGATCAATGCCTCTCAACATCTTATACACCTTTATCAGGTCACCTCTCTTCCTCTGTCACTCCAAGGAGAAAAGTCCAAGTTCACTCAACCTATTCTCATAGAGCATGCTCCCTAATCCAGGCAACATCCTTGTAAATCTCCTCTGCACCCTTTTTACAGTTTCCACATCCTTCCGATAGTGATGTGATCAGAACTGAGCACTAAACTCCTAGTGGGGTCTGAGCAGGGCAGGGTCCTATATAGCTGTAACATTAACTCTCGGCTCTTGAACGGTTGACAAAAGCCAATGCACTGTATGCCTCTTAACTACACAGTCAACCTGCGCAACTGCTTTGAGTGTCCTATGGACTTGGACCCCAAGATCCCTCTGATTCTCCACACTGCCAAGAGTCTTACCATTAATACTATATTCTGCCATCATATTTGAACTACCAAAATGAACCACCTGGGTTGAACTCCATCTGTCACTTCTCAGCCCAGTTTTGCATTCTATTGATGTCCCACTGTAACCTCTGACTGCCCACCAATCTATCCACAACACCCCCAACCTTTGTGCCACCAGCTGATTTACTAACCCATTCCTCCACTTCCTCATCTAGGTCATTTGCAAAAAGATGAAGAGAAGGAGTCCCAGGACAGATCCCTGAGGCACACCACAGGTCACCATCCTCCATGTAGAATATAACCCTCCTACAACCACTCTTTGCCTTCTGTGGAAAAGCAAATTCTGGATCCACAAAGCAATGTCCCCTTGGATCCCATGCCTCCTTATTTCCTCAATAAGCCTTGCATGGGGTACCTTGTCAAATGCCTTGCTGAAATCCATATACACTACATCAACTGCTCTACCATCATCAATGTGTTTAGTCACATCCTCAAAAAATTCAATCATGCTCATAAGGCACAACTTAACATTGACAAAGCCATACTGACTATTCCTAATCATATTATGCCTCTCCAAGTGTTTATAAATCCTGCCTCTCAGAATCTTCTCCATCAACTTACCAACCACTGAACTAAGATGCACTGGTCTATAATTTCCTGGGCTATCTCTACTCCCTTTCGTGAATAAGGGAACAACATCTGCAACCCTCCAATCACCTGGAACCTCTCCCGTCCCCATTGCTGATACAAAGATCACTGCCAGAGGCTCAGCACTCTCCTCCCTCGTCTCCCACAGTAGCCTGGGGTACATCCCATCCAGTCCCAATGACTTATCCAACTTGATGCTTTCTAAAAGCTCCAGCACATCCTCTTTCCTAATGTCTATATGCTTAAGCTTTTCAGTCCACTGTTAAGTCAAGTCAGGTCAAGTCAAAATTATTTATATAGCACATTTAAAAAGAATCCACATTGACCGAATTGCTGTACAGATCAAAGCAGATAGCTAAAATTACAAATACAAGAAACACAGACATAACCAACAAGGAAAACAATTTATAAGCCATAAGAAGCAATATGAGGTCCTAGGTACAAGCCAAAAATCAGCCACATCAGGAGGATTCAAACGCTAGTGAATAAAAGTAAGTTTTGAGCCTAGATTTAACAGATTTGATGGAGGGAGCAGATCTGATAGATGAAGGAATGCTGTTTATCCCTACAATCATATAACCATATAACAATCACAGCACAGAAACAGGCCATTCCGGCCCTCCTAGTCTGTGCCGAACTCTGAATCTCTCCTAGTCCCACCTACCCGCACTCAGCCCATAACCCTCCACTCCTTTCCTGTCCATATACCTATCCAATTTTACCTTAAATGACACAACTGAACTGGCCTCTACTACTTCTACAGGAAGCTCATTCCACACAGCTATCACTCTCTGAGTAAAGAAATACCCCTTCATGTTACCCTTAAACTTTTGCCCCCTAACTCTCAAATCATGTCCTCTCGTTTGAATCTCCCCTACTCTCAATGGAAACAGCCTATTCACGTCAACTCTATCTATCCCTCTCAACATTTTAAATACCTCGATCAAATCCCCCCTCAACCTCCAATGAATAGAGACTTAACTTGTTCAACCTTTCTCTGTAACTTAAGTGCTGAAATCCAGGTAACATCCTAGTAAATCGTCTCTGCACTCTCTCTAATTTATTGATATCTTTCCTATAATTCGGTGACCAGAACTGTACACAATATTCCAAATTTGGCCTTACCAATGCCTTGTACAATTTTAACATTACATCCCAACTTCTGTACTCAATGCTCTGATTTATAAAGGCCAGTGTTCCAAAAGCCTTCTTCACCACCCTATCTACATGAGACTCCACCTTCAGGGAACTATGCACTGTTATTCCTAGATCTCTCTGCTCCACTGCATTCCTCAATGCCCTACCATTTACCCTGTATGTTCTATTTGGATTATTCCTGCCAAAATGTAGAACCTCACACTTCTCAGCATTAAACTCCATCTGCCAACGTTCAGCCCATTCTTCTAACCGGCATAAATCTCCCTGCAAGCTTTGAAAACCCACCTCATTATCCACAACACCTCCTACCTTAGTATCATCAGCATACTTACTAATCCAATTTACCACCCCATCATCCAGATCATTTATGTATATTACAAACAACATTGGGCCCAAAACAGATCCCTGAGGCACCCCGCTAGTCACCGGCCTCCATCCCGATAAGCAATTATCCACCACTACTCTCTGGCATCTCCCATCTAGCCACTGTTGAATCCATTTTATTACTCCAGCATTAATACCTAATGACTGAACCTTCTTAACTAACCTTCCATGTGGAACTTTGTCAAAGGCCTTGCTGAAGTCCATATAGACTACATCCACTGCCTTACCCTCGTCAACATTCCTCGTAACTACTTCAAAAAATTCAATAAGGTTTGTCAAACATGACCTTCCACGCACAAATCCATGCTGGCTACTCCTAATCAGATCCTGTCTATCCAGATAATTATAAATACTATCTCTAAGAATACTTTCCATTAATTTACCCACCACTGATGTCAAACTGACAGGTCTATAATTGCCAGGCTTACTTCTAGAACCCTTTTTAAACAATGGAACCACATGAGCAATACGCCAATCCTCTGGCACAATCCCTGTTTCTAATGACATCTGAAAGATCTCCATCAGAGCTCCTGCTATCTCTACACAAACTTCCCTCAAGGTCCTGGGGAATATCCTGTCAGGACCCGGAGACTTATCCACTTTTAAATTTCTTAAAAGCGCCTGTACTTCCACCTCTTTAATTGTCATAGGTTCCATAACTTCCTTACTTGTTTCCCACACCTTACACCATTCAATATCCTTCTCCTTAGTGAATACCGAAGAGAAGAAATCGTTCAAAATCTCTCCCATCTCCCTCGGCTCCACACATAGCTGACCACCCTGATTCTCTAAGGGACCAATTTTATCCCTCACTATCCTCTTGCTTTTAATATAACTGTAGAAGCCTTTCGGATTTACTTCCACCTTATTTGCCAAACCAAACTCGTAACTTCTTTTAGCTTTTCTAATCTCTTTCTTAAGTTTCCTTTTACATTCTTTATATTCCTCGAGCAATTCCTTTACTCCATGCTGCCTATATCTATTGTAGACATCCCTCTTTTTTCGAACCAAGTTTCTAATATCCCTTGAAAACCATGGCGCTTTCAAACCTTTAACCTTTCCTTTCAACCGAACAGGAACATAAAGATTCTGTACCCTCATAATTTCACCCTTAAATGACCTCCATTTCTCTATTACATCCTTCCCATAAAACAACTTGACCCAATCCACTCTCTCTAAATCCCTGCGCATCTCCTCAAAGTTAGCCTTTCTCCAATCAAAAATCTCAACTCTAGGTCCAGTCCTGTCCTTCTCCATAATTATATTGAAGCTAATGCTATTGTGATCACTGGACCCGAAGTGCTCCCCAACACATACATCTGTCAGCTGACCTATCGCATTCCCTAACAGGAGATCCAACACTGCCCCATCTCTAGTCGGTACTTCTATGTATTGTTGCAAAAAACTATCCTGCACACATTTCACAAACTCTAAACCATCCAGCCCTTTTACAGAATGAGCTTCCCAATCTATGTGTGGAAAATTAAAATCTCCCACAATCACCACCTTGTGTTTACTACAAATATCTGCTATCTCCTTACACATTTGCTCTTCCAACTCACGCTCCCCATTAGGTGGCCTATAATACACTCCTATCAGTGTTACTACACCTTTCCCATTCCTCAATCGCCAAGGTCCTTTTCCAGAGTGAATATTGAAGCAAAGTATTCATTAAGTACCTCTGCTACCACCTCCGGTTCCATACACACTTTTCCACTGTCACACTTGATTGGTCCTATTCTCTCATGCTCTTGCTCTTCACATACTTGTAGAATGCCTTGGGGTTTTCCTTCATCCTGTCCACCAAGGCCTTCTCATAGCCCCTTCTGGCTCTCTTAATTTCATTCTTCAGCTCCTTCCTGCTAGCCTTATAATCTTCTAGATCTCTATCATTACCTAGTTTTTTGAACCTTTCGTAAGCTTTTCTTTTCTTCTGGACTAGATTTTCAATAGCCTTTGTACACCATGCTTCCTGTACCCTACCATCCTTTTCTAATTTCCTAATATAACTGAGATCTTCTTAGACCATATATGTCAAACTCAAGGCCCGCAGGCCAAATCCAGCCCGCGGTGGAATTATCTTTGGCCCGCGAGATAATATCTAATTACTATTAAAGCTGGCCCCAGTAATCGAAGCGCCTATGGCGTATGATATGGCTAATGCTGAGTTTATTCAGGTACCAGGTTTTCAGGGTTTTTAGTGTTTATTCGGCAGTCTTGCTCGGCAGTCTTCTTCATAAGAAATGGAATTTGTAAAGTGAAACACTTTGTAGTTATAGCAGAGACTGAGACACATGAGAGCAGGCTGAAAAAACGGAGGCAATGAAAGCTGCATTCGCACGCGTCCGACTGATCCGGCCCGCATGAAGCTGCATTTTGCTCAATCCGGCCCGTGACCTAAAATGAGTTTGACACCCCTGTCTTAGACTAAGGGTCTTAGAATAGGACAGAATTTGTTAAGTGAAGGTTTCTTAGATCAATTTGTGGACGATCCAATGAGAGGAGTGGTCATATTGGTCCTGGTGTTGGGTCGTGAGCCTGGACAGGTGACAGTCCTTTCAGGAAGTAAACAGTTAGGGAACAGTGATGACAATTCCTTAAAGTTCACTATAGCTATAGATTAGGATATGTATGGGAGTGCTATAAATTGGATTAGGGAAAATTATGAGGGGATTAGGCAGGACCTAAGAAGCATTAATTAAGAACACCTTTTTGCTGGCAAGCCCACATCAGACATGTGGAGGGTGTTTAAAGTACAGGAAAGGCATGCCCATGTTGGAAGGAAGGACAGGCTTAGGGTTAGGAAAGATAAGAGAAAGCTGGAATTCCAGAGAGATGATGAATCTAGTCAAGGAGGAAAAGGAAAAGCTTCAGAAGTTAGGATGAAATGAAACACATGAGGATAATAAATAAGCCAGAAAATAACTAAATAAGGGAATTGGAAAAGCCAGAAGGGGCCATGAAGAGTTCTTAGAAAGGAGGATTAAGGTGAATCCCTAAGCATTCTATATATACATCAAGATCAAGATAGCTAGGGAGAGAGTGGACCAGTCAAGGATAAAGGGGGGAATATCTGCATGGATGCAGAGAATGTGGGTGAGGTACTTAATGAGTACTTTGCTTCAGTAATTACCAAATAAAAGGATATAGAGGACCAGGAGATCAGTGCTGAGAGTATAAATACATTGGGGCATTTAGAGGTCAAAAAAGAGTAAGTGTTGGGCCTCTTAATGAGTATTAAGGTGTTTAAGTCCCCAAGGCTTGTTGGCATTTAACCCAGGTTATGGAAGGAGGCAAGTGATGAGATTGCTGGGCCCTTGACCAGTATCTTCGAGCCACAGGTGAGGTCCCAGAGGAATGGCAAGTAGCTAATGTTGTACCTCTACATAAGAAGGGAACAAGGAAAAGTCCTGGGAACTATACACCAGTGAGTCTCACATCAATTGTAGGGAAATTGCTAGAGAAAATTCCTGGGGATAGGATACATGAGCATTGGAAACCCATGAGGAAATTAGGGATGGCTTTATGCAGGGCAAGTCGTGTCATATCAACATGATGGAGTTTTTTGACAAGGTGCCAAGAGAGATTGATGAGGGTAGGTCAGTGGATATTGTCTACATGGATTTCAGTAAGGCTTTTGACAGCATACTTCATGGGAGGCTAATCTAGAAGATTAAGATGCATGGGATCCGTAGTGAATTGACTCTTTGGATTCAGAACTGGCTTGCACATAGAAGACAGTGGGGAGTGGTTGAAAGGACATACTTGAGCTGGAGGTTTGTCTCTAATTAGTGGTGTTCCACAGGGTTTCTAATGTTTGTGACATATATAAATGACCTGGATGAAAATGCAGGTGGGTGGGTAAGTTTGTGGATGATACCAAGATTGGTAAAGTTGCAGATAGTGTAGAAAACTGGGAAAGCTTACAGCGCAATATAGATCAGTTGCAGATATGGGAAGAGAAATGGCTAATGGAGTTCAACCCAGATAAATCTGAGGTGTAAACACGAGGAAATCTGCAGATGCTGGAAATTCAAGCAACACACACAAAATGCTGGTGGAACACAGCAGGCCAGGCAGCATCTATAAGGAGAACCACTGATGACATTTCGGGCCGAGACCCTTCGTCAGGACTAACTGAAAGGAAAGATAGTAAGAGATTTGAAAGTGCGGGGGAGAGGTAAATGCAAAATGATAGGAGAAGACCGGAGGGGGTGGGGTGAAGCTGAGAGCTGGAAAAATGATTGCAAAAGGGATACAAAGCTGGAGAAGGGAAAGGATCATGTGACGGGAGGCCTAGGAAGAAAGAAAGGGGAAGGGGAGCACCAGACGGAGATGGAGAACAGGCACAGTGATGGGCAGAGAGAGAGAAAAAAAGGAGGAGGTGGGGGAGAAAAGCTAAATATATCAGGGATGGGGTAAGAAGGGGAGGAGGGGCATTAACGGAAGTTAGAGAAGTCAATGTTCATGCCATCAGGTTGGAGGCTACCCAGCCGGTATAACAGGTGTTGTTACTCCAACCTGAGTGTGGCTTCATCTTGACAGTAGAGGAGGCCATGGATAGACATATCAGAATGGGAATGGGACGTGGAATTAAAATGTGTGGCCACTGGGAGATCCTGCTTTCTCTGGCGGACAGAGCGTAGGTGTTCAGCAAAACGGTCTCCCAGTCTGTGTCGGGTCTCACCAATATATAAAAGGCCACAATGGGAGCACCGGACACAGTATACCACACCAGCCGACTCACAGGTGAAGTGTCGCCTCACCTGGAAGGACTGTCTGGGGGCCTGAATGGTGGTGAGGGAGGAAGTGTAAGGGCAGGTGTAGCACTTGTTCCGCTTACAAGGATAAGTGCCAGGAGGGAGATCGGTGGGAAGGGATGGGGGGGGACGAATGGACAAGGGAGTCACGTAGGGAGCGATCCCTGCGGAAATCAGAAAGAGGGGGAGAGGGAAAGATGTGCTTGGTAGTGAGATCCCGTTGGAGGTGGCGGAAGTTACAGAGAATTATATGTTGGACCTGGAGGCTGGTGGGGTGGTAGGTGAGGACAAGGGAAACCCTATCCTGAGTGGAGTGGTGGGCGGATGGGGTGAGGGCAGATGTGCGGGAAATGGGAGAGATGTGTTTGAGAGCAGAGTTGATGGTGGAAGAAGGGAAGCCCCTTTGTTTAAAAAAGGAAGACATCTTCTTCGTCCTGGAATGAAAAGCCTCATCCTGAGAGCAGATGCGGCGGAGACGGAGGAATTGTGAGAAGGGGATAGCATTTTTGCAAGAGCCGGGGTGGGAAGAGGAGTAGTCCAGGTAGCTGTGAGAGTCTGTAGGCTTATAGTAGATATCAGTAGATAAGCCGTCTCCAGAGATGGAGACAGAAAGATCAAGAAAGGGGAGGGAGGTGTTGGAAATGGACCAGGTAAATTTGAGGGCAGGGTGAAAGTTGGAGGCAAAGTTAATGAAGTCAACGAGCTCAGCATGCATGCAGGAGGCAGCACCAATGCAGTCATCGATGTAGCGAAGGAAAAGAGGGGGACGGATACCCGTATAGACTTGGAACATGAACTGTTCCACAAAGCCAACAAAAAGGCAGGCATAACTGGGACCCATACGGGTGCCCATGGCTACACCTTTGGTTTGGAGAAAGTGGGAGGAGCCAAAGGAGAAATTATTGAAAGTAAGAACTAATTCCGCTAGACGGAGGAGAGTGGTGGTAGAGGGGAATTGGTTAGGTCTGGAATCCAAAAAGAAGCGAAGAGCTTTGAGACCATCCGGGTGGGGGATGGAGGTATATAGGGACTGGACGTCCATGGTGAAAATAAGGCGGTGGGGGCCAGGGAACTTATAGTCATTGAAAAAATTCAAAGCGTGAGAAGTGTCATGAACATAGGTGGGAAGAGATTGAACAAGGGGGGATAAAACAGTGTCAAGGTATGCAAAAATGTGTTTGGTGGGGCAGGAGTTAGCTGAGACAATGGGTCTACCTGGCCAGGCAGGTTTGTGGATCTTGGGTAGGTGGTAGAAACGGGAAGTGCGGGGTGTGGGAACTATGAGGTTGGTGGCAGTGGATGGAAGGTCCCCAGAGCTAATAAGGTTGGTGATGGTGTAGGAGACAGTGGCCTGGTGCTCCTTAGTGGGGTCATAATCAAGGAGTAAAGAAGAGGAGGTATCAGAGAGTTGTCACTGTGCCTCGGCCAGGTAGAGGTCAGTACACCAGACTACAACAGCTCCCCCCTTATTAGCAGATTTTATCCCCCCTTATCAGTGTTTCTTTTTGGATTCCAGACCTAACCAATTCCCCTCTACCACCACTTTCCTCCGTCTAGCGGAATTAGTTCTTACTCTCAATAATTTCTCCTTTGACTCCTCCCACTTCCTCCAAACCAAAAGTGTAGCCATGGGCACCCGCATTGGTCCCAGTTACGCCTGCCTTTTTGTTGGCTTTGTGGAACAGTCCATGTTTCAAGCCTATACGGGTATTCGTCCCCTTCTTTTCCTTCGCTACATCGACATCTGCATTGGCGCTGCCTCCTGCACGCATGCTGAGCTCTTTGACTTCATTAACTTTGCCTCCAACTTTCACCCTGCCCTCAAATTTACCTGGTCCATTTCCAACACCTCCCTCCCCTTTCTTGATCATTCTGTCTCCATCTCTGGAGATGGCTTATCTACTGATATCTACTATAAGCCTACAGACTCTCACAGCTACCTGGACTATTCCTCTTCCCACCCTGTCTCTTGCAAAAATGCTATCCCCTTCTCACAATTCCTCCGTCTCTGCCGCATCTGCTCTCAGGATGAGGCTTTTCATTCCAGGGTAAAGGAGATGTCTTCCTCTTTTAAACAAAGGGGCTTCCCTTCGTCCACCATCAACTCTGCTCTCAAACACATCTCTCCCATTTCCCGCACGTCTGCCCTCACCCCATCCGCCCACCACTCCACTCAGGATAGGGTTTCCCTTGTCCTCGCCTACCACCCCACCAGCCTCCAGGTCCAACATATAATTCTCTGTAACTTCCGCCACCTCCAACGGGATCTCACTACCAAGCACATCTTTCCCTCTCCCCCTCTTTCTGATTTCCACAGGGATCGCTCCCTACACGACTCCCTTGTCCATTCGTTCCCCCCCGTCCCTTCCCACCGATCTCCCTCCTGGCACTTATCCTTGTAAGCGGAACAAGTGCTACACCTACCTTACACTTCCTCCCTCACCACCATTCAGGCCCCAGACAGTCCTTCCAGTTGAGGCGACACTTCACCTGTGAGTCAGCTGGTGCGGTATACTGCATCCGGTGCTCCCGTTGTGGCCTTTTATATATTGGTGAGACCCGACACAGACTGGGAGACCGTTTTGCTGAACACCTACGCTCTGTCCGCCAGAGAAAGCAGGATCTCCCAGTGGCCACACATTTTAATTCCACGTCCCATTCCCATTCTGATATGTCTATCCATGGCCTCCTCTACTGTCAAGATGAAGCCACACTCAGGTTGGAAGAACAACACCTGTTATACCGGCTGGGTAGCCTCCAACCTGATGGCATGAACATTGACTTCTCTAACTTCTGTTAATGCCCCTCCTCCCCTTCTTATCCCATCCCTGATATATTTAGCTTTTCTCCCCTCTCCTTTTTTTCTCTCTCTCTGCCCATCATTTTGCCTGTTCTCCATCTCCCTTTGGTGCTCCCCTCCCCCTTTCTTTCTCCCTAGGCCTCCCATCCCATGATCCTTTCCCTTCTCCAGCTCTGTATCACTTTTCCCAATCACCTTTCCAGCTCTCAGCTTCACCCCACCCCCTCCGGTCTTCTCCTATCATTTTGGATTTCCCCATCCCCCTCCTACTTTCAAATCTCTTACTATCTTTCCTTTCTGTTAGTCCTGACGAAGGGTCTCGGCCCGAAATGTCGACAGTGCTTCTCCCTGTAGATGCTGCCTGGTCTGCTGTGTTCCACCAGCATTTTAAATGTGAGGTGTTACACCTTAGTAGGGCAAATGCAAGCTGACACTACACTGTTAAGGGCTAGATCCGTAATGGTGTTGCCGAGTACAGAGGTCTTGGGTTCATAGCTCCTTGAAAGAGGATACACAGTTTGATAAGGTGTGTAAGAGGCTAATGAAATGCTTGTTTTAATTAGTTAAGGAACTGAGTTCAAATGTCAAGAATTTATGTTGCAACTTTATAAAAATTCTGATTAGGCCACTTCTGGAGTATTACGTACAGTTCTGGTTGCCATATAGGAAGGATGCTGAGGTTTTGGAGAGGGTGTAGAAGAGGTTTACCTGGATGCTGACTTGTTTAGAGGGCTGTGCTATCATAAGACACTGGATAAACTTGGATCATTTTCGCTGGAGCACCATAAGCTGAGGGGAGATTTGATAGAGGTTTACAAGATTATCAGAGGCATACATAGAGTAGACAGAGAGTATCTGTTTGCCAGGGTTGAAATGTCTAATACCAGAGGACATGAATTGAATGTGAAAGAAGATATGTTCAAGGGGGATGTGAGTCTTTATTCAGAGAGTGATGGATTCCTGGAATGTACTGCCTGGTAGAGGCAAACAAATTAGAGGTTTTTAGAGCCATTTGGATAGGCATATAGATGTAAGGAAGTTGGAGGGATATAGAAGGTGTAGAAAGGAGGGATTAGTGGTTGGATGCTTTTGATTTGCTTTTTGGCTGGAACAACATTTTGGGCCAAACGCCCTGTTTCTGTGTCATACTGCTTTATGTTTTATGTTCTCTTTTCTATGCCATACTTACCTCTTTTGGTCAGGGCACTAAATAAAAAGACAAAGTGCTGGAGGGACTCATCAGGTCAAGCAGCATCTATGGAGGAAAATGGATAGCTGATATTTCAGGTTGAGACTCTTCATTTGTTCTGAAGGAAAGAGGGGTACAAAGTCAGTACAAAGAAGAGAGGGGAAGGGGCAGAGCAAGAGCTGGCAGATGATAGGTAAATCCAAATGAGGATCAGTGATAAGCAGATGGACGAGGGAAGAGTGGAACTAGTGATAGAGGCTGAAAGACGACAGGTGGAGGTAACAAAGGATTGAAGATAATGGAATCTAATGGAGTATGCAGCATGGAGGTGCCGAGGGCAAATAGGAAGAGTGGGGAGGGGTGTGGGTGAGGGGCAACCAGGTGATGAAGGATGGAGGTGTGTTGAGTGGATAAAGGAACAGCACCTCATATTCCACCAGTGTAGTGTACAACCCAGCAGCATGAACATTGAATTCTCCAATTTCATGTTACCTTACTCCCCTTTTATCCGTTTTCCTCTCCCTCGATCTACTCACTTCCTTCCATGCTGTCCACTTCCCTCCATAGCTGCTTTCAGACCCACCACATTCTCCATGCAGATTGTTTTTACAGATTCCAAGATCAGCAGTCATTTGTGTCTCCATTGAATGCAAAAGTTGGGAAGTCATGTTGGAGTTGCATAAAGCATTGGTGAGGCTATATTTGTAGTAGTGTGTACAGTTCTTGTCATCACATTACAGAAGGATGTGGAAGCTATGGAGAGGGTGCAGAAGGGTCAGAGTCGTCTCTACTTCCTGAGGAGACTGAGGTCCTTTAACATCTGCCGGATGATGCTGAGGATGTTCTACGAGTTTGTGGTGGCCAGTGCTATCATGTTTGCTGTTGTGTGTTGGGGCAGCAGGCTGAGGATAGCAGACACCAACAGAATCAACAAACTCATTCGTAAGGCCAGTAATGTTGTGGGGGTGGAACAGGACTCTCTGACGGTGGTGTCTGAAAAGAGGATGCTGTCCAAGCTGCATGCCATCTTGGACAATGTCCCCCATCCACTCCATAATGTACTGGTTAGGCACAGGAGTACATTCAGCCAGAGACTCATTCCACCGAGATGCAACACTGAGCGTCATAGGAAGACATTCCTGCCTGTGGCCATCAAACTTTACAACTCCTCCCTCGAAGTGTCAGACACCTTGGGCCAATAGGCTGGTCCTGGACTTATTTCCACTTGGCATAATTTACTTATTATTATTTAACTATTTATGGTTTTATATTGCTATATTTCTACATTATTCTTGGTTGGTACGACTGTAACGAAACCCAATTTCCCTCGGGATCAATAAAGTATGTCTGTCTGTCTGTCTTCTCTGGAGCATCAGAAGCTGAGGGGAGAACAGATATGAGATGCAAAGAAAGGGTAAATAGAATCTTTATCTCAGTGTGAAAATGTCAAAGGCAAGAGAGCATAGTTTTAAGGTGAGAGGCCGGAAGTTTAAAGAGCAGAACAGAACAGTTGCAGAAAACTTTAAAAAGTCTGATTGGTACAACTGACTAGTTACTTTCCAGTCAGGAGGAGGAGCCATATTCTTTAGAAGCAGGTTTGAGGAAGCATTTCTAATTGGCTAATTCTGAGGCAAACCAGCCAATAAAAAGAAAACAACTACCAGGGAGTGGACAGTTTTGGGAGTGGCTGTTGTTGATAGCCAAGTGCTGTGATTGAGGGTAAGCACCGAGATGTTGGCTTGTGAGGAGGCCAAGCAGAGGTACTGGTGAGGTACCTGGTGATTGGAGGATAGTCAATGTTGTTCCACTGTTCCAGAAAGGCTCTAAAAATAAATCAGTAAATTATAGGTTGGTGTGTCTGACATCAGTAGTGGAAAAGTTGTTGGAAGGTATTCTGAGCCACCAGAATGTATGTATGTATGTATGTATGTATGTAGATATGAAAGTATGTAGATAAACATAGACTGATTAAGGATAGTCAGTATGGCTTCATGTGTAGTAGGTCATGTCTAACCAATCTTATGGAGTTTTTTGAGCAAGTTATCAGGAGAGTTGATGAAGGCAAGGCAGTGGATGTTGTCTACATGGATCAATAAGGCACTTAACAAGGTCCTGCATGGGAGGTTGATCAAAAAGGTTTAGTCGCTTAGCATTCAAGATGAGGTAGTAAACTGGATTAGACATTGACTTTGTGGGAGAAGTCAGAGAGTGGTAATATATGGTTGTCTCTCTGACTGAAGGCCTGGGACTGGCGGAGTGTCACAGGGATCCAGACAGACATACTTTATTGATTCCGAGGGAAATTGGGTTTCGTTAAAGCCACATCAACCAAGAATAGTGAAGAAATATAGCAATATAAAACCATAAATAATTAAATAATAACAAGTTAATCATGCCCAGTGGAAATAAGTCCAGGACCAGCCTATTGGCTCAGGGTGTCTGACACTCTGAGGGAGGAGTTGCAAAGTTTGATGGCCACAGGCAGGAATGACTTCCTATGACACTTAGTGTTGCATCTCGGTGGAATGAGTCTCTGGCTGAATGTACTCCTGTGCCTAACCAGTACATTATGGAGTGGATGGGAGTCATTGTCCAAGATGGCATGCAGCTTGGACAGCATCCTCTTTTCAGACACCACCGTCAGAGAGTCCAGTTCCATCCCCACATCATCACTGGCCTTACGAATGAGTTTGTTGATTCTGTTGGTGTCTACTACCCTCAGCCTGATGCCCCAGCACACAACAGCAAACATGATAGCACTGGCCACCACAGACTTGTAGAACATCCTCAGCATTGTCCGGCAGATGTTAAAGGACCTCAGTCTCCTCAGGAAATAGAGACAGCTCTGACCCTTCTTGTAGACAGCCTCAGTGTTCTTTGACCAGTCCAGTTTATTGTCCATTCGTATCCCCAGGTATATGTAATTCTCCACCATGTCCACACTGACCCCTTTGATGGAAACGAGGGTCACAGGTGCCTTAGCCCTCCTCAGGTCCACCACCAGCTCCTTAGTCTTTTTCACATTAAGCTGCAGATGATTCTGCTTGCACCATGTGACGAAGTTTCCCACCGTAGCCCTGTACTCGGCCTCATCTCCCTTGCTGATGCATCCAACTATGGCAGAGTCATCAGAAAACTTCTGAAGATGGCAAGACTCTGTGTTGTAGCTGACGTCCGAAGTGTAGATGGTGAAGAGAAAGGGAGACAGGACAGTTCCCTGTGGAGCCCCAGTGCTGCTGACCACTCTGTCTGACACACAGTGTTGCAAGCGCACGTACTGTGGTCTGCCAGTCAGGTAATTAATAATCCATGACACCAGGGAAGCATCCACCTGCATCACTGTCAGCTTCTCACCCAGCAGAGCAGGGCGGATGGTGTTGAACGCACTGGAGAAGTCAAAAAACATGACCCTCACAGTGCTCGCCGACTTGTCCAGGTGGGCATAGACACGGTTCAGCAGGTAGTCGATGGCATCCAAAACTCCTAGTCGGGGCTGGTAGGTGAACTGGAGGGGGTCTAAGTGTGTCCAGGGTCTTCATGATGTGGGAGGTCAATGCCACCGGTCTGTAGTCATTGGAGCCACTGGGGTGCGGCGTCTTCGGTACAGGGAGGAGGCAGGACATCTTCCACAGCAAAGGAACCTTCTGGAGACTCAGGCTCAGGTTAAAGACATGGTGAAGTACTCCACATAGCTGGGGGGCACAGGCTTTGAGCACCCTGGGGCTGACACCATCCGGGCCTGCAGCCTTACTTGGGTGGAGATGTTTCAGCTGTCTTCTAACCTGTTCAGCTGTGAACCCCACCGTGGTTGTTTCAGGTGTGGGAGGGGTGTAGTCACGAGAGCAGGGTGGGGGGCTGTGAGGAGGGGTAGGAGGGGAGAGTAGAGTATTGGTTCTCCATGCTGGGTCTCTTGCTGTTCATCTATATTATCAATCTGGATGATAATGTGGTTAACTGAATGAGCACATTTGTGGATGGCACCAAGACAGGGGGTGTAGTGAAGAGTGAGGAAGGCTATCAGGACCTACAGTGGGATCTTGACCAGATGGAAAATTGGGCTGTAAAATGGAAGATGGAATTTAAAGCAGACAAGTGCAAGGTGTTGTACCTTGGTAGGACCAACCAGGGTAGGTTTTACATGGTGAATGATAGGGCACTGTGGAGTGTGTTAGAACAAATATATCTGTGAATACAGGTCCATAATTCATTGAAAGCAGTGTCACACATAGGATAGGGTTGTAAAGAAAGATTTTGGCACATTGGCCTTCATAAATCAAAGTACTGAGTATAGGAGATGGGATGTTATGTTGAAGTTGTATAAGACATTGGTGAGGCATAACTTGGAGTATTGTGTGCAATTTTGGGCACCTACCTAGAGGAAAGATGTAAATAAGGTTGCAAGAGTACAGAGAAAATTTACAAAGATGTTGCCAGCTCTGGAGGACCTGAGTTATAAGGAAAGATTAAATAGGTAAGGACTTTATTCCTCTGAATGTAAAAGACTGAGAGGAGATGAGATAGGTGTTTACATAATTATGAGGTGTACAGATAGGGTAAATACAAGCAGGATTTTCTGCTAAGGTTGGGTGGGACTACAACCAGAGGTCATGGGTTAAGGGTGAAAGATGAAAAGTTTAAGGGGAACATGAGGGGAAAGGTGAAAAGTTTAAGGGGAACTTCTTCACTCAGAGGGTCATGAGAGTGTGGAATGAGCTGCCAGTACAAGTGGTGCAAGCAAGTTCAATTTCAATGTTTAAGCGAAGTTTGGATAGGTACATGAATGGGAGGGGTATGAAAGGCTATAGATGCAGGTCAGTGGGAGTAGGCAGTTTAAATAGTTTGGCATGGATCTGGCCCTGTTTCTGTACTGTACTTTTCTATGACTCTACAGGTAAAATCATTTTATCCTCAGTTTAAAGGGGGTGACAGACAGGCCAGTGGTATGCTTCTCTTGCAGATGTAGGAGATCAAGGATAATGTTGGTGTCTCTTTTGACTCCACCTGCAGTTTCTGATTGACTGTGTTAAGGAACTGGAGCTGAAGCTGGATGCAATCAGGATTGCGTGAGGTGCTGAGAACATCATAGATAAGAGGCTTAGTGAAGTGGTTACACCTAAAGGAGTTGGGCGACCATCAGGAAGGGTAAAGGGAGTAAGCAGATTGTGCTGAATTCACCTGCATCCATTACTCTCAGTAACAGGTATATCTTTTTAGAGTTGGGTTTATAATGTTTCATAGGGTAGCAGCAACAGCAGCCAGGCCAGTGGCATTATGAATGGCTCTGAGTCTCCAAGAGGAAGGGGAAGGCAAACGGAGAAATAGTGATGGGAGGCTTGATCGCTGGGGGTACAGAAAGGTGTTTCTGGGATCAAGCAAGAATCCAGGATGGTATATTGCCTGGTTGGTGCCAGAGTTAAGCTTGTCTCAGATTGGATACAAGCCAATCTTATGACTGTAAAGCTAAGTACAGCTTCAATGCCATTTTTAAGTTTATTGATGTTGTTAACTGAATCAAAGGTGGTAGTAAATCAGCCTAAAGGAGAAAGATTGAAATCTGGCTGATTGGTGCCACAACAACAAACACATCACTCCATTTCACTCAAGGTCCATGTAGACAACATCCACTGCCTTGCTTTTATAAACTTTCCTGGTAACTTCCTTGAAACACTCCATAAGATTGGTTAGACACAGCCTACAATGAACAAAACCATGTTGACTATCCTTAATCAGTCCCTGTCTATCCAAATACTTACTTATCTGGTCCCTTAGAATACCTTCCAATACTGTCCCACTACTGATGTCAGGCTTACCAGCCTATAATTTTCTAGCTTATTCTTAGAGCCTTTCTTAAACAATGGAACAACATCAGCTATCCTCCAATTGTCAGGTATCTCTGCTAGGGCTCCTGCAGTTTGCACACTAGCCTCCTACAGGATCTCAAGGAACACCTTGTCATGCCCTGGGGATTTACCTATCCAAGTTAGCTTCAAGATTGCAAACATCTCCTATCAGAAAGGATTTGCCAGAAAACAACCTGTCCCAATCCACACTTGCCAAATCCTTTCTGATACCATCAAAATTGGTTTTTCGCCAATATAGAATCTCAATCCAAGGACCAGAACTATCCCTTTCCATAATAACCTTGAAACTAAAGACATTATGATCACTAGATGCAAAGTGTCCCACAAGATCAAGTTTAGGAACAGTTATTACCAGTCAACCATCAGGCTCTTGAACCAGAAAGGGTAACAACATTCAGCCCATCTATGGACAAATTATGGATTCACTTTTAAGGACTCTACAACATGTTCTTGAGATTTATTGCTTTTTTTTCTCTTTTTTGTATTTGCACAGTTTGCTTTCTTTTGCACGCTAGTTGCTTGTCTGGATTTGTTGATACCACTGTGTTTATTTGTATTTACAGTAAGAAAATGAATCTCATGGTGACATATACAGTATGTAATTTGAACTTTGAATTCTGAAAGGGGAGGATGAGCAGCCAAAGCTTATGGTCCATATAGGCAGGAAGGGAGATGAGGTCCTGCAAAGTGAACATAGGAAGCTAGGTGTCATGTTAAAAAGCAGAATTGCCATCTCAGGATTATTACCATGTCATGTGCTGGTGAGGTGAGGAAATATGAGCTGTAAAGAGCAGCTGGACAAAGTTCTGTTGTTTTCTTTGGACTGACAGGAGGATTGAAAGAAGGTTATAAAATTATCCTGAGTCCTGATGAAGGGTCTCAGCCTGAAACATCTCCACAGATGCTGCCTGACCTGCTGAGTTCCTCCAGCATTCTGTATGTATTGCACTGGGTTTCCAGTATCTGAAGAGCCTTTTGTGATTATAAAAATATTAGAGGCACAGATAGGGTAGACAGTCAAAATCTTTTACACTGTGAAGAAATGTCAAATACCAGGGGACATAGCTTTAAGGTGAGAGGGATAAAGTTTAAAGGGCATGTGCAGAGCAGATTTGTTTACAATCTGGAATGGAATATCATGGGAACCAGAAACAACAATGGCATTTAAAAATCTGTAGACACATAAATTAGCAGGGAACAGAAGGATATCGATCACATCCAGGCAGAAGCGACAGTTAAATTTAGCATCATGTTTGGTGCAAATTTGGGGGTTGAAAGGCCTGATCATGGGCTGTACTGTTCTCTCTTTTTTGATTTACAAGGCAAGTTTTTATAGAGAGTGGTAGATGCCTGGAATGTACTCCCAAGAGACATGTTGAAAACATATGATACCAAAATGATAAAGCCATTTAGACAGACAAATAAATAAACAGGTAAGACATGAAAAGAAATGGGCATGTGCACGCAAATGAGATTAGTTTAAATTTTCATCATGGTTGGCAACGATATTGTGAGCTGAAGCCTGTCTCTGCCCTATAATCTTGACAAGTCACTGACATGTGCCACCCACTGACTGTTACATAGATTAGATTGGAATATGCAGCCACAGTATTCCATTATTAGCTGAAAATAGGAGTGGAACATAGAATTCCAACAGCTTCCAAAGGAAAAGGGAGTAAATTTACCTGCAATGGGCCACTCAAACCAATAATGGGACTGAGAAACCTTCAGTGACAGCACTGCAGGAATAAATGAACGCTCACTCGAGAATCAAAACATTAATTTCAATTTAAAGTCAACGAGGATTATTTCATTTTCAATTTCTGATTAATTTGATAAAAGTGTGTCCAAAAAAGTGTGGAGGGCCAGAGGTAATGTGTCACAAAGGAATGGATTTTGATTTCTGAACTTTACAGTTACATTTGACAATTTTACATAGACCTATCAGAGGAGGGGCACCAAAGGAAGTGATAGTGAATTGAGAAACAGTAAGAGTGGAGCCAGAATTGGGAATGGAAAAATAGAGAATGGGGTGGGGATAGAAATTACTGGGAGTTAGTGAAATCTATATTCATGCTATCATGTTGTAGCTACCCTGGTAGAATGAGGTATTGTTCCTCTAACAGGAGTGTGGCCTCATCTTGGAAGCAAAGGAGACAATAGACCAACATGTTCGAATGGGAATGAGCAGTTGAACTGAAATGAGTAATCATTGGGAAATATCTTCTTCTGTGATGAACGAAGCAAAGGTGCTCAACAAAGTGGTCCTCCAATCTATGCCAGGTCTCACTGATGTAAAGGAGGCCCCACAAGGAGCATCGGATACAGTAGATAACCCCAACAAACTTACAGTTGAAGTGTCACCCTCCTTGAATGGTGCTGAGGGAGGAGGTATAAGGGGCAGTTGTAATGTTTGCCATGCTTGCAGGGTAAGACCCAGGAGGGAGAGTGTCTTCCATGGTCCATTACTCCCTCTTATGAGATTCCTTCTTCAGCCCTTTACCTCTTCCACTTATCACCGCCCAGCTTTTTATTTTACCTCCCTCCCCCATCCATCTGCCTTCTCCTTCACTTGGTTTCACCTATCATTTGCCATCTTGCACTCCTTTCCTTACCCCACTTTCTTATTCAGGCTTTTCCCACTTCTTCTCCAGTCCTGATGAAGGGTCTCCATTTGTTCCTCTCCAAAGACGCTGCCTGACCTCTGAGTTCCTCTAGCTGCTTTTGGTTGTTCCTCAAGATTTCAGCATCTGCAAAATCTCTTGTGGAAAGTGAGGTTTTGTTCATCAAGCTTGCTTTGGTTCTCCTGGGAACAGTGCAGCAGGTCACAGAGAAAAAAGTCAGTGTGGGAAAGAGGAGTTATTGTACTAGGCAAAAAGAAGCTAACTGCAACATGCACAAAATGCTGGAGGAACTCAGCAGGCCAGGCAGCATCTATGGAAAAGAGTACAGTCAACATTAGACCCTTCATCAGGACTGGTAAAGAGAGGGTTTTTCAGCTGTTCCTTGGCCCAAAACATCAAATGTTTGCTCTTTTCCGTAGATGCTGCTGATATATATATATATACACACACACATACATAGATAGCCTGCTGAGTTCCTCCAACATTTTGTGTGTGTTGCTCTGGATTTCCAGCATCTGCAGATTTTCTGATGTTGTGAAGCTAACTGCAAATAAATGTATGCTATTGAATCATCACCGTCTCTGTAAGTGATCTGCCTCAGTTTGCTTGATGATATCTGTCATTGACTCTGAATCTGTTGAGCGTGTACCCTATTACATTGTATCTGAGACTCTGATGGATGGAGACATCCAATCTAGGCTTAAACTAGAAGTTCTTTGTGTTTGAGAGATATGAACATCATGGGAAATGTCATAATTTATTGTCTGAACTGAATCTCCCCACATGGAGGGAGCAGTAAAGAAACACTTGGTCACTGGACTGATGTTATGTACAAGCCAAAGTGGATAAGGACAGCTGGTTCCCTCTCTTGAAGGACATCAGTGAACCAGATGGGCTTTTACAACAATCCAATTGCTTCATGATTACTTCACTAAAGCTATTTTTTTTGTTTTAAACTCTGGATTTACATAGTACATAGAAAACCTACAGCACAATACATGCCTTTCGGCCCACATCATATTTGACCTACCAAAATAAACCACTTCACACTTATCTGGGTTGAACTTCATCTGCCACTTCTCAGCCCAGTTTTGCATCCTATCAATGTCCCGCTGTAACCTCTGACAGTCCTCCACACTATCCACAACACCTCCAACCTTTGCGTCATCAGCAAATTTACTAATCCATCTCTCCTCTTCCTCATCCAGGTCATTTCTAAAAATCACAAAGAGTAAGGGTCCCAGAACAGATCCCTGAGGCACACCACTGGTGACCGACCTCCATGCAGAATATGACCCGTTTAAAACGACTCTTTGCTTTCTGTGGGCAAGGCAGATTTATTAGATTGCTGGTCATTGAGCTCGTCACCTGCTGTGGTGGGGTTTGAATTCATGTCTCTGGATTATGGACTGGCTTCTGATCCACTAACACAACCACCACAAAAACATTTAGATCATATGCTTAAGAAACTACAAAGGTTTTTCCCTAAGTTAGTTATTGTTATGGTCCACAACTCTGGAACCTCTGGAACTTGTCTTGTAAAACACATTTTGGACCACCAGAGTTAGCAGTCATGAGGTCAGTATCATGAAGTTGTGGAATAGAATCAGGCCCTTCAGCCTGTCTCATCCATACCAACCTAAAATGCCCACATCAGCTAGTCTCTTAAGTGCTCAAGATAGGATCAACCTTTGCCTGTGAGACGAATCTGTCAGATTCACACACACATTCCTGTTTTATAAATTCCCTAGTTTCTGTCTGCTATATAGATTATACAATGTTACTCTCAGTTCTGCAATATGAACACATAGGGATATATTTCTCATACATCTATTAGACTGATTAGGCAGGGATGTATCATTCACAGTTCTGTTTTATATCCTATTTGTATAGGATGCATAATGCTCTCAAACTAAATTTGACAATGACCCATTTAATGAAATATCAGGGCAGTTTAAAAAAGTTAAAAATAGATGTGAAGGACATAAGCAATAGAAGCTTTGAACAATATGGTCTTCTAAACATGATATGCTCTGCCATTCATCCAGATTGTGGCTGTTTCCTCAGTAACACTTTCCTGCAATTTTCCTGTAGCTGTTAAATAAGTTCAACAATTGTGACTCTAAGCGCCTCGGGTAGAAAATTCCACAGGGTCATCACCCCCTCAGAGACATTTCTATCATCTCAGTCTCAAACAGTTTGATACTGTGGGCACTAGTTCTCAGAAGTTTGGAGCAGTCAATATTTATCCATATACCACAGAAAAAATCCTATCTATATGCATTATGGCTTGGTATGACAACTGCTCTGCACATGACTGCAAGAAATTACAGAGCTGTGAAGAAGCTCCATTCTATGGACTCTTGTCAATACTTCTCATATCCTCAGTAAAGCAGGCAGCATAATCAAAGATCACAGCCATCCCAGAATTCTCCATTCTTCCCTCTACCTTCGGGCTGAAGATACAAAAGCCTGAAAGGCACAAGGACAGCTTCTACCCCCACTGTTATCAGATAATTAACTTGTTCCCAAATATAATCTAGACTCTTGACCTCCCAAATGACCTCATTACAATCTTGCACCTTATTGTTCATGTGCACTGCACTTTCTCTGTAGATTACCTGCTTTATTGTGTATTGTTATTGTTTGACCTCAATGCACTGTAATAACAGTATGCTTTCCATTGTATCTCAATACATGTAACAATAATAAACCATTTGCAATCTCCTCTCATTTTACTGAATTTCAGATATACTCTATCTCTCCTCACACACCAAGTCAGTCGTCCCTGGATTCAGTTTGGTGAATCTTCCCTGCACTATCTCCATGTCAACAACATCCTTCTTTACATGTGGAGACCAACACTGTACACAATACTCAAGGCCCTGCATGGGGACTTCCTTATTCCTGTATTCAAATTCTCTTGATATATAGAACATACCTTTCTGATCAACAGTTGCACCTGCATATGAGTTTTCAGCAATATGAATATAAATATATACCCTATCCCTTTAAATATCAACATTCCCCAATCACTCACCATCTCAAAATGAATCCTTTTGTCCCTTTATGTTTTTCTACATTTGCCATCTCCTCATCTATTTCCCCGAAAAGCTTCTTTACAACCTTCTTTCCTTTTTCAATCCCACCTAGTTCAGCATTAGCAGAAAACTTGGAAAAATGACATTTGATTCCCTGAAATAAATCACAGAGTTATTAGATGAGAAAGGGGAGGAAGATGGGATTCTAGAGCTTGAGGTTCATAATAGTTACCACCTGAGGTTAGGTTGAAGGAGTGCTACATTCAAGGAGTTTAAAGAAGTGGCAACTGAGATACATAGAGGAACATTGTTCCCTGAATAATGGAGATACAGGTAGATAGGTCATGCTTGCCTTCGTCATTCAGAGAAATGAGTACATAAATTGAGACATCATGTTACAAATTACACAAGTCGTTAGTAAGACCAGACTTGGAGTATTGTGCACAGTTCTGGTCACCCAGCTGAAGGAAGGATGTAGTTAAGCTGGAAAAGGTGTGGAAAAGATAATGAGGGTGTTACCAGGCCTGGAAGTCTTGGTTTACAGGGAGAGGCTGGGAATTTACTTTCCAGAGCACAGTAGGGTGATCTAAGAGATGTTTATAAAATGAGGAGCATCGATAAGGTGAACAGTCATTCTTTTTCCCCAGAGTAGGAAAGTTTAAAACTAGAAGAGATAAATTTAAAGTGAGAAGAGAAAGACATAAAGGGGATCAGAGGAACAAGTTTTTCAACCAGAGGGCTGTGCGTACACGGAACAAGCTGCCAGAGGAAATGAGTGCAATAACTATTTAAAAGGCATTTGGACAGGTGCACCAGTAGGAAAAATTTAGCAGGCCAAATGCAAGCAAATAGACTGAGCTTGGGTGAGCAAGGACAAGTTGGGCCAAAGGGGCTGTGTCAGTGCTGTATCTAACTCTATGGCTGTACAGCTCTATGACTTTATAACTCTGTGACTGTGAGGGATTTTAATCAAGGTTTTGCAGGACCATGAATCTATCAGAATGAGGCTGACATACATCACAAAATTGTTGTTTTGTGACAGCAATACAGTGCTGCAATAAAATTATTATATGTTAAAATAGAACACAGGAGGCCTGTGACTATTGGTGTGCCACAGGGATCAGTGATGGTAACCATTATTATTTGTCATCTATATCAATGATCTGGATGATAATGTGGTAAATTGGATCAGCAAATTTGCTGATGATACAAAGATTGGAGGTGTAGTGGACACTGAGGGAGGTTTTCAAAGCTTGCAGAGGGATCTGGACCAGCAGTAAAAATGGGCTGAAAAATGGCAGATGGAGTTTAATACAGAGAAGTGTGAGGTATTGCACTTTGGAAGGAAAAATCAAGGTAGAACATAGAAGGTAACTGGTAGGGCACTGAGGAGTGCAGTAGAAGAGAGGGATCTGGGAATACAGATACAAAATCCCCTAAAAGTGGCGTCACAGGTAGATATGGTAGAAAAGAGAGCTTTTGGTACACTGGCCTTTATAAATCAAAGTATTGAGTATAAGAGTCGGAATGTTATGGTGAGGTTGTATAAGGCATCGGTGAGGCCGAATTTGGAGTATTGTGTGCAATTTTGGTTACCTAATTATAGGAAGGATATTAATAAGGTTGAAAGAATGCAGAGAAGGTTTACAAGGATGTTGCCGGGACTTGAGAAACTGAGTTACAGAGAAAGGTTGAATAGGTTAGGACTTTATTCCCTGGAGCATTGAAGAATGAGGGGAGACTTGATAGAGGTATATAAAATTATGATGGGTACAGATAGAGTGAATGCAAGCAGGCTTTTTCCACTGAGGCTAGGGGAGAAAAAAAACAGAGGACATGGGTTAAGGGTGAAGGGGGAAAAGTTTAAAGGGAACATTGGGGGGGTTTCTTCACACCGAGAGTGGTGAGAGTGTGGAATGAGCTGGGGTAAATGCGGGCTCACTTTTAACATATAAGAAAACTTGGACAGGTACATGTATGAGAGGTGTATGGAGGGATATGGCCCAGGTGCAGGTCAGTGGGACTAGACAGAATAATGGTTCAGCACAGCCAAGAAGGGCCAAAAGGCCTGTTTCTGTGCTATAATGTTCTATGGTTCTAAAAGCTAAAATAAATAAATTGTGCAAAAGAAGTAGTGTTCATGACCTTATGGACCATTCAGAAATTTGATGACAGAGGAAAAGAAGCTGTTCTTAAAATATTAAGTCAGTGTATTCCGGCTCCTGTACCTCCTTGCTGATATTAGCAATGAGAAGAGGGCATGTCCCGAATGGGGAAGAGTCCATACTGTTGGATGTCACCTTGTTAAGACAACGAGCATATGGTGAGTATGGAGCAGCAAAGGGTGAGGAATGGGAGGCCAGCAATGGACTACATATTTGATTTGAGTCTTCAAGTCAAGATGGTGCCTGCATAAAACAATCCTTCTGGATAGATCATGGAACCATCGTTTTCACTTCTTTTATGTCTTTTATGTTTGCTTCTCATCTTGGATGTGATTTTGAAACAGTTGAAGACTGTGTTTTGTTGTTTGGAGATTGTTTGAGTGCTTCAGTGCTCTGCAGTCTCTGAGATTCTGGGAGGCAGAGGTAGTGTGAATGAACCTCGTAGCGAGAAGCCTGCAGGATGGTGCACAGGTGCCATTTCAATGGTTGACTCCATTCCACCGATTATACCTTCCATTGTTTGCCATTTAAAGCGATGAGGGAGATTGAAGTTTGGAGATCGTTTGGATGTTCCAGTGCTCTGCACTCTCTGAGACAATTCCAAGAGGAAGAAGCAGCCACAGCATGCGCAATCCTCCTAGTGGGAAAGCTGTAGGATGGGGCACAAGCCAATGTCTGGCTCCAATTTGCCGATTAAAGCTCCCATTATTTGCCAATTAAAGCAACAAGGGAGAATGAAGCATCGAAGCAAGTACAAAGG
Source organism: Hemitrygon akajei (assembly GCF_048418815.1). Classification (NCBI taxonomy): domain Eukaryota; kingdom Metazoa; phylum Chordata; class Chondrichthyes; order Myliobatiformes; family Dasyatidae; genus Hemitrygon; species Hemitrygon akajei. The sequence goes on along the minus strand of NC_133138.1, from coordinate 89,040,668 downwards.
GTGAGCACCAGCTACCTGTCTTCTGATCACTCTGCCACATTACCAGAGAGGAGAGAGCCTGCCATTGCATAGAGTGTGGCCCAGATGGATGTGGACTTGCTCTATAAAATCCTTCTTTCAATCTTATAGTTTTTGTACTCTGTGTTATTTCCCCCAATCTTCTCTGTTATTTGTGTGCGGGAGGAGAGATTTGAGGGGTCGATGTGCCTGATCCGTTTTGTTAGTTTTTTTTGTGTGGGAGGAATTTGGGGTCAATGTGCCTGATCTGCTTTTCTTGTTTTTATTTGTGGGGAGGTGGGATTTGGAGGTTGATGATCGCATTGCCTTTCTTCACTCCTGATGAAGGGTCTCAGCCCGAAACGTCATCACTACCTCCTCCCATACTCTCCCATAACCTCCACTACACTCCTCCTCCTGTCTGGCCTGCTGAGTTCTGCCAACATTTTGTGTTTTTATGCATTGCCTTTCTTTCTTGGTTTTATGACTACCTGGAGAATTGAAGAATTTCAGAGTTGTATAGTTTGATATAGATTAACCTTTGAACCTTAAGTCTGGCATGGGGAGTTCTAATGTTACATGGAAATATTTCACACCCATCTGTATTGTAAATATCAGATTGAAATACATCACTTACACTTCTATTTTATAGATTACAATGGCATCTATTACTCATAGTTCCCTTAAACAAAAGAAAAGCCTGAGGGACATGTGCAATGATCTGTACCTGCTAACTAGAATCCAGTAATCCATAGATTATCAATAGTCAATTAACTCTAAATCATGATTGTTCTTAATTGCCAAAGAACTGTAACCACTAATAAATCTTATGCACCCATGTACTCTATTTGTCAATAAACCCCAGCAACCTCAGTGGCCCCAAGAACCTGCTCTGCCAATCAATGTTGGCTGTTGTAATTTAGATATAGCCCCATTAACCTCAGCATAACCAACACAAGGAGCAGTCCTGTTAGACTGAGTAGAAGTTAGTGCAATGCTCTACAGGAACAGTGATCAGCAGGAATGGTACAATTCCTACCACTGTCTGTCAGGTGTTCATATATATTCTTTCTGGGACTGCCTAGGTTTCCTCCCATATTCCAAAGTTGTATGTGTTAGGGTAGGGCTAGTAAGCTGTGGGCATGTATTGTTGGCACTAGAATCATGATCACTCTTACATGCTGCCCCCAGCACATCTTTGGATTGTGTTGGTCATTGATACAAATGACACTTTTCACAGTATGTTTCAATTTACATGTGACAAATAAAGCTAATATCTCAATCCCTTAATAACTTGTTTTACTAAGATTATTATTACAATGTTGCTTCAAGAAGAGAAATTCCCAGTGAAGTTAAATGAAAAGCAAAATGCTGCAGACACTAGAAATTTGAAATAAAAACACACAATGATGGAGGCATTCAGCAGTCAGTCAGCATCTATGGGAAGAGAAACAATTGTTATCAGTTCAGGATGAAAACCCTGAATAACAAAGAGACTTCAGTCAGAAACATTAACTCAGTCCTCCTTCTGTACAGACCACCTGATATGAAGAGTACTTCCAGCATGCACTGTATTTATTTCAATGAAGATGACCAAATGGTTGAAATGCTGTGAGCAGATTAGAGGAATTGAGACACCAGTGATAAAAGTGAGATGGAGAAACACAGTAGTGATGATAATAATTCTCAAATATACTAGAGGAAAAACTTTGTGGGCTGAAGGGCCTGTATTGTGCTGTAGGTTTTCTAAAAACAAATCCTGTCCCAAGAAAGGAAAATAATTTTGGAGCAATTTCACATAAAGTCATAGAGGGATTCAACAAAGAAGCATACGCTTCAGTCTAGATAGAAACATTGAAAACCTACAGCACAATACAGGCCCTTTGGCCCACAAAGTTGCGCCAAACATGTCCCTACCTCAGAAATTACCAGGCTTACCTATAGCCCTCTATTTTACCAAGCTCCATGTATCCAGGCCAGTTCAGAAGCAGGTGAAAACCTGGCCAGCAGGAGCCATCTCTGCTCTTCAAGACTGCTTTGAGCACACTGACTGGCACATGTTCAGGGAGGCTGCAACCGATGGCGACTCCACCAACTTAGAGGAGTGCACGGCATCAGTGACCAGCTACATCAGCAAGTGCATTGATGACGTCACTGTGTCTAAGACCATCACTACATGTGCTAACCAGAAGCCATGGATGACAGCAGAGGTGCGTGCACTGTTGAGGACCCGTGACTCTGCCTTCAGAGCAGGCAACAAGGCAGCCCTAACAACAAGACGTACAAAAAAGCTAGATGAGCTCAGCAGGTTGGGCAGCATCCGTTGAAAGAAGCAGTCAACATTTCTGGTCGAGACCCTTCGTCAGGACTAAAGAAGGACGGGGCAGGGGCGCTATAAAGAAGGTGGGGAGAGGGTGGAAAACCAGTCAGAGGAAACATCAAGGGGTGGGGGAGGGGAAGCAGGGAGGGGGTAGGCAGGAGAGGTGAAGAAGGAATATAAGGAGAAAGCACTGTGGGTAGTAGAAGAAGGCAGAGTCATGAGAGGTGATAGGCAGCTAGAAGAGGTGACAGAGTGAAGGTGGGATGGGGAAAGGAGAGGGAGGGAATTACCGGAAGTTGGAGAATTCGATGTTCATACCAAGAGGCTGGAGACTACCCAGACGCCACTCACACTAACTTCTTCACCCCATTCACACAGAGTCAATTTGCACAATCTTCCCCTGTCCACTCACACAGAGCCACTTCACACAAACATCCACTGCCCACTCAGAGTGCCACTTCGTTCCACCTTCCCCTCTCCACTCACACAGCCACTTTCCCCTGCCCATTCACACAGAACCACTTCCTTTAACTTCAACGCCCACTCACACAGAGCCTCTACACATCATCTTCCCCTTGCCCACTCACACAGAGCCACGTCACACCACCTTCCCCTGTCCATTCACACAAAGTCACTTCATTCTTCCTCCCACCTTCCCTTGCCCAATCACACAGAGCCACTTCACACCACCTTCCCTTGCCCAATCACACAGAGCCACTTCACACCACCTTCCCCTGCCCAATCACACAGACCCACTTCATACCACCTTCCCTTGCCCAATCACACAGAGCCACTTCACACCACCTTCCCTTGCCCAATCACACAGACCCACTTCACACCACCTTCCCTTGCCCAATCACACAGACCCACTTCACACCACCTTCCCTTGCCCAATCACACAGACCCACTTCATACCACCTTCCCTTGCCCAATCACACAGACACACTTCATACCACCTTCCCTTGCCCAATCACACAGACCCACTTCATACCACCTTCCCTTGCCCAATCACACAGATCCACTTCACACCACCTTCCCTTGCCCAATCACACAGACCCACTTCATACCACCTTCCCTTGCCCAATCACACAGACCCACTTCACGCCACCTTCCCTTGCCCAATCACACAGACCCACTTCATACCACCTTCCCTTGCCCAATCACACAGACCCACTTCATACCACCTTCCCTTGCCCAATCACACAGACCCACTTCATACCACCTTCCCCTGCCCAATCACACAGAGCCACTTCACACCACCTTCCCATGCCCAATCACACAGACCCACTTCATACCACCTTCCCTTGCCCAATCACACAGACCCACTTCACACCACCTTCCCATGCCCACTCATACAGGGCCACCTCACACCATCATGCATTGCCCATACACACAGAGCCACCACATCACCTTCCCCTGCCTATTCACACAGCCACTTCTCATCATCTTCATCTGCCCACTCACACAGGTCCACTTGACACCACCTCCCCTGCTCATTCACACAGATCCACTTCACAACACCACCCCCTGTCCAGTCACACAAAGCCACTTAGTACCAATGTCCATTGCCCACTCATACAAAGTTCTTCACACCACCTTCCCCTGCCTAGTCATACCGAGGCATTTCACACCAGCATCCCCTGCCCACTCACAGAGTGCCAATTCGCTCCACCTTCCCAAGTCCACTCACGCAGCCAGCTTCCTCTGTCCATTCACACTGAGCTACATCGGACCACATTCCCCTGCCCTCTCACATAGCCACCTATCCTGGGCCACTCACACAGAGCCACTTCACATCACCTGCCCCTGCCCTTTCACACAGAACACTTCTCACTTCCTTCCCCTGCCCACTCACACAGAGCCAATCTGCACCATCTTCCCCTGACCATTTACACAGAGCCACTTCAAACTGCCTTCCACTGCCTATTCACACCAAGTCATTTCACACCACCTTCCCCTTTCCATTCACATAGCCACTCTCCCATGTGATTCACAGAGTCACTTCATACCACCTTCCACTGCCCATTCCCACAGAGCTACTGTACACCACCATCCCATACCCACTCACACAGAGCAACTTCACACCATGTTCACCTGCGCACTTACATGAAGCCACTTCTCACTAACTTCCTCTGCCCACTCACACAGCCAGTTTCACGAGCCAATTCACACATCCTTCCCCTGCCCATTTACACAGAGCCACTTCACACCACCTTCCCCTGACCACTCACACAGAGACAGTTCATACCAGCTTCCACTGCTCTCTCACACAGCCACCTTCCACTGCCCATTCACACAGAGACAGTTCATACCAGCTTCCACCGCCCATTCACATAGAGCCACTTCACACCACCTTCCCCTGCTCTCTCACACAGCCACCTTCCACTGCCCGTTCACACAGAGACAGTTCATACCACCTTCCACCGCCCATTCACATAGAGCCACTTCACACCACCTTCCCCTGCTCTCTCACACAGCCACCTTCCACTGCCCGTTCACACAGAGACAGTTCATACCACCTTCCACCGCCCATTCACATAGAGCCACTTCACACCACCTTCCCCTGCTCTCTCACACAGCCACCTTCCACTGCCCGTTCACACGAAGCCACTTCACACCACCTTCCACTGCTCTCTCACACAGCCACCTTCCACTGCCCGTTCACACAGAGACAGTTCATACCACCTTCCACCGCCCATTCACATAGAGCCACTTCACACCACCTTCCCCTGCTCTCTCACACAGCCACCTTCCACTGCCCGTTCACACAGAGACAGTTCATACCAGCTTCCACCGCCCATTCACATAGAGCTTCTTCATACCACATTCCCCTGCTCTCTCACACAGCCACCTTCCCCTGACCACTCACACAGAGACAGTTCATACCAGCTTCCACTGCCCATTCACACAGAGACAGTTCATACCACCTTCCCCTGCTCTCTCACACAGCCACCTTCCCCTGCCCACTCACACAGAGACAGTTCATACCAGCTTCCACTGCCCATTCACACAGAGACAGTTCATACCACCTTCCCCTGCTCTCTCACACAGCCACCTTCCCCTGCCCACTCACACAGAGACAGTTCATACCAGCTTCCACTGCCCATTCACACAGAGACAGTTCATACCACCTTCCCCTGCTCTCTCACACAGCCACCTTCCACTGCCCGTTCACACGAAGCCACTTCACACCACCTTCCCCTGCCCGTTCATAGAAACATAGAAAACCTAAAACACAATACAGGCCCTTCGGCCCACAAAGTTGTGCCAAACATGTCCTTACCTTAGAAATTACTAGGCTTTCATATAACCCTCTATTTTTCTAAGCTCCATGTACCTATCCAAAAGTCTCTTAAAAGACCCCATCGTATCTGCCTCCACCAACGTGGCTGGCAGCCCATTCCACGCGCTCACCACTCTTTGAGTGACCCCTTACATCTCACTCACTCCTTACATCTCCTCTGTACCTACACCCCTGCACCTTAAACCTGTGTTCTCTTGGGGCAACCATTTCAACCCTGGGAAAAAGCCTCTGACTATCCATACGATCAATGCCTCTCATCATCTTATACACCTCTATCAGGTCACCGCTCATACTCCATCACTTCAAGGAGAAAAGGCCAAGTTCACTCAACCTATTCTCATAAGGCATGCTCTCCAATCCAGACAACATCTTTGTAAATCTCCTCTGCACCCTTTCTATGGCTTCCACATCCTTCCTGTAGTGAGGCGACCAGAAGTGAGCACAGTACTCCAAGTGGGGTCTGACCAGGATCCTATATAGCTGCAACATTACCTCTCGGCTCCTAAATTCAATTCCATGATTGATGAAAGCCAATACACCGTACGCCTTCTTAACCACAGAGTCAACCTGCGCAGCTGCTTTGAGCGTCCTATGGACTCGGACCCCAAGATCCCTCTGATCCTCCACATTGCCAAGAGTCTTATTATTAATATTATATTCTGCCATCATATTTGGCCTACAAAAATGAACTACTTCACACTTATCTGGATTGAACTCCATCTGCCACATCTCAGCCAAGTTTTGCATCCTATCAATGGCCCACTATAACCTCTGACAGCCCTCCACACTATCCACACCAACTCCCATCTTTGTTTCATTAGCAAACTTACTAACCCATCCCTCCACTTCCTCATCCAGGTCATTTATGAAAATCACGGAGTAAGGGTCCTAGAACAGATCCCTGAGGCACCCTACTGGTGACCGACCTCCATGCAGAATATGACCCGACTACAACCACTCTTTGCCTTCTGTGGGCAAGCCAGTTCTGGCCTACAAAGGAATGTCCCCTTGGATCCCATGCCTGCTTGTTTTCTCAATAAGCCTTGCATGGGATACCTTATCAAAAGCCTTGCTGAAATCTGTATACACTACACCTACTGCTCTTCCTTCATCAATGTGTTTAGCCTAACCCTAACCCTAACCCTAATGCGAGCCACGCTCCCGAATAATGGCTTCAAGACAAATTCAAGGAAACAAAGTTTATTAACAGTTCTGCAGAGCTGGGCCCCCTCAGAGAAGGGAACCCTGAACCTTACAGGGCAGCAGGTTTTATCCTTCTTCCTTACCACCCCTCCTCCCTGACTCGGGAGGTACATAGTCTTATCCCATTCCATATTTGGAGTTGTTTTTTTACACATTTCTGTAAAACAATAGTCCATATCTCAGGACTTCAATGCTTCCACAAGCAAGTAATCTCGTCAGGGCTTCTGCATTCCTGCTTATCAGACATAATTAAATCACATTTGTCCCTAGACATAATTAAATCACATTTGTCCTTTGACTTTAACCCACATTTGTCCTTTGACTTTAAATCAGACCTCTTTCAGAAACGCACATCTTAATTTTGAATCTTACAATACCACCCTTTTTCTTTTTAAGATGTGCGTTTCAGCTAGCATTTCTCTCACTCCCAGGGGGCCCACTTTCTTCTTTAATAGCATAAGTTTTAGCTCGTTTGTCCCATGATGGGGTATCGCTACTGCCTGGAGCTGGAATATACTGCGCCTGGTCAGTGTTCGTATACAAGGAATCAAACACGGCAAAAGTAAGAGAATCATTAGACCCCCGCCTGCTACTAGGAGAGCGGTGCGCCACCAACTACCTCCCAGTAGCCCGTCTAGCCAACTCATGTTCCCCAGGGATCTCCAGGTTTGTACTGGCACGTGGGCCAGTTTCCGAATTTTGTCGGATATTTTTAACACAGCCTTTCCACTGTCGTCTATCTTAAGGCAACAGTTTGTAAGATTGAACTTCCCACATACCCCGCCTTCAGAGGCCAATAGGTAATCCACAGCCAGCATGTTCTGGTATATTGCTGTTCGCATCTGGCTCTGCTGTTTTGCCAACAGCTCCAATGCCAGTGCCGTTTGATTGGTTATCACTTCCACCACCGCCTGCAGTCTAATAATTCGGTTTAACATGTAGACAGGAGTGCGATACCCCCACGACCCATCCTGGGCCCAGGTCGCTGGCCCATAGTATTAAATGATGCCACTCATCACCCCACTCGCCCACCTTTATCTCTCGTGTTTCTCTCCTTAATGAATCAAACAGCTTAATTCCCAGCTTCCGGTCACCCTCCTGAGGCAGGAGGAAGAACTCCGGTCTTATGAGACCCAGGAAGCAAACACCCGCCCAATCCCACGGTAGTTTGGTATACGCCTGAATACCGCAGATCCAGAATAACCCCTCCGGGGCAAATCCTCCTTTCTTTGCTTCCTTCCATACTTCCCTGACCCTGGGGACCCCTTCGTACGGATTCGTTCCGCTGCACTTCCAGAGTTTAGAGCCGTTTCCTACGGCCTCGCAACTGCCATTCGGTTCTCTGGTTATGTACCATGCTGGCTCCTCTGGCCACCAGGTAACATTACCTTCCCTCTTTGCTAATTTAATGCTTCGGCAGGGACTTTCTCCCACCTTTACTTTCCCCTTCCTTTCAACACATACTTGTCCCTCCGGGTAATTGGTCAATTTCCACCTTTGCTTCTTCCGGTCTGGGACATTTGTCCAATTGTGCACAAGCAATTCCCACACACTCAAGCTCTCACCCCTCCACGGCCACTGTTCACTCATGTGCGGTTCTCCACAGACCCAACAACCACTCACATTTAGGCTCGTAGCAATCCAAGTCGCTAGGTCTATAAAGAGGTTCTCTTTAACATCGGGGAGGACTATATCTTTCTCTATCTCCTGATATATAGACGGGTCCGTGGAGACCACTGCCGCCTTCCTTTGCTCGCGCTCTTCCGCCTCCTTTTTCTTCTCATCTTGTATTATAATCTCCTTTACCTTATCTGCATGTTCCTTAACCAGTGTAGATGGGATGTCCCACTGCCCTCCCTTGTTTATACACAACCACCGGTCTTTCCTGGGACAGCTGAGACTTCTCATGGTCCCCCCCTGTCCCATGTATCCTTTATTATAGACTTGGTAATAAGGTTTACTATTTTCCCAACATGTTTCTCTCTTGCTTAAATCATAGCATCGATCATTCACATGCGAGTGGGACACAAATGATCCTGGGAACACCCTCTGCCCCACTCGTACCACGGTTCTGCACTTGTCACATTTCCCTTCAATTTCCCCGACATATAGAATCAAATATATTACAGTCAATAATGTTACAGTCCACATAGAGTTCATTTTTGCTGCCTTTTTAGCCTCACCACCAACGGTTCTTCACCGGGAACACAGGTCCACTCAGTGCGGCTTTCGGGCTTCACCGGTCCTTTTACCCTGGATGCGTGTGTCCATCCTTTTTCTTTTGTCCGTACAGCCGCCTCTGTTGTTAGCAGGACCTGGAAAGGGCCTTCCCACTGTGGCTGTAACTTCTCCGGCTTCCAGGTCCTTACCAGAACCCAATCTCCAGGCACGATCTGATGTAAAGCAAAATCGAGCAGCGGAGTCTGGGCCAAGAGACCCTTTTTCCGCAGTTCTGCAAAGGAACGGGACAAGGCCAGTAAATTGTTCTTTACAAATAAATCACCCCCCTGTAGTGTGGGATACCCCTCTATTTTATTCCAATATGGCAGTCCAAAGAGCATCTCATAAGGAGATATTCCTATATCCTTGCGGGGTGCAGTTCGTATTCTCAGGAGAACGATCGGCAAACACTTGGTCCATGGTAGCTTGGTTTCCAACATCAACTTGGTTAGCTGTGCCTTCAGGGTGCTGTTCATTCGTTCTACTCTTCCCGAACTCTGGGGATGCCACGGGGTATGGTACTTCCATTCGATATCAAGTGCATCGCAAATTAACTGGTGCGTATCTCCTTCTTGGTACGTGGTAGTGACATTCCCGTTATTCCAGCTATCCTTTCTGGGGTAATGCATCGCTGTCCTTTACTGACCCGGTGTCCCAGGTACCTTACTTCCTTTTCTACAAATTGTAACTTTTTCTTTGAGACCCGTAGCCCCTGCTTCCCCAGGAAGTTCAGTAGTCTGATGGTGTCTTCCTGCACCCCTTCCTGTGTTGGCCCGGATAGTAATAGATCGTCCACATACTGTAGCAGTTGGCTCTCTGGAGCACATTGGAATTCTGCTAGTACTTGCTCCAAGACCTGCCCAAATAGGTTAGGTGATTCGGTGAACCCCTGTGGCAGGACCGTCCACCGGAGTTGTCTTTTCCGCCCCGTCGTAGGATTTTCCCATTCGAACGCAAACATGTCACGACTGCTCTCTTCTAGCGGGCAACTCCAGAAGGCATCTTTTAGATCTATTACACTGAACCATTCATGGTCAGGGTAGATCTTACTCATCAGTGTGTAAGGGTTGGGCACTACCGGGTATCGGGTTTGGACTACTGCATTTAGGCCCCACAGGTCTTGTACCATCCGATAAGTCCCATCTGGCTTTCGCACCGGGAGTATTGGGGTATTATACGGTGACATACATTCCTCCAGTAGTCCGTCAGCGATCAGTCCTTCAATCACCGGCTGCAGCCCTTTTCTTCCTTCCATTGAAATAGGGTACTGTTTTCTCCGTACTGGCGAACTGTTAGGTAATAGTGAGATTTGCAAGGGGGGACGTTCAAACCCCCCCCCCCCCGGTTCCCTTCCTGGTACTATACCTCCGGGCTTATTTTCCTATCGTCTTCTTCCCTGAGGGCAAACAGCTGTACCATTATCTTCCCGTTCCTGGGCATAGTCCCGATGCCTAGCCTGACTTGCAGATCCCGCCCGAGCAGGTTGAATCTCGCAGAGGGTAACAAAAGAAGGTCCTGTCCCGTTACCCTATCCTCATGTTCAATTTTCACGTTTTCTATAACAGGTACTTGTATTATTTTGCCTCCAATACCGGATACTCCCATTACCTTTGTTCCGGTTCGGGCGCCGGGAGGTATCTGGATTACGCTAGATCTTTCGGCACCTGAATCTACCATAAAGGTTGTATCTGACCCTTGGGGACCTACTTTTAAATTTACCAGGGGTTCCTGCCGATAATTCATCCCCAAGGGGTGGAACCCCCGACCTCCCTAGTCTTCATCTTCCATCATAGCGTACGAGCGCACTTCCCGTCGGTATCTGGGGCACTCGCGCCTGAAGTGTCCCTCTTCGTTGCAGTGAAAACATCTTAAAGCCTTCCTTAGCCCTCCTCCTTGCTCCTGGCTACTACCTCGATCCAACCATGGTCCCTGGCTCTCTCTCTACTATCTGCGGTTACTTGTCGCACTGTCTGGACCATTATCCTTGCCGTCTTCTTTTGTTTCTCTTCATCCCTTCTTACAAACACTTTCTGTGCCTCCCTAAGTAGTTCACTTAAGGGTTTAGTATTCCAATCTTCTAGTTTTTCCAGTTTTTTTTTCTGGCCATGCTTTCGATACAAATTCAACACGAATCAGCTGTTGGCCAACCTCCGTCTCAGGGTCTTCGATTTGCGGAGCGGTAGGGGGCACATATGGGGCGGCAGGTGGTCGAGCACCTCCCATGTATTCTTTTTCTGTCCCCCTTCATTTATCGTTTTCAATTTATAACTATTTGTCGTTGGTAACCAGCATAGGGCATAATCACTTTCTTCGGGTTTAACGTTAGGTTTTGAATTCACGTACAGATTAAGGGCTTGTTGTACCCAATCCTCGCTAGACCCGAACTTAGGCCATCACACAGCCGACCCTTGGATCGGCTGGCGGGACCAGAATTCACAGTACTGTATCATTTTTTCTTTGACTTCCCTTTTCGCCTCCCATAATCCCAATTTTCTAACATCCGTCCCAACGGACTATCAGGGGGTACCCCGGGGTATTTTTCATCATTGGCGCCTGGATTTCCTTTACCCTTTTCTCTCTTAGACCCCTTATTCCCCATCTCGAGGACTTGCTCGGTTCCAATCCACCCGCAGGCACCCCGTAATTCCACAATTCTCGTGCACTACGTCTCTGCAGGAATTTAATTTGAATGTGACCCACCTAGCTCGGTCACTCCTGTCCAATTCCGGAACCTGTATTCCCGCGATCGCCCAGGAATTCACCTGCAGGCACCCCGCAGTTCCACAATTCTCGTGTACTACGTCTCTACAGGAAGAATCACCTGCAGGAACCCCGCAGTTCCACAATTCTCGTGTACTACGTCTCTACAGGAGAAATCACCTGCAGGAACCCCGCAGTTCCACAATTCTCGTGTACTATGTCTCTACAGGAGAAATCACCTGCAGGAACCCCGCAGTTCCACAATTCTCGTGTACTACGTCTCTACAGGAGAAATCACCTGCAGGAACCCCGCAGTTCCACAATTCTTGTGTACTACGTCTCTACAGGAGAAATCACCTGCAGGAACCCCGCAGTTCCACAATTCTCGTGTACTACGTCTCTACAGGAGAAATCACCTGCAGGAACCCCGCAGTTCCACGATTCTCGTGTACTACGTCTCTACAGGAATTCAATTTCTTACCTGGGTCCTGTGCACAGAAATTACTCGATCGCTCACTGTCTCAACTGCCTCGACAACCCCTCTTTGTTTCCTTGAGTCCGCCGGATATCACTCGCTCAAGCCGCGCGGGGCGACGAGCAAGGAATCAGGGACTGCCGAACTCGGCAGGGTGCACCTTCTCCGATGTCCTTCCTTGCCCCCCTCACGGCCGGAGTGTGGATCCCGGACGAGCGCCCCAAGTTGTCAGAAACGAGCCACGCTCCCGAATAATGGCTTCAAGACAAATTCAAGGAAACAAAGTTTATTAACAGTTCTGCAGAGCTGGGCCCCTTCAGAGAAGGGAACCCTGAACCTTACAGGGCAGCAGGTTTTATCCTTCTTCCTTACCACCCCTCCTCCCTGACTCGGGAGGTACATAGTCTTATCCCATTCCATATTTGGAGTTGTTTTTTTACACGTTTCTGTAAAACAATAGTCCATATCTCAGGACTTCAATGATTCCACAAGCAAGTAATCTCGTCAGGGCTTCTGCATTCCTGCTTATCAGACATAATTAAATCACATTTGTCCCTAGACATAATCAAATCACATTTGTCCTTTGACTTTAACCCACATTTGTCCTTTGACTTTAAATCAGACCTCTTTCAGAAACGCACATCTTAATTTTGAATCTTACAAGTCACATCCTCAAAAAATTCAATCAGGCTCGTAAGGCATGACCTGCCCTTGACAAAGCCATGCTGACTATTCCTAATCATATACCTCTCCAAACATTCATAAATCCTGCCTCTCAGGATCTTCTCCATCAACTTACCAACCACTGAGGTAAGACTCACTGGTTTATAATTTCCTGTGCTATCTCTACTCCCTTTCTTGAACAAAGAAACAACATCCGCTACCCTCCAATCCTCAGGAACCTCTCCCATCCCCATTGATGATGCAAAGATCATCACCATCTCTTCCCTCGCCTCCCACAGTACATTTCATCTGTTCGCGGCAACTTATCCAACTTTATGCTTTCCAAAGCTCCAGCACATCCTTTTTGTTAATATCCACATGCTCAAGCTTTTCAGTCTGCTGCAAGTCATCACTACAGTCGCCAAGATTCTTTTCCATAGTGAATACTGAAGTAAAGTATTCATTAAGTACCTCTGCTATTTCACACAGAGCCACTTCACGCCACCTTCTCCTGCACACTCACATAGCTACCTCCCCCTGCCCATTCACACAGTCACTTCACACCAATTTCCCCGGTGCACTCACACACAACCACTTTGCACCATCTTCCCCTGCCCATTCACACAGAGCCACTTCACAGCACCATCTCCTGCCCACTGACACAAAGCCACTTCTGAACACCTTCCTCTGCCTACTCAAACACTTCACGCCACCTCCCCTGCACACTCGTACAGAATCACTTGACACCACCTCCCCAGCCTATCCATACCACCTTCCACTGCCAATTCTCATGGAACCACTTAGCACTAGCTTCTCCTGCCCACTCACACAGAGCAACTTCTCTGTGCCACTTGGAGTACTGTGCTCAGTTCTGGTTGCCTCACTACAGGAAGGACCCTTACCCATTGTCCATTCACACAAAGCCACCTCACACCACCTACACCTGCCTATTCACAAAGAGCAACTTTGCCCCACCTTCCACAGCCCACTCAAACACTTCACACCACCTTTTCCTGCCCAATCACACAGCCAGCTTCCTTTGCCCATTCACACAGAGCCATTTTACACCACCTTCCACTGCCCACTCGAAGAGTACCATTTCACAGCACCTTCCCCTGCCTATTCACACCTGCCTCTGCCCACTCACACAAAACCCCTTCACACTGTTATGAAAGAGTTAACTGCCACAAACATGTAGCCGATTAAAAGCCAGGCATAGCTGGGCCCCATGCAAGTCAGTTAATTGTCATGTGTACAATCTGATTGCTACTTGGAATAAAATAGATATACAGCAGAGGACTAAATCTTGTTAGCAGGAAGGACACTGGATAATAGGGTGAATGAAAATTATTCCTTGGACTGTAGAATTTTTTAAGTACAATTCATGTGAATTTTGTAAATTTAATAATGGAAGTGCACTGCAATAGTGAATCAAAATGGGATCTCCCTGATAGATTGAACTCAAGAAAATCTGCAGATGCTGGAAATCCAAGCAACACACACAAAATGCCGGAGGAATTTAGCAGGCCAGAAGAGTAAACAGTCTGATGAAGGGTATCAGCCCGAGTGTGACAGTGGGAAAGTGTGTATGGAACCGGAGGAAATAGCAGAGGTACTTAACAAATACTTTACTTCAGTATTCACTATGGAAAGGGATCTTAGTGATTGGACTGATGACTTGCAGCAGACTGAAAAGCTTGAGCGTGAAGATATTGAGAAAGAGTATGTGCTGAAGCTTTTGGAAAGCATCAAGTTGGATAAGTTGCCGGGACCGGATGAGATGTACCCCAGGCGACTGTGGAAGATGAGAAAGGAGATTGCTGAGCCTCTGGTGATGAACTTTGCATCATCAATGGGGATGGGAGAGGTTCCGGAGGATTGGAGGGTAGTGGAAGTTTTTCCTTTGTTCAAGAAAGGGAGTAGAGATAGCCCAGGAAATTATAGACCAGTGAGTCTTACCTCAGTGGTTGGCAAGTTGATGGAGAAGATCCTGAGAGGCAGGATTTATGAACATTTGGAGTGGTAGAATATGATTAGGAGAAGTCAGCATGGCTCTGTCAAGGGCAGGTCGTGCCTTACGAGCCTGATTGAATTTTTTGAGGATGTGACTAAACACATTGATGAAGGAAGAGCAGTAGATGTAGTGTATATGGATTTCAGCAAGGCTTTTGATAAGGTACCCCATACAATGCTTATTGAGAAAGTAAGGAGGCATGGGATCCAAGGGGACATTGCCTTGTGGATCCAGAACTGGCTTGCCCACAGAAGGCAAAGAGTGGTTGTAGATGGGTCATATTCTGCATGGAGGTCGGTCACCAGTGGAGTGCCTCAGGGATCTGTTCTTTGTGATTTTCATAAATGACCTGGATGAGGAAGTGGAGGGATGGGTAGGTAAGTTTGCTGATGACACATTGGTTGGAGGTGTTGTGGATAGTGTGGAGGGCTGTCAAAGGTTACAGCAGGACATTGATAGGATGCAAAACTTGGCTGAGAAGTGGCAGATGGAGTTCAACCCAGATAAGTGTGAAGTGGTTCATTTTGGTAGGTCAAATATGATGGCAGAATATGGTATTAATGGTAAGATTCTTGGCAGTGTGGAGGATCAGAGGGATCTTGGGGTCCGAGTCCATAGGATGCTCAAAACAGCCGCGCAGGTTGACTCCATAGTTAAGAAGGCGTATGGTGTATTGGCCTTCATCAATCATAGAATTGAATTTAGGAGCTGAGAGGTAATGTTGCAGCTATAGAGGGCCCTGGTCAGACACGACTTGGAGTACTGTGCTCAGTTCTGGTCGCCTCACTACAGGAAGGATGTGGAAGCCATAGAAAGGGTGCAGAGGAGATTTACAAGGATGTTGTCTGGATTGGGGAGCATGCCTTATGAGAATAGGTTGAGTGAACTCGGCCTTTTCTCCTTGGAGCAAAGGTGGATGAGAGATGACCGGATAGAGGTGTACAATATGATAAATGGCATTGATCATGTGGATAGTCAGAATCTTTTTCCCTGGGTTGAAATGGTTGCCACAAGAGGACACAGGTTTAAGGTGCATGGGAGAAGGTACAGAGGAGATTTTAGGGGTAAGTTTTTCACTCAGAGAGTGGTGAGTGCGTGGAATGGGCTGTCAGCAACGGTGGTGGAGGCAGATACGGTGGTGGGTCTTTTAAGAGGCTCTTTGATAGGTACATGGAGCTTAGTAAAATAGAGGGCTATAGGTAAGGGCTAGTAATTTATAAGGTAGGGACATGTTTGGCACAACTTTGTGGGCCAAAGGGCCTGTATTGTGCTGTAGGTTTTCTATGTTTCTATGAAACACCGACTGTTTACTCTTTTCCATGGATGCTGCCTGGCCTGCTGAGTTCCTCCAGAATTTTGTGTGTGTTCCCTAATAGATTGATTGGGTTTGGTAAAACAAACACTGTGGCTGAAGGCTTTGTTTTCTAATTCCTCCATGGTCTCACTCCATCTCTATTTGCAATCTGCACAACCCTGTAATATTGGTCTTTACATTTCATTTATTTTAATTGTTTCATCACTGAAGCCCACGTGCATTGCTGCCCTGAACTCTGTCCCTCTGCAACTTTTACATTTGCCCTAATATGTATTATGTATAGCTTGGTGTCAAAGTTTGGTTGGTTGTTCTCCTAGGATGTGTTACGTGGCTTTTTTACTGCATTAATAGTAGCTTAAGTGCAAATTCTTGGTTTTGTAAACCAGATCAAAGAGGCAACTTGATTCTATAATACAGGAGATTCTACAGATACTTGTACAAATGTTGATTCTATGATCTCTAGTCACAGTTAAGTCTTAGCTGACAGTGAAGTTTAACTAATTTTGAAACTTGGGTGAGGCTTGAACTGCAGTTATAAAATTTAGATTTTGAAAATTTTCAGCCATTACATTTAACTGTCAATCTTGCATAACGATTAAACATTTCCCAATGAATTTTATCTGTCAATGAGGCTATAATTTGTTGAATCAAGGACATTGATGAACCTTAGCTGTCAAGCAATGTAACTACCCATCAATCTTGCCTCCAATAACTGGTGGCAATTACTAACTGACAATTGATGCTGACCTGGCCTGGCACTCAGTGAACAAGAGTGACCAAAGAAGTTCCTAATTAAGCATACAGTCCAATTAGCTGATGATGAAGTTCAGCTCTTTTTAGTAGGTTAAATAACTTTAATATCAATCTCTGTGGCTGCTGTTGTTATGATCCATCCATGGACTTAAATTATAAATGGATCCTAACTTAACAGTCGATGAACCTTAACACTACACTGACGTTCTTGCTGCTGGTCTTCAGCTCTAGATGAATCTTAATCCCAGTGAACATGAGAAGACAATGAATCTTAGCACCCAATGAACTTTAGAAGCCAATGTACCTGGGTTTCTGATGAATTCAGCAGGGTGATGAGTATTAGATGTCGTAGAATCTCAGTATGCATTGAGTTTCAGCCTGCAATATCAGATGCTGACCTCTGAACCTGCCTGTTTGGTGGACCACGGATTGACTGTCGGTGAAGTGATGGAGTATAATTTGGGTTAGGTTGTTTCAGTATATGTAACATCTCTAATATAGGTTTGTCTTTCATTGAATTACTTCATCTAATGTGAAATTTGTGCAGATGGTGAAATCTGGGGTACTGAGTAAACATCTAAACTTTCAAATTACTGTGGTATGATTACTGGGTGCTTAAGAACAACTCATTCTTTCTAGCTAGGGGATTACTTCTGGTCTATCAGAGCTGTGTTTAGTAGAAAGGAACTGAGAGGGAAGTTCTCAGGTTATTTCTGATCTGTGAAGACTCTCCCATAGATTATATTTGGATGTATTTTTCAATTGTTAGCAACAATTAATAAGCCTGAGGAACTGTACATGTCAGACAGTATCTATGGAGAGAAATGGACATTCAATGTTTCAGGTCAAGACTCTTCAAAGTCCAGTCCAGATGAAGGGTCCCATTCTGAAATATCAGCTATCCATTTCCCTCCATAGATACTATCTGGCCCATTTGAGTTCCTCCAGCATCTTGTGTATTACTCCAGATTCCAGCAATAGTATTCCCTTGTGTCTCCATTACCCAATTATTATATAGATTAAACCAGTCTATAACACTTACAGTTTCCTCATAGCTTTGAATCTCAGCTGCCGATGAATATGTTAATATGACAATGAGTCTGGGTCGTGGACTTGTCTAAGAATCTTGGCTGCTGAAGATGTTCGATGGCCAATGAATCTTATTTGCAGATGCCTGCTTGGAGGATAATAGAATGATTTTGGTGAGGTTATATATTTGTGGTTAGTTTGAAGTGTATAAACCATTCAATTATATATCCCTTGCCATTTACTATATTAAAACACATGTAGAGAAATTAATGCCGTAAATATTTAATGTTTTAATTATTCATACAATTTACCATGAAGAATAGTTTCTGATCCATTAACAGTGAATTTTGGATAGGTCCACTAGAAACAGCAGACAGTATGGAGAAATTTAAGAGTCATTTCTAAGCTGTGTGTATCACTGGGATATATTACACATATTAATTTCATACAGCTCAGTCTGGCATGTTTCCCTTGACTTCTCCCACACAGAATTTATTATGGTATATCCCTCATTGTTTTGATATGTAGAATGTACTGGGATATATTATTCCCAATTTTGCAGTGTTAAATTTATTGGGATTTATCAGCCCCAATTCATATGTGAATTCTATTGAGATACATCACTCCAAATTCTTCAATTTACTGAGATATTTTATTTTCAATTCTGTTCTGCAGAATGTTTTGAGATGAATTTCTCACTGTTGGAAATATGAAAAATAGAAGGAGAAACAGACCTTTCAAATCTGCCCCACAGTACTATATGAGTGAGTGATTATTCACATTTAGTATTCCTACTGTCTCTCAGTCTCCTGTGATCCTTTCATCTCAAGATAATTATCCAACTTGTTCTAAACTTCAGTAAATATAAGCCTAATTGACCCATCCTCACACATCCTCATGGGATTAGTCTGGTGAACATTTTTGAACTCTCCATAGTAAGAACATATTTCCCCAGAAAAGGAGGTAAAAACTGAACACAATACTCAAGATAGAGTCTCACTGAGGATTTGTACAATTGCAGCAAGAAATTCTTGCTCAAGTGCTACAAATTGTGTATTGGTCTCTCACTGTCAATGTCAACACACAATTTTTAATTTCTAAGAAAATTTTATTGGACTATAGAGTCTTAAATTCACACATAAACCATCCTTTTGGGACAGCATCTGGCTAATGAAGGCAAATATCCCATTTCCTTTTTAACCACATCTACTTGTGCTGCCTCCTTCGAAGATCCTTGAATATGTACACCAAATCCTTCTGATTCCCAGTATTTCTCAGGTTATATCTTTTATGGTATATCAGCAATATTAGTCCTCCCAAAACACATTACCTCACATTTTTCAGGATTAATTTGCATATACTATCATTCTGCCCACTTTACCAACTGTGCAATATTGTTCTATCGCCATCAGCTACATCATCAGTCTTCATGTCATCTGCAAACCTACTAATTATTCTCTTCCATTCATATCTAGAACATTAATATATATAGCAAACAGCAAGGGCCTCAGTACTCATCATCATTGTACATAAGTCCCACAGAATTCCATTATTCACAGTTCTGCCTCATCATGTTTATTGAAAGACATCATTCCCAGTTCTTCCATAAAGAATTTATTGGGCTATATTATTCCTAGTTCTTCAATGTAGAATTTATTGAAATATATTATTCCCAGTTCTGCTCCATCAAATTTATTGGAATAAATCAATCCAAGTTCTCCTATGCAAAATTTATTAAGATATATTATTCCCAGTTCTGCTTCATGAAATTTATTAGAATATATCATTCTAAAAGATATTTTTAGGAGACATTATTGTCCTGAGATGTTAACTCTACGGATGTTGCCCAATGTGATGAATGTTTCCAGTATTTTCTGCTCTTTATTATTAACTATTGGTATTAATTATTGAGCTCAACTTTCCTTAAGCACTCTGTGGGAAGGTAATTGCAATAAAGCTCCTCAAACTGTACCTGCCTCTGGCAAAGCAAGGCAACATTTGACGTAACTCTGAGTTTTGGTAGGAAGTATTTATTGGTATGCATCACTCACAGTTCTGTCCCATGGATGATCTACCAATGATCTT
The DNA here is from genome assembly GCF_048418815.1 of Hemitrygon akajei. Classification (NCBI taxonomy): domain Eukaryota; kingdom Metazoa; phylum Chordata; class Chondrichthyes; order Myliobatiformes; family Dasyatidae; genus Hemitrygon; species Hemitrygon akajei. The sequence continues at coordinate 89,020,590 of NC_133138.1, read as the reverse complement.
TTGCTCCCAATGGAAACTAGATGTCAATGAATCTTATCTGCATTGATCTTCAGCTGCCTGCATGAAGGACAATAGATTGATTGTTAATCGATTTGTAAAGCTTAGGAACTGCTAATGTCATATAAATTAACTACTATTTCATGCCCAAGCATTATTGAAACAGGTCCCTGTTCTAACATTTGACTTGAAGAAAATCTGATATTAAATATCCATTAATTGGCCTTAATTGTTAATTGCTTCTCTTTCATGAAGCTGCCTGGCCTGATGAATATTTTCTGTTCGTTATTACTAACTATTCATGGTACATACTGTACTCAAGATCACTCCTCTCTATCGTGCACAAGAACACAAGCAAACGAGCAGCGGTAGACCTTAAGTCTGCACTGCATTCATTATGATCATGGCTGATCTATCCTGGCTTCTTCTGTCCCATTTCTCCATCCCTCTCTACTCTTCAATTTATAAGCTATTTATCCACCTCCACTTTAAATATTTTTAACGATCCATTATCACCACTGACCGGAGCAGAATTCCAGAAATTCACCAGCATTATAACAATTACAGCACAGAAACAGGCCATCTTGGCCCTTCTAGTCCGTGCCGAACGCTTACTCTCACCTAGTCCCACCTACCTGCACTCAGCCCATAACCCTCCATTCCTTTCCTGTCTATATACCTATCCAATTTTTTTTTAAATAACAATATCAAACCTTCCTCTACCACTTCTACTGGAAGCTCGTTCCACACAGCTACCACTCTCAGAGTAAAGAAGTTCCCCCTCGTGTTACCCCTAAACTTTTGCCCCTTAACTCTCAACTCATGTCCTCTTGTTTGAATATCCCCTACTCTCAATGGAAAAAGCCTATCCACATCAACTCTATCTATCCCCCTCATAATTTTAAATACCTCTATCAAGTCCCCCCTCAACCTTCTACGCTCCAAAGAATAAAGACCTAACTTGTTCAACCTTTCTCTATAACTTAGTTGCTGAAACCCAGGTAACATTCTAGTAAATCTCCTCTGTACTCTATTTTGTTGACATCGTTCCTATAATTCGGTGACCAGCACTGACAGAAGAAATTTCTACACATCTCAGTTTTAAATGACCAGCGTTTTATTTTGTAACTAGGTCCTTTTGTTCATCAATCTACCACTGGTGACAACATCTCAAAATCTACCCTGTCAACTTCCTTAAGATTGCTATGTTGGAATAACATTGCCCTCATTCTTCTAATATACAAGGAATACAGACCCAAACTTTTTAGTCTCTCTAGGACAAACAGCTCATCCAAGGAATTAGCCAGGAAAATCTCCTTTGGACTACCTCCAATGCTACTATATCCTTTTTTAGGTAAGGGTGCCAAAACTTTGAATATTATTTCAGGCATTGCCTTACCTGCCTACTTCATGCTCTAAAACATATAGATCCATCTATAAGTCACACACTTGCAGTCTCTCGCCATTTAGATAATGATCTACTTCTTAATTTCTCTTACTGTAGTTCACGACCTCACGTTTCCCGCATTAAACTCAATTTGCCAGCCTTTAACCCACTCATTCAATTTATTTATACCCATTTGCAGAGTCACAGTATCTTTATCACAATGTGCCTTTTCCACCAATTTTTGGCATTGGTAAGTTTGGTAATGGTAATGACCTCCAGGTCATTAATGTAAATGGTAAACTACTGAATGCTAAGAACCAATCTCTGAGGTACTCCACTGGTTACATCCCTCCAGTCTGAAAAAGACCCAACTCTGTTTTGTATGCTGACAGCCAGTTTTCAACCCACACAAGCACACTTCCTCCAAGACCTTGGGTTTGTAATTTTATTTTCAATCTTCTATGTGGCACCTTGTCAAATGCCTTATGGAAATTTAAACAGGCCATATCTACAGGTTCCCCTTTATCATCTTTCTCTGGTACTTCCGTAAAGATTATAAATCATTTTTGTTAAACATGATTTACCTTTCATACAACCATGTTTATGAAACTTAATTATATTCAGCTTTCCTAAATGATTACCTATTTCCTCTTGATTACTAAGTCTAGCACCTTGCCAATAAAAACTGTTAAACTAACTGCCCTATAGTTCCCTGACTCTGCCTTTCTCTTTTTAAAGAAGGAAGTCGCATCAGCTGTTTTTCAACCTTCTAGTACCTTCCTGGAGATAAAATACTTAAGAAAAACTTCATCCAGTGGCCAACTACCTGCACAGACACTTCCTTTGAAACGTCAGCAGACAGTCCATTGAGTCTTGGTGACATGTGATGACTTTTCTGCCTTTAGCCCTCTGAGATTCTCCAGTACTTTATCTGTTGCAATTGGGATTTTTGTAAGTTATTTGAAATTGATCTTTCTGAAGTCTTACATGGTGAAGACTTATCTAAAAAATGCATTCAATATACCTGCCATTTCTTTGTGTGCTATTATTTATTCAAAGACTGTGTTCCCTGAAGTCCCCACATTTACCTTATCAGCTCTCTTCCTATTTATAAATCCATAAAAATGTTACTGTTTATTTTTACACAACATGCAAAGTTTCTTCCAAAATTCATTTTCTTCCTTTTTGTGAGCTTTTGAGTCTTCTGCTGTTGGATCCTAAACTTCCCAGTTCTTGGGTCTACCTCTAGCCCTTTCAACTTAGTATACCATATTTTTCAGTTTAACATTATCTTTTACATCCTATGTCAGCCACAGACTTTGCTTTTTTTCATAGAATCTTCTTTTGGATTGGGATAATCTGTGCTGAGCCTTATCGACCAACTGTTAGATTATCTACTACTAGTCCTCCACTGACTTGTCCCTCAGCTTGTTTACTCAGCTCACCCGAGACATCTGCCTTCGTACCATTAATTAAAGATACTGCTTATGGAATCATTGTGTTCATCCTCAAACTGCATTTGGAATTCTATCACAATGTGGTCATTACCCCCTAGTGGATCTTCAGCCACACAATCCCTTGTTAATTGCTCTTCATTTATGAAGACTAAATCTAAAATAGTCCATTCCCAGGTAGGGTCCACATTGTTTGAAAAAGCAATTGCTAGTGCGTTCCACAAATTTCTCATCTACAATACCCTTGTCAGTTTGGTTTGTCCATTTAATATGTCGATTAAAATACTGTATCCCATTAATATTGCATGTTCCTTTCAAACATACACTTCACATGTTATAGGCTAACTTGTCCAACTATTAGACAGTTGTAGTACATGTTTGGTTGGTTATTTGTTTGGAGATACATCATGGAATGGGCCCTTCCAGGCCTTCCATCTGCATTATCACTTTAACCCTTGCCTAATCATGGGACAATTTTCAATGACCAATTAACCTACTACCCACTACATTTTTAGACTGTGGGAGAAAACTAGAGCACCTGGAGAAAACCCATACATCCAAGGGGGAGAATGTACAGACTCCTTACAGATGACATTGGAATTGAACTCCAAACTCTGACATCCTGAAGTGTGACAGTGTTGCGCTAACCACTGTGCTACTGTGGGGCCCTTGTCTATCTATACCAACTTCATTTGCCCGCATGTATTAATAAATCTCTATTAAAAACTCAGTCACAGCTCATTCAACAAGACCTAACATGTCTACTGGTTTTTATGGGAGAAATACACCTGTGATGCTGCTGCAAGTTTTTCATTGTATCTCTGCATATTGTATAAGATAGTAAACTGGACATTGAATAAACTTAAGTTCACATCAGGTCTGCACTCCATTTCAAACCATCATTTCGGTGCCCCATGTTGATTAATTTTATTTGATCACAGATGGTCAGCATCAGTGGCAAGGACAGCATTTTATTGGCCATGCTAATTGTCATGATGGCACGTGCCTTGCCAGGTTATTTCAGAACCCTGCTAAGTGCCAACATCAATGTGGATGGACAGGTCAGATAAAAGCAACTAATTTCCTTTCTGAAGGATTCTGGTGAACCAATTGCCATCATTGCATGCAGTAATTGTAGGTCATTGACTACACTGAGTTAGATTGCAGTTGTACGGTTAGGCTGGAAGTTATCTTTTAGAGCTGAGTTATATAGATTATATTTGGATACTTAATTCAAGTTCTAATACATATTGATACACTTGAGATATGTCCCATCCTTCTATTTGAAATACTTTGAAATATATCACAAATATCTGATTTATTTCAATGCATGCAATATAGCACACAGATGATCTTGTAGCGCAGTTAGAGATTGGCAAGTATGACATTGTGGGCTGAAGGAAAACCATAGCTGGGAGCTTAACATCCAAGGATTCACATTATATTGAAAGGACAAGCAGGTAAGCATGAGGTTAGGGGTTTGTGGTGTCTCTGTTGCTAAAAATTGAAATCATTTCCTATGAAAGAAGTGGCATAGGATAAGAAGATGTAGAATCCTTGGAGGTAGAGTTAAGAAATTGCAATTGTAAAAGATCCTGATGGGAGTTACATACAGCTTCTGAACAGCAGCCAGGATGTGGGGAACAGATGACAATGGGTGATAGAAAAGGCATGTAAAAAGGCCACTGTTTTGATTGTCATGGGGGATTTCGATATGCAAGTAGATTAGGAAAATTAGGTTGGTGCTGGATCCCAAGAGAAGGAACTTGTAGAGTGCCTACAAGATGGCTTCTTAGAGCAGCTTGTGGTTGAGCCCACAAGGGGAAAGGCAATTCTGGATTGGATGTTGTGTAGTGAACTAGGTTTGATTATGGAGTGCTTAGGATAAGGAATGCTTAGGGGACTGGGATCATAATACAGTTGAATTCACCCTGCAGTTTGAAAGCGAGAAGCTAAAATAAGATGTATCGGTAGTACGGTGGAGTAAAGGGAATTACAGAGGTATGAGAGAGGAACCAGCCAAGGTTGATTGGATGAGAACACTAGCAGGGATGACAGGAGAACTGCAATGGCTGTACTTCTTGGGGGCAATTCAGAAGGTGTGGGATAGATATATCTCAAAGATGAAGAAGTTTTCTAAAGGAAGGAGGAGGCAATCATGGCCAACAAGGGAAATCAAAAACAGCATAAAAGCAAGAGAGGGCATACAATACATACAATATAGCACAAATTAGTGGAAAATTAGAGGATTAGGAAGCTTTTAAAAACTAATGCAAATCAATTTGCAAAACCATAAAGAGAGAAACATATATGAAGGTAAGCTATCCAATGATAAAAAAGAGAATACCAAAAGAGTTTTCCTTGAACCTCTGGAAAAGTTTGCTGGAGAGGCAGTAATGGGCTTTGATGAAATGGTAGATGAGCTTATTAAGTATTCTTCATTAGTCTTCACCGTGGAAGACACCAGCAGTGTTCCTGAAATTTAAGAGTGTTTTGCCTTCCTTACCATCAACTCAACCTGCAAGCTTACCCTTAAGGACTTCGAAGTTCCTTTGCACCTCTGATTTTTGAATTTTCTCCCCATTTAGAAAACAGCCTTTATTCCTTCTACCAAAGTGCATGACCACACACTTTCCGACACTTGCCACTTCTTTGCCCTTTCTTCCAATCTGTTTAAGTCCTTCTGCAGACACCCTGCTTCCTCAAAACTACCTCCCCCCACCTCTATCTTTATATCATCTGCAAACTTGCCCACAAAGCCATTAATTCTGTCTTCAATTCATCGACATATAACTTAAAAAGAAACGTTCCTAACACCGACCCCTACGGAACACCACTAGTCACTGGCAGCCAACTAGAATACGCCCTCTTTATTCTAACTCCTCCTGTTAGCCAGCCAATTTTCTATCAATGCTAGTACCTTTCCTGTAAATTCGTGGCCTTTTATCTTGTTAAACAGCCTAATGTGCGGCACCTTGTCAAAGGCCTTCAGAAAATCCATGTAAGTAACATCCACTGTCTCAACTTTGACTATCTTGCATGTTAATTCCCCTAAGAATGTATAGTTCACTTACATTGATAACATCAGGAAATAGCAGACATCTGTTTGTAAGCTTTACCCTTGTGTTTATTACTCAGAGCTTTGTTGCAAGGTCTCTGTGCTGTCACACATTACCTTTCAGCTGAATTGTAGCAAGATGTAGAATCCAGATTTTCTTTAAATGGATTACTCTAGAGTTGAGTAACACACATTTCTGTTTCATGGATTACAGCAGGATAAACCACGGGGATCTTAAAGATATATTACATCCTTGTAATCATATCACATAGAAGTTTCAAGTGCAAATAATATCAGAACAAAATGTTCCATAAATTAGACTGAGATATTTAAGCTGCTGTATGAATCACAGTGGTGTAGTTTACATTGCCATATCTCAGATTCCACTTTGTTGTATACTGTATATTACACTGGGCAATATCATACACAATTCTGTTGCACAAATCACACAGGCTGAACACACATCTGCAGTACAGAATGTTCCAAACAATATAACTCATAGGTCAGACTAGGATAAAGCACAAATTGTTCTGTTATATAGATTAAATACATAGCAATATATAGAAGGCAAAGAGATATTATACTTCTGTAACATAGCTAAGATATTTTGCGTGCTGTTTTACAGACCATAGTCGCATTAGAATTATAATAAGGTTTATTATTACAGTCTTATATGTGAGTTATGTGAATTTGACCTAATTACATAAACCACTGGATATTGAGAAAGTAAGGAGGCATAGGGTCCAAGAGGACATTGCTTTGTGGATCCAGAACTGGCTTGCCCACAGAAGGCAAAGAGTGGTTGTAGATGGGTCATATTCTGCATGGAGTTCGGTGACCACCATGCAGGGATGGTGCCACAGGGATCTGTTCTGGGGCCCCTTCTCTGTGTGATTTTTATAAATGACCTGGATGAGGAAGTGGAGGGATGGGTTAGTAAATTTGCTGATGACACAAAGGTTGGAGGTGTTGTGGATAGTGTGGAGGGCTGTCAGAGGTTACAGCGGGACATCGATAGAATGCAAAACTGGGCTGAGAAGTGGCATATGGAGTTCAACCCAGATAAGAGTGAAGTGGTTCATTTTGGTAGGTCAAATGTGATGGCAGAATATAGTATTAATAGTAAGACTCTTGGCAGTATGGAGGATCAGAGAGATCTTAGGGTCCGAGTCCATAGGATGCTCAAAGCAGCTGTGCAGGTTGACTCTGTGGTTAAGAAGGCATACGGTGTATTGGCCTTCATTAATAATGGAACTGAATTTAGGAGCCAAGAGGTAATGATGCAGCTATATAGGATCCTGGTCTGATCCCACTTGGAGTACTGTGCTCAGTTCTGGTCGCCTCACTACAGGAAGGATGTGGAAGCCATAAAAAGGGTACAGAGGAGATTAACGAGGATGTTAAACATGAGGAAATCTGCAGATGCTGGAAATTCAATCAACACACACAAAATGCTGGTGGAACACAGCAGGCCAGGCAGCATCTATAGGGAGAAGCGCTGTCAACGTTTCGGGCCGAGATCCTACGTCAGGCCTAAGGGTTTTGGCCCGAAACATCGACAGTGCTTCTCCCTATAGATGCTGCCTGGCTTGCTGTGTTCCACCAGCATTTTGTGTGTGTTACAAGGATGTTGCCTGGATTGGGGAGCATGCCTTATGAAACAGATTGAGTGAACTCGGACTTTTCTCCTTGGAGCGACGGAGGATGAGAGGTGACCTGAGAGGCACTGATCGTGTGGATAGTCAGAGGCTTTTTCCCAGCGCTGAAATTATTGCCACAAAAGGACACAGGTTTAAGGTGCTGGGGAGTAGGTACAGAGATGTCAGGGGTAGGTTTTTTACGCAGAGAGTGGTGAGTGCGTTGAATGGGCTGCCGGCAACGGTGGTGGAGGCGGATACGATAGGGTCTTTTAAGAGACTTTTGGATAGGTACATGGAGCTTAGAAAAATAGAGGGCTATAGGTAAGCCTAGAAATTTCTATGGTAAGGACATTTTCAGCACAACTTTGTGGGCTGAAGTGCCTGTATCGTGCTGTAGGTTTTCTATGTTTCTATATCAAATGCTGTTAATTGGTTTGTGCTGGTACAAATCACCCAATGTCGAGATATATTCTATGGATAACAGTTAGGTTATTAGCCTACAACGGGTTAAACTAAAATTGGTTATAATAGGCAAAGTTTTGAAATATCTCACCCCTAGCTTTGTTGTATCAATTACTTAAGAATGTATTAACATCTGTAAAATGATTCATTACATTATGTTAAATATAGGTTACATAGTCATATATTGTAAATCCACAATTCTATAAATTACATAAAGTTAAAATATATACATTTCTGTTTCATAATTTATTTGGACTAAGGAAGATGCTTTAATATATTAGTCAGATAAATTGCAACTGGATTTGCATTCATTATTTTGTATGTATTATATCAGGATACATTGCACTGTGCAGTATAGATTACAAAGTAAGGACTGTGAGAGTTTTGTCCTTTTAATTGCCCAAGAAAGTGTCAAAATAGAAGCCTCCTGTGTGAATCATACCATTTATATCATTCACAGTTAGGTTAGTGTGATATTTTCCATAATTCTGCCATAAGGGAATGGGATTACAAAGGAATATAATTACAGTGAGATAAATCCACATTTACGTTGAAACCCCATCCTGGTAATCCAATAAGGAGATATGTAGGCAAGTTATCAAAATGATTGTTTGATTATTTATTTATTTAGTGATGTAGTACAGAATAGGTCTTTCCTACCCTTAGAGGCATGCCACCCCAGCAAACCCCGACAAGCCCGATTTAACCCTAACCTAATCACAGGACAATTCACAGGGAGGGCATACAGAGATTCCTTACGATGGTGCTGGAATTGAACTCTGAACCCCAACTGTAATAGTGTCACGCTAACTGTTAATTTTCACTGACAATCAAGAAACTAGGAAATAGCAAGTGTGCATTTTCATATCTTTTCAAGAAATGAAATAAAGACAGGAACAAACAGACAAAGTTTAGCTGTTATGCAACAGAACAAACTTTAAATAATAACTCCTATTTGCAGAGCACTTTTCATGCAGACGTGTACTTTAACGATTATAATGGGATAAAGTACAAACATGAAAATAAAAGGCAAAACAATGTTAGTTAAAAGCAAGGTGAAATGAACAGGTTTTGAGCTGACATTTAAATGTGTCATCTGAGTCTGCATCCCTTATAGTTTTAGGTATTGAATTCCACAGTTTAGGAGTATAGTTATTTGGAGGGAGAGTGTTTAAATTAAGAGACCAGAGAGCTTGAGCAGGATTATAAAATGAAAACATTTCTATGGTGTACTCCAGTCCCATTGAGAGCTTTAAAAATAAGAGAACTTTAAAATGAACTCTATAAGATACAGGAAGCCAATGCAGTGTAGCTAGTATTGGAGTGATATGCTATCTCATCCTGGTTTTGGTTAAAAGTCTAGCAGTGGCATTCTGAACGAGTTGAAGATTGTCAATAGATTGCTTTAGAAGGCCGATCAAAGGGCATAACAGTAATCTAGTCTATTCTAAAAGATTATGTAAAAGGAACATTTTGCTTACATCCCAGTGCTCTAAGATTATATGGTTGCTGACAATAAAACAACTAACACACACAAAATGCTGGAGGAACACAGCAGGCCAGGCAGCATCTATAGGAGAAGCACTGTCGACGTTTCGGGCCGAGACCCTTCGTCAGGACTAACCGAAAGGAAAGATAGTAAGAGATTTGAAAGTAGTGGGGGGAGGGGGAAATGCGAAATGATAGGAGAAGACTGGAGGGGATGAGATGAAGCTAAGAGCTGGAAAGGTGATTGGCAAAAGTGATCCAGAGCTGGAGAAGGGAAAGGATCATGGGGCGGGAGGCCTCGGGAGAAAGAAAGGAGGGGGAGGGGAACACCAGAGGGAAATGGAGAACAGGCAAACAACTAAATATGTCAGGGATGGGGTCAGAAGGGGAGGAGGGGCATTAACAGAAGTTAGAGAAGTCAATGTTCATGCCATCAGGTTGGAGGTTACCCAGCCGGTATATAAGGTGTTGTTCCTCCAACCTGAGTTTGGATTCATTTTGACAGTAGAGGAGGCCATGGATAGACTGGGAATGGGAATGGGACGTGGAATTAAAATGTGTGGCCACTGAGAGATCCTGCTTTTTCTGGCGGACCGAGCATAGGTGTTCAGCGAAACGGTCTCCCAGTCTGCGTCAGGTCTCAGCAATATATAAAAGGCCACACCGGGAGCACCGGATGCAGTATACCACACCAGCCGACTCATTTACAAGATGTGGACTAGTCTTTAGAAGCCACCATCATCCCTGAAGCAAAGAACTCTATATCTTCTGAACTAAATGATTACCGCCCTGTCATCATGAAGTGCTTTCAGCAGAAGGTATTGGCACATATCAAAAACTCCATTCCTGCCACACTAGACCAATATGCTTACCGACAGAACCACTCTACGAAAGATGCCATAGCATTCACCTGCCATTCACCTGCTCCTGATACACCTAGAACTTATGTCAGGATGCTGTTTCTGGATTTCAGTTCAGCATTCAACACTATTGTCACACAGATCTTAGTGAACAAATTCCTACTCCTTGGTCTAAATATCACTGTGCAACTGATAACAAACAGACCTCATATAGTCAGGATTCATAACAACTCCTCTGTCCCCATCATCCTCAACATGAATGGCCTACAGAGAGGAGGTGAAAGAGATTGAAGCCTGGTGCCAGGCAAATAACCTCTTCTTTAATGTCAAGAAGGCAAAGGAGATGGTTATTGACTTCAGGACACCCCACACCCCTCTTTACATCAGCAGCATAGCAGTGGGAAATGCAAACACTTTCAAACTCCTGGGAGTGTGCAGCCTCTCATGCTCCCAGAACACATCCTACAAAGTGAAGAAAGCTCATCAGAGCCTTTACTTTCTGAGGAGGCTGGAGAGCTGGACTTTGCACATTCATACTCACATCATGTTACAGATGCACAATACAGAACATCCTAACAAGCTGCATCACTACTTGGTGCTGGAAAAGGGCCAGTAACATATTGACGGGTGCCACAGACCCTACTCATGGACTGTTTGTCCCACTCCCATCAGGGAGTAGACGATGTAGTATCCATGCTAGGACCATCAGACTCAAAAACAGTTACTTTCCCTAAGCAGTGGTACAGATCAACACCTCAACCCCACTCACTCCACCACTATTTTATTACTTTCCTTCAGTCACCTTATGTTCAGTCTAGTGTCACTCTATGGACATATAATCAATCTATGTATGTAAGCTATCTTATGTGTATATGTTTATATGTTTATTATTGTGTCCTTTATCTTTTGTTTTTTATATGCTGCATCGGATCTGGAATAACAATTAGTTTGTTCTCTTTATAGCTGTGTATAGGAAATGACATCTTTGGTTCAATAGTTATCTTGAACCTTGAATAAGGCTTTCAGGGAAGGCTTCTTCACTGCAGCCCTTGAAACCCTGTTAGTGTTCATGGGGAGATGCGAGACATCACTGACTTCTGGATTTTCACAGTAACGAGTCTGGCCTCACGCACATATGGCAGTAAGTTTTACAAAGCGTTGGTACTTCTGCTGTCATTAGAAACACAAAATCTGGAGAATGGCAGCTTAATTCACTAGCTCCTCCGGAAAAACGCGTATTAAGCCCCATTATCCCATCAAATATAATATTTTTCAAAAAATATTTTAACTGAAAGGAGAGGCAAGAATGGGGAAAAAGAATGAAAATTTAAAAAGCGACACTGCGGAGCCTGCGGCCGAGAAGAGTGCAGCGAGCAGCTCTCCTACCCGACCGCGTGAGAGCGAGGCGGCCGCCGGGTCTTGTTCAGACGAAGCGGCGAATATCTTCGAAATCCTGAAAGAAGTAATGGAGGTCCAGAAAGATATAAAGCAGCAGCTCTGTGATATTAAGTCAGAGCTCGCCAGCGTCAATCAAAAAATAGTGGTGGCAGAGACTCGAATTGAGAAGGTGGAAGATTGCGTTCAAAACATGGAACGGATACTGAGCAAGACAATAAAAATGTTACATCACCAAGAAGGTAAACTGCTTGACCTGGAGGGAAGATCACGGCGGAAAAATATCAGAATCTACAACATTCCCGAAGGAGTGGAGGGCTCGTCTATGACAGAGTTTGTCGGAAAGTTACTGCAGGACGCGCTGGAGCTTCCCTCGGCTATGGAGCTGGAGATCGAAAGAGCCCATCGTGCGCTCATTCTGAAACCTACCCAGGATAGAAAGCCACGCTCAATAATAATTAAATTCCTTCAGTACAGCACCAAGGCGGAGATTCTACAAAGGGCCTGGGGTAAGAAGAAAGTGTTTTTCGATGATAAATTAATATATTTCAACCAAGATTACCCCCCCCCCCCCCCGCGGTCCTCCAGAAATGCAAATAATATTCTGAAGTAAAGCGAGCACTAAAGCAAAAAAAAATTAGATTTCAAACTCCGTACCCTGCTAAACTTCGAGTGTTTTACGGGACGCGGTTGTACCAGACAGTGGAAGAGGCGACTACAGACATGAAGGCCAGAGGGTTGCCCGTCAGCATGACCAAAATGAAAGAAAGCCTGACTGACGAATTATCCCGCTCCGCTTGGGAAATAGTGCGAGAATCGAGAAGGCAGGAGACGGGAGGAGGCCGAGAGAAATATATCAGGAAGAGACCGGGGGTTTCCCAAAGACAGTCCTCACCCCCTTCAGAACAGCCATAAGTTTTGGATAACTTTTTAAATGTTGAGAAGCTAAACGGAAGCAAAAGTACACGGTGATATACCTATCTCGAGAAATACTTATTATAATGTGGATTTTATATTACTTAGTTGTTATTCTTTATTTGCTCACTTTCTCCTTTTTCCCTACCAAAATGAGAATATATATATGTGTGTGTAATATATGTGTGTGTGTATATATATATATATATATATATATACACATATATTTGTGTGTGTGCATATATATATATGTATATATAGGAGTACACAGGGAAATCTTTTCTGTGTAATGGATTTGTTCACTGACTTTTATGAAAACTGCAATGGGGGCCCTCAACTCACAAGTAGGAGGGATTATCCCCCACAGCTAGACATTTCCTCTAGCTCAACGCAGGGTCATCTGCTAGAGACCGCAGCCTTAGAATCACACATTCGTTGCCATTTTTGTTATTATTTGCATTTCTTGGTTCTTATTTGTTCAGGGAGTAGATCGATTAAGTTTTATTCTAAGTTCAATGATACATTGACAGATAAATACAGATGGCTAAGGACAAGGTAAAATTCATTTCTTTTAATGTCAATGGGCTATTGAATCCAATCAAATGTAAGAGAATTTTATCCAATTTGATTCATACTGGGAAAAATGGTTTAACTACATAATGCCTCATAGGCCTGATTTTATTCTCACAAATCAATGAATCTGTTGTAAAAAAAAAGATCACTCCCTACTTGTACATAGTTCTTTCCTTTTCCTTGTTTTTTCTTTCCACTCTTTTCTATAAGTGTGTACCTCAGATAAATACTTTGTGGAAATTTGTGATATATATGATTATATCATATATATGTTCAATGTCTGAAATACATCTTATGGAAATGTTTGTTTGATGATGAACTTCAATAAAAAAAATTACAAAAAAAAAGAAACACAAAATCTAGGTGACAAATTACACTGTGACCCATCACAAACAGTCCCTTTTTATGAGTTGCTGAAAGATACAAACCATGTACAATGTACAAACAAGATACAATCCATGCTAGTATTTATCAGAAATTGCTTTGTTATATAAAGTGCACGAGAATATAGCTCTTACAAAGTTGTTGTGCAGTTTGATGAGTCATAAAGAACTTTGCAATGTAGATTGTATTGGGATGTAGCTGTGTTCTATAATTTACTGTAGATTATTTCACACAGTTCTGTTATATAGATTAGACAGAATACTACAGCTTGCAGTATAGAAACATAGAAAACCTACAGCACAATACAGGCCCTTTGGCCCAAGATGCTGTGCCGAACATGTACTCATTTTAGAAATTACTTAGGGTTTCCCATAGCCCTCTATTTTTCTAAGCTCCATGTACCTTTCCAGGAGTCTCTTAAAAGACCCTATAATATCCACCTCCACCACCATTTCCAGCAACTCATTCCATGCACTCACCACTCTCTGCGTAAAATCTTACCCCTGACATCTCCTCTGTATCTAGTTTCAAGCACCTTAAAACTATGGTCTCCTAATGTTAGCCATTTCAGCCCTGGGAAAAAGCCTCTGACTATCCACATGATCAATGCTTCTCATCATCGTATACACCTCTATCAGGTCACCTCTCATCCTCCATCACTCCAAGGAGAAAAGGCCAAGTTCACTCAACCTATTCTCATAAGGCATGCTCCCCAATCCAGGCAACATCCTTATAAATCTCCTCTGCACCTCCTCCCTTTCTATAGTTTCCACATCCTTCCTGTAGTGAGATGACCAGAACTGAGCACAGTACTCCAAGTGGGGACTGACCAGGGTCCTATATAGCTGCAACATTACCTCTCGGCTTTTACATTCTATCCGATGGTTGATGAAGGCTACTGCACAGTATGCCTTCTTATCCACAGATTCAACCTGCGCAGCAGCTTCGAGTGTCCTATGGACTCAGACCCCGATCCTTCTGATCTTCCACCCTGCCATTAATATTATATTAATTATATTTTATACTATATATAATTATGTATGTCTTACTATTAGTCTTACATTGATACTATATTCTGCCATCATATTTGACCTACCAAAATGAGCCACCTCACACTTACCTTGGTTGAACTCCATCTGCCACTTCTGCATCCTATCAATGTTCTGCTGTAACCTCTGACAGCCCTCCACACTATCCACAACACCTCCAACCTTTGCGTCATCAGCAAACTTACTAATCCATCCTTCCATTTCCTTATCCAGGTCATTTTTAAAAATCACGAAGAGTAAGGGTCCCAGAACAAATCCCTGAGGCCTCCATGGTTGACCTCCATGCAAAATATGACCTGTCTACAACCACTCTTTGCCTTTCAGAAATGTATATTCCTAGCAATTCTGTTATAAAAAACCAGACGATGCAGGTCCAGAGTACCCTGTCAAAGCACTGGGGTAAATTGTATGCATGTATTCTTGCCATGATTCCCCACAACTACACTGAGAAATTACCCCTGGATCCTTGTTTCAATACAGACCTGGTACACAATCTGCAAACCCACAGATTTAAAAAAAGGAGATTGTAGGTCAATAGATTGCGAGACAAGGGGAATATTTTACTCTTTTTTAAACTTATTTTTAAAATGCTTTAGTTTAATATTTCTTAATTATGTTTTCTAAGCTTTCAGTCCTGTTTCCTTACTCACTTCAAATGTCATTGGTTTAAAACACCACTGTATATTTAAAAATATTAAAATCAGTTAGATATTTTACAGTTTATAAAGTCCAGTCCCCAGCTGAGCTGGCAGTCAAAGGCACTGGGTCTCATCTGGAGAAGGGTACCTGACTGATGAGTGTCCACAGACATTGAGCGAAGCCTTTCAGATTCAGCACAGCCAGTTTGGGGGTTTAACACATTTCAGGCCAGGAAGGTCAGCAGGCTTCAGGGGCCTCAGTTCAATACAATGTACAGTACCTAGTTCTAATGTATAGATCATTGAATTTCATATATAAAATTTATGATGTCAGGTGAACTTACCTGTGGTATCTCATACAGTCTATGTAGTATTGGTTAAACTTTGGTTTATTATTCACATGCCTGCTGCATAAGTTGCAAAGGGTATCTCATATACAGCATGGAATTATGCAGATTATTATATTGTCAACAAAGAGATATATAAAAGCTCAGTTTTGCTTTACAGCTAACACTGGGATAATTAACTGCCAATGTTGTTCTCTGGATTACACTGGCCTGCTGCAGGAGACACAGTTCTGATATATCTGTCCAAACTTCAGACCCTGCCCCCACTGCCAACCTCCATCAGCCACCACCCCACCTTCCATGAAGCTTCAATGAGTTTTGTGGCACAAACTTATCCATTTCCTATGTTATTTGTAAACAGGTAGTGGCATTAAGGATCTGTTGTATCCAGCAGCATTAGTATGCTCAACACACTGAGCAGCCAGTCTAAGAAATATCATAGACAACGAAGCAAAAGCAGCAATTTTATTTAATTTTCAAAACAATTTACAGAATGTGAAATAATAAATCAATAATATTTGAGGGATCAAGGTAGAACCTTATGTTAGTAACACAATTAACAATAGGTTTTATTATTTTGAAAACCAACTTTAAATGGTAAACGGAAGCAATTGGCATCCATAAACTGAGGTCTGAAGGGTGAGTGAGATACTTCAGCAGGAATTATTATTAGAACAATAATGAAACACTGTCATTTGTCACATTTCCAAAAGTTTAATAAATTCAATGTTTATTTTTACAATAATTCCTTACAAGTATGAAACCTCACTCTATGGAGAAGCAGCATAACACCCACAGCAACTCTGGGATTTTCATACTTGCTAACAATGTGTGAACATAGTTCAGATGCTCTTATCAAATTTACAGAGGAATGGCAATAAATGCTGACAGTTTTGCCATCATTTTATTTTCTAAATCCACACTGAGAAATTTAACACATAGTGCTGTTATTTTGATTAGCCCACAATTTTCTAATGTTAAAAGGCTTGAACAAATTAGATATGCAAAGTTTTTTCCCATGGTAAGGGGTTCTAGGACAAGAGGACACAACGTCAGGATTTAAGGACGTCCATTTAGAACTGAGTTGTGGAGAAATTACTTTAGTCAGAAGGTGGTAAATCTGTGGAATTTCTTGTCACAAGCAGCTGTGGAGGCCAAGTCATTCGGTGCATTTAAGGCAGAGATAGACAGGTTCTTGATTAGCCAGGCCATCAAAGGGTATGGGGAGAAAGCAAGGGAGTGGGGATGACTAGAAGAATTGGATCAGCTTATGATTGAATGGCAGAGCAGACTCAATGGGCCAAAATGCCTACTTCTGCTCTTATATCTTATGGTGTTATGGTCTTATAAATTTCCCTTGCTTCAGTTAAATAGAATAATTCACAGCTCCATCACATAGATTACACTGGGAACTAATGTACAATGTTTGGAGAAAGCAGAATTTAGATATAAGGACAATATAGGTGTCAACGTCCTGTCATTTGTAGTCCGGCTTGGGGACTGGGGTTTTCAGAGCTAAGATGCTTAATCTCAGCATTAAATTCAAAGATCAAGTCTATTGTTATTCAAACATACATATGTACTGTATATAGCCAAATGATGCAATGTTCCTCTGGACCAAAGTGCACAACACAGTACATATAACTCACACAACGAAAAAAAATACACTATTAAATTAGCAAATTAATAAGGTGCATTTGAGACACAAGTTTAAAAGTACAGTGTAATGCTACTGGCACTTCATATGTGATGAAACCTGGGTAGAGGCTGGGAGTTCAGGAATTTCACACCCTAATGTCTCTGGATTGCTGCCTGTGAGGGTAAGAATAGGATGATACAGCATTTCAGAACATGGCTGAAGAATTGGTGCAGGGAATAGTGTTTCAGATTAGTGTTTTGGTCACTAATTAGAGGAAGGATATTAATGAGTGAAGAGGAGGTTTACAAGGATGTTGCCGGGACTTGAGAAACTGAGTTACAGAGAAAGGTTGAATAGGTTAGGACTTTATTCCCTGGAGCATAGAAGAATGAGTGGAGACTTGATAGAGGTATATAAAATTATGATGGGTATAGGTAGAGTGAATGCAAGCAGGCTTTTTCCACTGAGGCTAGGGGAGAAAAAAAACCAGAGGACATGGATTAAGGGTGAAGGGGGAAAAGTTTAAAGGGAACATTGGGGGAGGGCTTCTTCACACAGAGTGTGGTGAGAGTGTGGAATGAGCTGGGGTAAATGTGGACTCACTTTTAACATTGATCACTTACTGATCTGGGTTGAATTCCATCTGCCACTTCTCAGCCCAGTTTTGCTTCACTTATCCAGGTCATTTATAAATATCACGGAGTAGGGGTCCCAGAACAGATCCCTGAGGCATCCCAATAGTGACCGACCTCCATGCAGAATATCACCCGTCTACAACCACTCTTTGCCTTCTGCGGGCAAGCCAGTTCTGGATCTACAAAGCAATGTCTCCTTGGGTCCCATGCCTCCTTACTTTCTCAATAAGCCTTGCATGGGGTACCTTATCAAATGCCTTGCTGAAATCCATATACACTACATCTACTGCTCTTCCTTCATCAATGTGATTAGTCACATCCTCAAAATTCAACCCTTGACAAAGCCATGCTGACTTCTCCTAATCATATTCTACCTCTCCAAATGTTCATAAATCCTGCCTCTCAGGATTTTCTCCATTAACATACCAACCACTAAGGTAAGACTCACTGGTCTATAATTTCCTGGGCTATCTCTACTCCCTTTCTTGAATAAAGGAACAATATCCGCTACCCTCCAATCCTCTGGAACCTCTCCTAGAAAAGATCTGCAAAGATCATCGCCAGAAGCTCAGCAATCTCCTCCCTTGCCTCCCAGAGAAGCCTGAGGTACATCTCATCCAGTCCTGGCGACTTATCCAACTTGATGCTATCCAAAAGCTCCCATACATCCTCTTTCTTAATACCTACATGCTCAAGCTTTCCAGTCTGTTGCAAGTCATCACTACAATCACTAAGGTCCTTTTCCATAGTGAATACTGAAGTATTCATTAGGTACCTCTGCTATTTAACCATATAACCATATAACAATGACAGCAATAAAACAGGCCATCTCGGCCCTTCTAGTCCATGCCGAACACTTACTCTCACCTAGTCCCACTGACCCACACTCAGCCTATAACCCTCCATTCCTTTCCTGTCCATATACCTATCCAATTTTACTTTAAGTGACAATACAAAACCTGCCTCTACCACTTCTACTGGAAGCTCGTTCCACACAGCTACCACTCTCTGAGTAAAGAAATTCCCCCTCATGTTACCCTTAAACTTTTGTCCCCTAACTCTCAACTTCTGTCCTCTTGTTTGAACCTCCCCTACTCTCAATGGAAAAAGCCTATCCACGTCAACTCTATATATCCCCCTCATAATTTTAAATACCTCTATCAAGTCCCCTCTCAACCTTCTATGCTCCAAAGAATAAAGACCTAACTTGTTCAACCTTTCCCTGTAACTTAGGTGCTGAAACCCAGGTAACATTCTAGTAAATCTTCTCCGTACTTTCTCTATTTTGTTGACATCTTTCCTATAATTCAGTGACCAGAACTGTACACAATACTCCAAATTCGGCCTTAGCAATGCCTTGTACAATTTTAACATTACATCCCAACTCCTATACTCAATGCTCTGATTTATAAAGGCCAGGATACCAAAAGCTTTCTTCACCACCCTATCCACATGAGATTCCACCTTCAGGGAACGATGAACCATTATTCCTAAATCACTCAGTGATCCCTAGATTACTGTTCTACTGCATTCTTCAATGCCCTACCATTTACCATGTATGTCCTATTTGGATTATTCCTACCAAAATGTAGCACCTCACACTTATCAGCATTAAACTCCATCTGCCATCATTCAGCCCACTCTTCTAACTGGCCTAAATCTCTCTGCAAACTTTGAAAACCTACTTCATTATCCACAACGCCACCTACTTTAGCATCATCTGCATACTTACTAATCCAATTTACCACCCCATCATCCAGATCATTAATGTATATGACAAACAACATTGGACCCAGTACAGATCCCTGGGGCACACCACTAGTCACCGGCCTCCAACCTGACAAACAGTTATCCACCACTACTCTCTGGCATCTCCAATCCAGCCCCGGTTGAATCCATTTTACTACTTCAATATTAATACCTAATGATTGAACCTTCCTAACTAACCTTCCATGCGGTACCTTGTCAAAGGCCTTACTGAAGTCCATATAGACAACATCCACTGCTTTACCTTCATCAACTTTCCTCGTAACCTCTTCAAAAAATTTAGTAAGATTTGTCAAACATGACCTTCCACACACAAATCCATGTTGACTGTTCCTAATCAGACCCTGTCTATCCAGATAATTATATATACCATCTCTAAGAATACTTTCCATTAATTTACCCACCACTGACATCAAACTGACAGGCCTATAATTGCTTGGAACCCTTTTTAAACAATGGAACCACATGAGCAATACGCCAATCCTCCGGCACCATCCCCGTTTCTAATGATGTTTGAAATATTTCTGTCAGAGCCCCTGCTATTTCTACACTAACCTCCCTCAAGGTCCTAGGGAATATCCTGTCAGGACCCGGAGATTTATCCACTTTTATATTCCTTAAAAATGCCAGTATTTCCTCCTCTTTAATCATCATAGTTTCCATAACTTCCCGACTTGTTTCCCTTACCTTACACAATTCAATATCCTTCTCCTTAGTGAATACCGAAGAAAAGAAATTGTTCAAAAACTCCCCCACCTCTTTCGGATCCACACATAGCTGTCCACTCTGATTCTCTAAGGGACCAATTTTATCCCTCACTATCCTTTTACTATTAATATAACTGTAGAAACCCTTCGGATTTATTTTCACCTTACTTGCCTAAGCAACCTCGTATCTTCTTTTAGCTTTTCTAATTTATTTCTTAAGATCCTTCTTACATTCTTTATATTCATCAAGCACCTCATTTATTCCATGCTGCCTATATTTATTGTAGATATCTCTCTTTTTCCTAACCAAGTTTCCAATATCCCTTGAAAACCATGGCTCTCTCAAACTTTTAACGTTTCCTTTCAACCTAACAGGAACATAAAGATTCTGTACCCTCAAAATTTCACCTTTAAATGACCTCCATTTCTCTATTACATCCTTCCCATAAAATAAATTGTCCCAATCCACTCCTTCTAAATCCTTTCACATCTCCTCAAAGTTAGCCTTTCATTTTTTTTTCCTCTGGAGTATTTCCTCCGGTTCCATACACACTTTCCCACTGTCACACTTGATAGGTCCTATTCTTTCACGCTTTATCCTCCTGCTCTTCACATACTTGTAGAATGCCTTGGGGTTTTCCATAATCCTGCTCAGCAAGGCCTTCTCATGGCCCCTTCTGGCTCTCCTAATTTCCTTCTTAAGCTCCTTCCTATTAGCCTTATAATCTTCTAGATCTCTAACATTACCTCGCTCTCTGAACCTTTTGTAAGCTTTTCTTTTCTTCTTGACTTGATTTATTAACAGCCTTTGTACACATAGGTTCCAGTACCCTACCATAACTTCCCTTTCTCATTGGAACGTACCTATACAGAACTCTACACAAATATCCCCTGAATATTTGCCACATTTCTTCCATACTTTTCCCTGAGAACATCTGTTTCCAATTTAAGCCTCCAATTTCCTGCCTGATAGCTTCATAATTCCCCTTACTCTAATTAAGCGCTTTTCTAACTTGTCTGTTCCTGTCTCTCTCCAATGCTATTGTAAAGGAGATAGAATTATGATCACTATCTCTAAAATGCTCTCCCACTGGGAGATCTGACACCTGACCAGGTTCATTTCCCAATACCAAATCAAGTACAGTCTCTCCTCTTGTAGGCTTATCTACATATTGTGTCAAGAAACCTTCCTGAACACACTTAACAAACTCCACCCCATCTAAACCCCTCGCTCTAGGGAGATGCCAATCGATATTTGGGAAATTAAAATCTCCCATCACAACAACTGTTATTATTACACCTTTCTAGGATCTGTTTCCCTATCTGCTCCTTGATATCCCTGTTACTATTGGGCGGCCTATAAAAATCAGCCAGTAAAGTTATTGACCCCTTCTTGTTCCTACCCTCCACCTTAGAGTCTCAGTAGATAATCCCTCCATGGCGTCCACCTTTTCTGCAGCCGTGACACTATCTCTGATCAACTGTGCCACGCAGCCCCATCTCTTTTGCCTCTTTCCCTGTCCTTTCTGAAACATCTAAAAGCCAGCAGTTGAAGTAACCAATCCTGTCCCTGAGCCATCCAAGTCTCTGTAATGGCCACCATACCACATCTCCAAGTACTGATCCACACTCTAAGTTCATCCGCTTTGTTCACAACACTCCTTGTGCTAAAATAGACACATCTCAAGCCTTTGGTCTGAGCGTGTCCCTTCTGTATCACCTCCCTATTCTCCCTGTTGTGCTGTCTACAAACTTTTTCTATTTGTGAGCCTACCTCCTCTTCCCCAGTCTCTTCAATACAAGACTGAAGGTGTTGTATTTGAATGTACACACTATGTGGAATAAGGTGGATAATCTTGTAGTGCAATATGACATTGTGGGTGTCATTGAGTTGTAGCTGAAAGATCATACCTGGGAGTATCCAAGGATTGAAAGGACAGGCAGGTATGCTACAGGAATGGGATGTCTCTGTTGTTAAATAAAAAGAAATCAAATATTTAGAAAGAGGTAACATAGGATTGAAAAATAAGAATTCTTGAGGGTGAAGTTAAGTAACTGCAAGGTTAAAAAGATCCTGGCGGGAGCAGTATACAGGTCTCTGAACAGTAGTTATGATGTGGGCTATAAATTGCAGCTGGAGAAAGAAAGTGCATGTATAAAGGGCAATGTTACGATCGTCATGAGGGATTTCAATGTGCAGATAGATTGGAAAAATCAGTTTGATACTGGATTCCAGGAGGGGGAAATTTGTAGAATGCCAACAAAATGGCTGTTTAGAATAAGTTGTGAGTGAGCCCACTGGGGGAAAGGCAATTCTGGATTGGTTGTTGTGTACTGACCAAATATAATTAAGGAGCCCTTTGGATCCAGTGATCATAATAAGATAGACTTTACCCTGCAGTTTGAGAGGGAGACAATAAAGTCTGGTGTTCAGTACTACAGTGGAGTAAGGGGAATTACAGAGTCATGAGCGAGAAGCTGGCCAAAGTTGATTGGAAGTGAACATTAGCAGAGATGACGGCAGAACATCAGACTGGAGTTTCTGGGGAAAATTTGGAAGACATAGGATAGATACATCCCAAAGATGAAGAAATAAGGGAGGATGAAGCCAACAAGGAAAGTCAAAGGGAGCATAAAAGCAAATCAGAGAGAAGATAATTGAGCAAAAATTATTGGGAAGTTAGAGGACTGAGAGCTTTTAAAAAGCAACAGAAGGCAAATAAAAAGGCCATAAGCAGAAAAAAGTTTAAATATGCAGGGAAGCTAGCCAATTATATAAAAGAAGATACCAAAAGTTTCTTTCAAATATATAAAGTGCAAAAGACAGTGGATATCAGATCACTGGAATGATAGTAATGGGGGAGAAAGAAATGACAGAGGAACTTAATAAGGATTTTGCTCGGTCTTCTCTATGGAAGACACTAGCAGTATTTCAGACATTCAAGAGTACCAGAGGGCATAAGCGAGTGTTGTTGCTATTACTAAAGAGAAGGTGCTTGAGAAGATGAAAGGTCTGAATGCAGATAAATCACCTGGACCAGATGGACTTCACTCCAGAGTTCTGAAAGAGGTGGCTGAAGAGATTATTGAGGCATTAGTAATGATCTTTCAGGAATCACTAGATTCTGGAATGGTTGCTGAGGACTGGAAAATTGCAAATCTTTAAAAAGGGAGGGAGGCAAAAGAAAGGAAATTATGGGCCAATTTGCCTGAATTCAGCAGCTGGGAAAATGCTGGAGTCCACTATTAAGGATAATGTTTTGGGGTATTGGCAGGCACGTGATAAAATAGGCCATGGTTTCCATCAGGAAAAAGCAAGGATATAACGCTGAGGATTTATAAGGTATTGGCCAGAGCATATTTGGAGTATTGTGAGCAGTTTTTGGCCCTTTATTTAAGAAAAGAGGTGCTAGCATTGGAGAAGGTCCAGAGTAGGTTCTCAAGAATTATTCCAGGAATGAAAGGGTTAACATATGAAGAGCATTCCCTGGCTATGGAGCTGTACCCACTGGAGTGGAGAAGAATAAGAGGTATCTCACTGTAAGCTATCAAATAATGAAAGGTCTGTTTAGAGTGGATGTAGGGAGAGTGCTTCCTGTAGTGGGTGACTCTGGGACCAAAGGACACAGCCACAGACTGTATTCTATTTAGTACAGAGATGAGAGGGAATTTCTTTACCAGAGATAGGGAATTCCATTCAAACAGATGGTTGTGGAAGCCAATTCATTGGGTATGTTTAAAGCAGAAGTTGTTAGGTTCTTGATTAGTAATGGAGTTAAAGATTACAGGGAGAAGGTAGGAGAATAAGGTTGACAGGGATAATAAATCAGCATGACAAATGGGCTGAAACTTTGTTCCTATGTCATGGTGTTATGGTCTTATGGCCTGGGGGAAGAAGCTGTTTGCCATCCTAGCAATTCTTGACAATGTTAAGAGCCCTATGCTGGCATAATTTCTGATAAATATCTCTGAAGGATGGAATAAATACCCTATTGATCCTTGCAATAGTCCTCACAATCCTTTGTAGGGACTTGCGAAGAGATGCCTTACATTTCCCTCACTAGATAGTGAGGCAGCTGGTCAGAACTAATCACTTGTGATACAGGTTGCTTGTTATTTTGTCAGTATGTTGTGGCACATAATTAAGTTGCTAGTTTAGCTAAAGTTAGCTTTAATGCACAAAAAATCAACAAAAGCTCTCTTCTATGAAAAAAATCGTGCACACATAAATGGTGCCTCATATAGCAACAAGAGACTTCCTATCCAGGAATTTTTGGTTGTTAGTGAACAGGGATATATCTCTCTTTATTTTGATGTATGAATTGCAAAATGATGTATCTCTTCAAGATCAGTTAATGCTTAAATAGATTATACAATCTTCTGCTAAACAGATTGTTCGGGGATATACCGGATAAAATCATTGCTCGAAATTATGGTGTATGTATCTTAACCAGGTTAAGCCACATAATGCTCAGTTACAATGATTATTCTTGGCATGTCACTATTAATTATATAGGGATATATCACATGCTGTTCTGGATTACATAGAATATACTGGGCTATATCAGTTCTGTGAAAAAGATTCCCTGGGAATATATGACTCACATTCAATGAGATCTGTTACTCTGACACTTTGTGATTTATCTCATCAGTCTTGTAATATATTTAAAATATATCTAAAATTTAAAAAAACCCAAACTCTCAGCAGGTCAGGCAACACCTGTGGAGACAGAAACAGCTAATGGTCTTTCATAGGAAACTTCATTCAGATTTATAGACTAGTTGGAGATAAATGACTCATGTTCTGATAATAAGTAAACAACCTGAAGAATTAAGTTCTCTCTCCACTGATGCTACTTGACCTACAGCATGTTTCCAGCATCTAGAGTCTTTGGTTCAAGCTTTCAATAAACATTTGTTCTCTATCTTGAAAAAACAGAATCACATGCAGTTCTCTTAATTACAGTGAGATATATCATTCACATATCTTTTATACAGGTTATTGAAAAAAAATTCACATACTGCTCTTGTGTAGATTACATTGAGCTATATCAAGATTATGACTTTTGAATGACAATTTTACACAGAATTCAGCTGTTTATATTGAACAAAATTCAGTTGTACAGATCACAGAGAGATTGGTCACTCATGATCCTACTATATATCAGCTTTGTGAAATAGATAATGCAGAGTTATAAACACATAGTTTAACATATAAGTTACATTATAAAAAGATCTGTCACAGAATTTCAGTTGTTGACACCTTACACAGGTGACGAGAGGCCAGAATCTCATATTTTGTTCAACTGCACAGGTGGTACTGTGGTATCTCACCTGGTCCCTCAACACCACCTCTTTGGTCAAGAAAGCACAGCAGCATCTCCACTTCCTGAGGACATTGAAGTGAGTGAGGTTCGAGACCCTAAGTCTCACACTCATTCTAAACAATTTTCATAGGAGCACTAACGAGAATGTCCTGGCCAGTTGGGTGGGATGGGAATTGTTAAGCATCTGACCACAAGTCTTAAAAAAGATGCAAGGACAGATGAGAAGATCATTGAGGTCTCTCTTCCACCCATTGGAGATATTTCTCAGAAGTGCTGTGTATGCAGAACCCTTAGCATTGTCAATGATCCCTCCCATCCATCCAACAAGCTTTTTGACCCTCTACCATCAGGTAAGAGGTATCGTAGTATTAGGACAAGGACTGTTAGAATGAAAAAGAATTTCTTCCCCCAGGCTGTAAGACTACTGAATTCCTGCCATCATTCAGAACTCATCACGCATGAAGCACCAGCAATGTTATACCATATACTCTTTAACTTGTGTTGTAAATGCATCTCATTATTTGTTAATATGACTTTATGTGCTGTGTGTGAGTTATATGTACTGTGTTGTGCACCTTGGTGCTGAGGAACATTGTTTCGTTCGTTGGTATACATGTGTACAGTTGTGCGTGAGTTATATGTACTGTGTTGTGCACCCTGATCTGGAGGAATGTTGTTTTGTTTGGTGGTTTACACATGTACGGTTGAATGACAATAAACTGAACTTAAACTAGTTCTGCTACTTAGTTCTATTGTTGAGGTTACATAGGGATCTGTCACTAAAAATCTGCTACAGCTGGACATGTCTCACACAATTTTCCACAGACAACGCAATATTTTATCACCCTTGATCCTGTTATAAAGAATAACATATTATACACAAACCTTGAAAGATTGGGTTATTATATCTCACATATAATTTGGTTTACAGATACGTTTGGGATGTATCAATTACTCAATATGTCGTACAGAATAAACTGGAAGCTTCTGAATGTTCTGCTCAGATGTTACAACACAGTTCTGTTTAATAGATTCCTTGTAGATGCATCACTTGCTAGTTTATTGTTGAGGTAACATTGCAAATTTCATGCCACTTAAATTTAGTACATTATGTTCACTTACATCATCCACAGTTCTGCTTTTTATATTGCTGGGATATCTAACAAATAATTCTAATATAACATTGAATGATAATCCATTATGCATAAATCCTGGGTAGTGTAAAATGATATCTGTTATATACAGCAGAGCATACTGTGAAATATATCCTTGTGACATCAATTCCACGAGGATACACTACATGCAATGCCTTTCTAATATAGACTGCACTTAGCTATCAAAATTACATTAGTACATCATATTGATACATATCAAAATAAAATCTGTAATATAGATGAGACTGGGTAGATGATATATTTCCCTGTTATGAATTCTCTCACAGTTCAGTAGTACAGTTTGAATATACACCTCACTTGGATTATTATGGAATATATCATTCTTGGATTACAAGAAGATTAAAGCAGATTATATTACACAACTTTTCATCATGATTTGAGACAATGTGGGTTCCTTTGTGTAATTAGTTACTGTAACATCCAGTAATGCCCTTGATTAGCAAATATCATCCAACCACTAATTCAAAACAGTGGGACCAAGAACCTAGGAGTACAAGTATATATTCCCCAAAAGTGGTGCCACAGGTAGTTTGAGTGGTAAAGAAGTCTTTGGGAACACTGACCTTCATCAGTCAAGGCACTGAATATGGTAGTTAGCATGTTCAATATTGGTCAGCCTGTTGTAGAAAATACTCTATTAAACTGGAAGAAGTGCAGAGGGGACTTACAAGCATGTTGCCAGCATTCGAGGGATTGAGTTATAGAGAGTGAGATTGAGCAGTTTGGGATTTTTTTCATGAGAGCGTAAGGTAATGAGGGGTGAGGGGTGTAATTATAGAGGCGTAGAAAATTATTAGGGGTGTAGACAGGGTGAGTCCTTTTCCTGGGGTTGGAGAATCAAGAACTAGAGAGTTTTGGTTTAAGGTGAGAGGAGGGAGATCTAATAAAACTGTATATGTACTGAACTGCCAGAGGAAGTGGTTGAGAGAGATTTAAAAAGCACAGTTAAGTGAATATGTAAGGTTTGGAGGGATATGGAACTAGCTGAGATCTGAATTTTGGTTGGCATAGACCTGTTGGGCTAAGAGCTTGTTTCTGGGCTGTTTAACCTTTATCAGTGCTGTGATCATTTAAGGCAACAAACTGTGGCAAAGACATTCCACAGATGGTGCTAACCTGCTGAGCATTTTCAGTTTTTAATTCAAATTTCCAACATCAACAACCCACAGAACTGTTACACATATTTTGCTAAGATTTAGCACAGCATGTTGTTAGATAATTAATACTGACATATGTATACTGTATAATCCAAATTCCGTTCACACATCACATTGTGATATACTGCTGATACTATTAGAAACTATTACCCATTTTTCTTTTACTCAAATCATACTGGAATATACCACATTTAGTGTTTGCTTTGATAATTCCACTGAGGTAAATAACTAAAAAATAATCTATAACAAGAAACATCACAATCAATTCTGATCCACATGATATTCCATGCACATTCACAAGGAAAATAATATAGAATCATTGTGTTAATTGTATCAAGATACATAGTATAGTCTGGCATTAGGATTTCAGAGAGATATAGATTACAGTGGAATATAATGCATGCACCTTCTGATGCTTCAAATCCAAAATAAGTAGAAGAAATTTCAGTTATAAATATTTCTCAGTAATATATCACACCTAGTCCTGTTATATTAATCACACATGGCAATTCACATGGTCATATTGTATAACACACAGAATCCAGTTACGTACTACAGATCAGACTGTGATATATCACACCCAGTTACATATATACAGATCATACCAGAAGGCATCACACAGTCATTTGGATTAAATTGTCATATACTGTGCCCATATTACACAGTAATATATCATACTCTATCACATTATGTAGATCACTTTGTGATATATCATTGCAGTCCAGTTATTTATTCTATACTATGACATACTAACATTTAGTCCTGTTATAAATATAACATCGTGATATAACCTGCCCAGTCAGGTTACATAAATTACAGCTTAATAACACATCAGGTTCTACCATATAGCCTACACCATGACATATCACACTGGTACTATTACATGGGACACAATGTGATAAATGTACTACTGTTATACCAAAATTACCATAATACACTACATATACACCAATTCCCTTATATATATATATATATATATATATTAAATTGATGCATTTACACACTTTTAGTAATAAAGATTGCAACAAGATATATAATAAAAAATTCTGATTAAATATTTATCTAGGGATATATCAGTAATAGTTCATTTGTGGAGATCTCACTTAGATATCTGTTCTATTAGACTGTTCTACAAAGATACAAGGTTTGGTTATATATTTTAAACGGTGGTACTGAACCCAAAAGATCCCATGATTATGTCAGAGTAATTTTTGCAGGTTGGCATGTAATGTAGAATAAGCTGGAATGTATTGCACCTGCTTCTGTAATATTGATTCGATATGATATCACAAGTGTTCTTCATTGGAATATATCATACAAAGGTTTATTACATAAATTTCTCATTAATTGATATCACTTAGAATTCTACATTTACTTTATTTATTCAATGAAAAATAATCTACATTTCTGTCATATAGGCAGTGTCTTTGTGTACATCATGCTCTCTCATATATATTTCTGCTATTTTGAACACACTGCCTTATTTCGTATACAGATAATCACTGGAATATAAACATGTTTTATTATATAGATACATCATGAAATCTCACACACAGTTCTATTTCACAAATTATACCATGACAGCCTTTGCACTTTATTATTGAGACCTAGTCTTGTTACATACACTGTGAGATCACACTCACAAGTTTTCTCACACAGATTCCCTCAGCTATATCACCCATAACTTCTTATATCAACATGTGTCACTCACAATTAACTTAATTATAAACACAAACATGTCTCTGGAATGTGTATTATTCAAGGATTTATCACACTTAACTGCTCTGCAAATCATGCTGTCAGATCATGGAGTAACTGAGTCAGTTAGTAAATCAACCTCAGCTACATATATCAACTAGTTAAGTCACACAGTTTGCTTATCCTATTTTGGACTAAATCATTCCTAGATAGATTGAGATTTGAGATTTATTATTATTTATATGTGTATCGTATTGTACTACATGGAGTTCTGTAATATAGATTACACCCAATGGCTCTATTGTATACATTAACCTCAATATATTATACAATTTTTGTCATGTGTGTTAGAGTGCTGAATTTCATCTGTAGATTATTATTGGATAACATGAGGATGTAAGGCACACAATCTTCATACTCAGTATTCTGTGAGTTCTCTATGAGATCTCCCACACAGTTCTGTTATACAGAACTGATACATCAGTTACAGTTTTCTTATATAGATTTACTTAGAAAACAGCAAGGTATATCAAATATTTGTCTATTCTTTGCATTGAACTTGACTATGTAACACACTTGTATTCTGCATGAGTTTCACAAATATATGTATTAAAGTCGCCGTTTTTCTTACACTATAGCAATGGCAACTACATTTCAAAGTTTCTTCATTGGCTCTGTAAATTAAACATACACATCACACAGTTGTATTACTTACACTGACTATGTTTTTCAGACCTTTGTTGAACACATTATATCAGTATATAAACTAGGCCAGATCACTAAAATAACAGGTCTGCTCTATTAGATTAAATTGGGATAGTATATTGATTTCCTTTACATTTTGCCTCCACCATAATATTCATCATTCTGATGTACAAGTTAAAATGCAATATATAATCTCAGAGCTTTCACAACTAGTTACATTGAGATATATCATACACAGGATACAGGATGGATATCTCACCCATCCTGGTTTCAATTACTCAGTTACATGCAGATTTACCAATAGGTCTGTTAAATAAGTTGTAACAGGAAATACTTTGCACAGTTCTATAGATTAAATTGAGCATAAGAATGAGAACAACATGGAACAATAAAACAATACAGCACAGAACAGGCCCTTCGTCCCACAATGTTGTGCCTCCCATATAACCCCCCATCTTAAATTCCTCCATATACCTGTCTAGTAGTCTCTTAAATTTCACTAGTGTATCTGCCTCCACCACTGACTCAGGCAGTGCATTCCACGCACCAGCCACTCTCTGAGTAAAAAACCTTCCTCTATTATCCCTCTTGAACTTTCCACCCCTTACCTTAAAGCCATGTCCTCTTGTATTGAGCAGTGGTGTCCTGGGGAAGAGGCGCTGGCTGTCCACTCTATCTAATCCTCTTCATATCTTGTATACCTCTATCATGTCTCCTCTCATCCTCCTTCTCTCCAGAGAGTAAAGCCCTAGCTCCCTTAATCTCTGATCATAATGCATACTCTCTAAACCAGGCAGCGTTCTGGTAAATCTCCTCTGTACCCTTTCCAATGCTTCCACATCCTTCCTATATTAAGGCGATCAGAACTGGACACAGTACTCTGTGTGGCCTAACCAAAGTTTTATAGAGCTGCATCATTGCCCCGCAACTCTTAAACTCTATCCCTCAATTTATAAAAGCTAACACCCCATAAGCTTTCTTAACTACCCTATCTACCTGTGAGGCAACTTTCAGGGATCTGTGGACATGTACCCCCAGATCCCTCTGCTCCTCCACACTACCAAGTATCCTGCCATTTACTTTGTACTCTGCCTTGGAGTTTGTTTTTCCAAAGTGTACCACCTCACACTTCTCTGGGTTGAACTCCATCTGCCACTTCTCAGCCCATTTCTGCACCCTATCAATGTCTCTCTGCAATCTTAGACAATCCTCTACACTGTCCACAACACCACCAACCTTTGTGTCACCTGCAAACTTGCCAACCCACCCTTCTACCCCAACATCCAGGTCGCTAATAAAAATCACGAAAAGTAGAGGTCCCGGAACCGATCCTTGTGGGACACCACTAGTTACAACCCTCTAATCCAAATATACTCCCTCCATCACACCCCTCTGCTTTCTGCAAGCAAGCCAATTACCTAGCCAAACTTCCCTGGATCCCATGCCTTCTGACTTTCTGAATAAGCCTTGTCAAATGCCTTACTAAAATCCATGCATATCACATCCACTGCACTACCCTCATCTATATGCCTGGTCACCTCCTCAAAGAACTCTCAGGCTTGTTAGACACGATCTGCCCTTCACAAAGCCATGTTGACTGTCCCTTTTCATGAATCATTAATTCATGATTCACAGTAACTTATTGCTCATAGTTTTTGGGGATATTACAAGCAACTTAATTATAGAGATTTCACTGTGAGATTACATGTTTCTTTGCTAGGTAGGTCACCAATGGTTAAGTGCACAGTGTTCTTACATGCATTGCACTAGAATACATCACACACACTCATATATATATATATATATAAAACATTATTTTTCAGAATGCGCTC
Organism: Hemitrygon akajei; assembly: GCF_048418815.1. Lineage (NCBI taxonomy): Eukaryota > Metazoa > Chordata > Chondrichthyes > Myliobatiformes > Dasyatidae > Hemitrygon > Hemitrygon akajei. The sequence continues at coordinate 88,988,301 of NC_133138.1, read as the reverse complement.
AGATATATCTAAAATTTAATATATAATATTTTGGTTGTATAATTTATATCAGGGTTACCTACTCAAAGCTTTAATGTGTAGAAACAGCACATGCGTAAATGCAGTTCAGTCACTGTGATATATTTCTCTTACATTAACTATATTGGCATAAATCCCACAAATGTAACAATATGCATCATGACATGTAACACTTCTGCTACCTACATATAACTGGGACATATTGTGATTTAACACATATTACTATTGCAAAGATTGAATTACCTCAGATATTTCAAACCATCCTTATTTCCATTATGTAAATAATATCAGATAAAACACATGATTTCATTATATCGATAATGGAATATAATTTCAGCATTTCAGTTCAATAGATTACATAGATTGAAATATTTTACGGTTGGTGTTTTGTCAAGATTATAATAGCAATTTAAACATATTTATTTTATACATCTTACACAGGGACATATATCACCCTTATTCCTAGTACAGATTTTGTATTGAGGTACACAGTAGATCACAATGCTTCTCAAAATGTATAGAGTAAACTCACATCTCTTTATCATATAAACTTTGACAGGATGTAATTGACATCAAAAGAGGGAAAAGAGAGAAATGTTAACTATAACTAATAAAATATATAATGCACTGTTATATAACTTATACCAAGATGTACCACCTGGTCTTCTAGGACCAAAGTTACATCGATAGATAATAATATACGTTTATATCGATACTACTCTGATATATGTTGCAATGTTTAATTCTATTGTCACAGCAAGATCAGTGTGTTGTTCATCAGATTTCACTGAGATCTGAATGGTTCTATTACATAGGTTAAACCAGGGAACACCATTCATCGAAATAACATATAATTAACACACTTTCATCGATGCAGATCTGTTAAATCATATAGATTTATGAAATACCGTACTATAACATAAATTACACAATACTTAATCATTCAAAAGTCCATCATGTAATTTGTATCAGGATGAATAACATGGTGCTTCTTTAAGTAAAAGGGTATATCACACCCTTCCTAGTTGAGAACTTTATCACTCGGATCTAATATACCTGTATCATATAGAGCCAGGTAACAAGGATAATTCATAAAACTCTGTGAAACATCTGTTATTTCATTCTTACACAAAAATCTAACCTCAATATGTATCAAACAATCTGTTTATAAAGATTACATTATAAAAGTACATCCAACCCTGTTGTATATATTACATAAGATATAGGTATATTATTGTATAGAGACAAGAAGGAACAGATATCTCACACAGTATAGTTTAACTGGCATACTTTACACATGATTATGCTGAAGTTGAGCCTCATTACAAACCATATATATGTAAAGTGATAATATATCAAGTAATATATCCAATATTACTATAGGATATTCCAAGACACATACAGAGTTCTTTTACACAGTTTATTCCAAAGCTTATCACTCCCTACTGTATTACACAAATTTACCAGGAGATATATAATCTATTTCCCCTATTAGCTCTCTGTGCACAATATATAGTGGTGACCACTGAATACTACATTGATTGCAATCACAAATGTGTTGTAATAAAAATTTATATGAGGATTATATTAACAATTACTCTGTTATATAGATTGTAGGAAGATGCAAAATCCTAAAGTTTACATATCACAAAATATGTAATCTTGTTATTCTGATTATTCTAGAATAGGATATATTCCATGTTGATTCAGTTACTCCAGGAAACTTCACACATTCTTCTCTGTTAAAGTAAAAGATGTCCTTCCTAGTTGTCAACTTTATCACACAGATCTGTACGTGAATAACACAAGAATATACTGTAAAATGGACGTGCAGCATATTACAATGTATTGTTTACAGTTTACAACACAGTTTTGTTCTGTGTTATATTGGACAAGCAATGATGCTGCATGTATTGCACCAGAACATAGCACATATTTGGTTTGTTACATGCAATAAACTCACATTGAATATTTTTACATTAATAATATGTATATATATGACAGGTACGATAGAGATTCACATCTTTTAATCACAATTGTATTTTGCAATTTACACTGAACTTTATGATACTGATCAGTATGTAAATAAACAAGAATATAACAGACAGCAATGTAACATGGATAACTCATAAACTCCATGAATCCTCGATTATTTAATACCCACTGAAGGAACCACTTGTACTGTTTGCACTGATATCTACTACATAAAGATATGTTACTTGGGTTACACTTACAGCTACAGTTCTGATACAGATATTTTGTAATATACCAAACATATAATTATAATATATATTAGAAATGCAATATTTCATATATAGAAATATTCACTGTACTGTATCATTTCACACAGTTCTATTGGGGTAGATCACTCACTAGTCAGCCATATAAGTTACAGATATCACACAATTTTCTGTAACACTTCCCACGCTATGACAAATTATACACAAGAAACACTGCAGAGAAGCCTGCCTTGCATTGTCATGTTACACAGATCTCCAAGAGTTAAATCTCAGACAGCACCATTCTATAAATTCCATAGTTCATTATGTATTATTCATAGAGCTTTGCTCTATAGATTAGACCAGGGCATATTATTTTCAGCATTAGTACATATTGACTACTTTTCCATATAGCTCGTTGTGCACTGGGATACCTCATTTATAGATTGTTCATGTAAGTTAGTCTCAGTAATATTGTTTCTATAGATTATATGACAATATATGACATAGATCTGTTTGCAAGTTTAAACGAAAATACTTTTGCACATCATGTAAATTATGATCAAGCTAATCACAAACCTTTTTATAGGTTACATTATGAAATGTTGTTAAGAGGTTATTTTATCTTAATTCCATTCTAAATGTTGCATATCAATTAAATATATGTGATATTGATTACCATAGAATATACAGTGAATATATTATTCACAGTTACATAGATCATGTTGAAACATATAACACAATTTGTTATTGAAAGTGCAGTGAAAGTTAATAGATATAGCATTCAAAGTCATGCTGCACAGAAAATGCTGATATATCTGCAGTTCTGTTTTCTCAATTAACTAAGGATATATTAATCACAGTTTGTTAAATAGATAACAATGTACAATCTACACCACAGACCATTACTACACACTAGTATATCACAGATTGCACAAGGGTGCTACATACCAATATTTTTGAACAAAATTCATACTTTTTCATAAAATGTGTTTGAACTCTCCTCACACTCAAAAACATCTGATGATATTATGGACTGCATGTTTTTAGAAACTGAGGGCCCCCGATGACTGCTGACATGTGTGGCTGGGATAATTTGGTGTGTTAAGTGTATTTATATTCATCTTTACTTTGTGCAAACTTTCTAACCAAATTACTGGACTATTGTTAAAATCTCACAGAAAGCAGCATATTCCAGACTAGGAACCATTGCACTGACATATAAGTACATCGCCCATGTTTCTGTAATACATGTTATACTGGGACATATCAAATACAATACTACTGGTGCAAAATGATACAATGTAAAGTATACTATAGCTCATGTAAATAAATTATGTTGGAGATAATGCTCACATTTCTCTCATATACATTATACTGGATTATTCTATATACAACTATATTAAGTACCTATTCAGAGTTCAGTTGTGAAACCAGCATTTATCACAGTTGTGTATTACAGGATTCATTGCAATGTATAGAAACCTTTTTGTTATATGCATAATTTATATTGGAATGTGTCATTCATTCTGTTTTTAATAAATTGCTCTGAGACATATCACACCTAGTTATACTATGACATTAAACATTTCTTTGTTACATGTAGAGAGATATATCACTCTGCTAGAAATGGCATTTCTATTGCCATTTTAATCATTGTACTGGATAAAAGAGACACTCTACTATACAGATGTTGGGGAGAAATATTGTTATAGTTCCAGTAATATACATGTTATGTCAGCTCTTAGTATTTTGGAGACACATGGGGCAAAACTCTTCAGTTCTGCATCAATTAAACTACAGCCTACTGAACAGACTGGTGATTAAGATAGATTATACACAGAGGTATAAAATACACTAAAACCTATTTCTCAATAAGTCATTGAGATATACCACACACAGTTCCATAATATAGGTAGCACCGCCCAGCTCTAATATACACATTATGGTGGAATATCTTGCAGCCAAATTTATTCTATTGGTTACACCAGTTCATCACTCTCAGCTCTGATACATAAACTACCCTTCGAGATATCATGCCCTTTCACTTGTACAGATTCTGCTTCTTTCTTTTGTTGTGTGGGATCTGGCCATCACAGGCAAACTGCTCTTGCTGTGCCTTTCAATCAGTCAGCCAGACATTTCTGTGGCTCTTCTTTCCCCAAAAAACATCAGTGAATGAGTGATTTCTTTTAAAACAATCCATAGCTTCACCAGATTGATTTATTTTATTCCATACCTATTTAAGTAACCAAATTAATATTCCCTTCAGATGTCATGTAAGATTTGAATTCATACATTAATTTAACCCTATACCACTATAACCCAAAGAAATACTATGATAAGTCACCTGGTAGTCTGCTATATACATTACATTGATACTGCACATTGTTCTGTTATATCATTTACAGAATCAAATACTACTTATTGCTCCTATAAATAGATGATTATTCTGCGATAGAACATAGAAAGTTACAGCACGTTACAAGCCCTTTGGCCCACAATGTTGATAGATTGTTCATACTTCACTCTGGATTCACTTTCATTGCTCTACTTTACAGAATCCAGTAGAAAGCACCTGTCAACATTCTGCTACAATCACTCAGGAAAGTGGGTGGTGAGGAGGGGACTTAAAGTTCCACATCCAAGATAGGAAAAGAGGTTAAAATCCCACACATAATTGAGGGAAAGTCTTATGAGCAGATACAAAGGAGGAAAGGTGAGGTGAGAAAAGGGGTTAAAGTTATATGCCAAGCATGGAAGACATTACAACATACACAAAATGTTGGAGGAACTCAGCAGATCAGGCAACATCTATGGAAAATAATAAACAGTTGACGTTTTGGGCTGAGGCCCTTCATCAGGACTGGAAAGGAAGGCGGAAGAAGCTAGAATGAGAACGTCAAGGCTGGAGAACGAGTACAAACTAGAAGGTCGATAGGTGAAGTCAGGCAGCTGGGGGGGGTAATGAAGTAAGAAGCTGGGAGGGGTAGAAGGAGAAGGCAAAGTGCTGGGGAAGAAGGAATCTGATAGGAGAGGAATGTGGACCTTGGGGGAATGGGAAGCAGAAGGAAGGAACCTGGGGGGAGGTGATAAGCAGTTGAGAAGTAAAGGGAAGAGGGAGACCAGATAGAGAAATGAAGAGGGAATCGGGAAAGGGAAAAATACAAAAAGTTGACGAAAATTGATTTCACAACTAATACCTGGAGGTCAGGAGGGGTTAATACCCTGCACACAGAGGATGTAAAGAGTTAAAAGCTGGAGCCACTGATGAGGTTAGGGAGGAGTTAAAACTATGCATCCAGTGGACACAAGTTATAGCGAAGAGATGAAAGCCTACAGCCAGGGAAGAGCACATGAATGCCTTGCACCTCAGGTAGGGAGTGGTTAAAACCCTGCTCCCTGGGAAGAAAATGAGTTAAAGAATTGCAAACAGAAGTGAGTAGAGAATAACACACTACATGCAGAGACGGTAAAGGATTAAAATCCTGCATCCAGGGATAAGAAGTTTTAGAGCCCTTCCCACAGCAATAGGAAGGGGCTGAAACAGCACTAAGATGGAAGAAGGGTTAATACTTGATGTATAGGGACAGGGAAGGGCAGAAAATGAAGAAGAGTGGTTCAAACCCTATGCGTGGGCATGAATGAGATGTATCAATGGTCATTGGTGCTGAGGGAATGAGCACAATTAAATCAAGGGGAAGGAACATTTAACACTCTATGAGAAGTGTGCAGGGTGACATACACGCCGGAGTGGAGAAGGATTATATCCCATACAGAGGGGAAGGACAGGGATTAGATGCTATATTCAGCAAAGGGCAGCACATCCAGACTGAGGATTGCAATGCATCTTGTCAATATTTCCTCAAATCAAAATGAGGAATTCTGGGGATACCCAGCAGGTCAGGCAGCAGGGAAACAGAGTGAATGCTTCAGGTCAAAGACACTGCCTTGGGGCTGTGAAAAGTTGAGAGAAACAGAAAGGAGGGATGAGGAGAAGAGAGGCAAAGGTCCACTGTAAGATGGAGACCAGGAGAGACAGAACATTCAGACATTGCCTGCTCTGTTCAGTATTTCCAGGGTTTCCTGTTCAGATTCAGATTTCCAAATCAGAGTTTCTTTTTACTTTTGGTACTATATAACGTCCATGCATGCTGGGTGTGCACAGAAAAAAAATGATATGCTGGTTATGCCTGTTCTGACAGGAACCAGTGATACTGCACTGAGTGAAAGGAAGAGAAGGAGCTGCAACAAACAGCTGCACTACTCCCATACGAGGTGGAATAGAACCTCCACAAGGTTGACTCTCTTGCTAACTAGTGCCTCCTGCTGGTAAGTGAGTGCTCGCCCACCTGAGGAGCAACAAAAGGCACCTGGAGTTGGTGCTGAAGTGGATGAGAGGCAGGTGGTGAAATAGATGGGGCAGGATTGAACATATGCAAGAGACTGAGAGAGAAAAATTACAGTACAGAAAAGCCTGGCAAACTCTAAAAAAAATTAAACAGAAGGGATATTGCTGGATGGAATAAATTTGTAGAGATATCCTTACAGTGGTAAGTGGCACATATCTGGTGCCTTGTCTTCTGTATCAGTATCTATTCATGAGAGCCCCAATAGACCCCAGTATCCTTGGAGGTAATGCAGAAAGAAATCAATAGCCACTTTGTCCTGTCAACAGTCAGATCTTTTCAAACAAAGTAAGGCAAATGATTTGAGGTTTCAAATGCCCAGTACCACATTATATATGTAATATGGTACCACAAATCCAGGTTCCAAGTTTCAGTGCCAGGAATGGAACCACGGGGTTGTGTGTGAAAGCCTTCTCCTATTGTTCCTAAACTGAGGAAGGAAAACATGTGCTCCCTGCACCTCACATTCAGACCATAGATCAATCTGATTGATCAGGTTTATACGTAAATATTCAGAGAACAAGTTCACAAGGCTCAAGAGATGACTGCTTTGTAATTTACCCCTTTGCCTTCCTTTGAGTATCAAATTAACAGCCAATGATGGAAGAGAATGTCTGGTATTTAGGACCTTGCAATTGCTCCACTGAGACCGTGTCACCCTTCTTCCTCTGTTGACCTTTGCTTTAGTATAACTGCCATCTGGCCTGAAAACTGTTCGCCAGTGATTTTGTTTCAAGAGTCATTAGTGTCTCCTACTATATTAAACCCTGCAGAGCACAGAAGGAGCAAGCTTGGACTTGTGTGACAACAAGTGCCCTCTAGTGGAGAATGGTTACTGAGATACCACCACTGAACACTGTCTCAACACAATTTCAGGAAAAAAACACTATTATGCTACAATTCCAAAGCCCATTGCTAGACTGTAACCTAACCTGGTATTAGAAATTAAAAGAACTGATCCAGGTAGAATATCAATGATTGAGGAAATTGTCCTATCAAAGCAATCACCTCAATGTTTAAAGATGAAGCAAAATTACTAGGAATTGTTTCTCAACAAGTTTAAGATAAAGCTGAAGTTGAGACAGGCAAACAAAATGCAATCTGCTTCTTCTGCTAAGATTTCTCACCCTTTCCCCACCCTGCTCCCCAGTAACTCCCAATTTATTCAGTAACTGGTTAGCCTCAACATGTTAATGACTTCAGATCTGTCATTGAGGCAGGCATCCTGGAAGTGTTGAGCAGGTGTTCCATTTTTAATCATGAGATGTTTATTCAGATAGATTATAATGACTTTAGAGCAACACTTTCAGAAAAGCTGTGAAATTCTCTCTATAATTCAACCAAGATTATTCCTGAACTAATGCCACCAAAACCAGGCAAATTATTATTTGCTCTCTCTAGAGCAGGGGTACTATGGAGCCTTGCCATTAACTGAGTGTCTGTGGACCCCACTTGGGAACTTGGCTCTAGGGGTTTGTAGATCTTTCTCTGTACTGATTGGCTGTCAGTTATACTTTTAGATCTTTAGATCAGGTTTGCCTATGGTTTGTTTTAGGAATATGAGGTACACAATGTCACATAAACAAAGATGAGACAATTATTCTGCTTACGTTGGGCCTAGGAATTGTATAAGCTTCACCCAGACACTCCTGAGATATTGCCACCCTCTCATTATCCACCGTGTTGAGGGTAAGCTAAGTGACTGGAACTCCCAATCTACCTGCCAAGAGACAGTGGCCCCACACCAAAGAGAACTGAAGCAACAAACAAAATGTTGGACAAACACATCAGGTCAGGCAGCATCTGTGGAGGGAAATGGATAGTCAACATTTTGGGTCAAATTCCTCCTTCACTACCCAGACTATGGATCACATAAAGAGAGGCAATGGAATAAAAGTCCATATCATGTGGTCTGGTGCCATATGATATGCACCATAGACACAGCTAGACATGTGTGCCTTTCTCTCCCATCTGCCTAGGAGATGCTTCACATACTATGCTACAAGTGAGGACCTTATGCTTGCTGCTTGCTAATGCTCCACTGCTTCCATCAGTCAGTTCTTACCATATTTGTTGCCGTCCTCGCCCTTGGCACTTATTCTCCTTCCCAAGACCTGCAAGTGTTTGCCACTTGTTCGACTGTAAAGCTGGTACAGGCGCACATACTTGCGGCTTGTGTCATCCCTCAACCTCGTGTGGTTCTCCACATGAGGCCAAAAATCTGTGTCCTCTTCCATTGAAGCCTGTGGTCAGCAGCAACAGGAGAGAGGAGATATAAATGGCAAATTTCCCAGACCTAGCACAGCCCCAAAACACACCCAACTATCAAAACAAACGCTCCCAGACTGTGGAACAAAGGTTGGCTGTCCTCACCCTGCACCTGGGTATTTTTCCTTCAATGTGGAAAACCAAGAGCAGGGAGCTCCATTCCTTGTGGCTTCCTTTCTCTGTTGCCGTGGCTCAGTGGCTAGCACTTGACCTGACATGCAGAACTTGACCTGACATGCAGAGAGCTGTGGCTTCAAGTCCCATTCCAGAGATCTGTGTTGCCAATACAGTGCAGTGAAGAAGAAGTCATTGTGACCCAAATCTAATCCCATTTGCCCATTGAGCTGTGATGACCTAGAGCAATAGGAAAGGACCTGGAGAGTTCTTCTGAGGGTCTGAATAAAGATTCATCCTTTGAACAACATCACCAAAACAGACAGCTCTTTGCTATTACAAACTTGGAAATCACTGAGCAATTCAGAAACAATGAAGTGCTTCAGAAATGTGATATTCGCTGCATCACAGAAGGTGTAGCACCTGAATGTACAGCAACATCCTTCAAAGAGCAATGTGGTAATGAGCCAATAGCCTATTTTTATGGAGTATATGGAACATGCTGTGTATGACTCTCCTGTACTGATTTTCCCAGTAGCTTCGCCAATGAATGCAGAAGGAACTAGGGTTTATCCCTCATCTGAAATCTGGCATCTCATCTCAGCATCCAATCTCTGAAAAGGCATGTAAGCTACTGAATGAGTGGTGAAGTACTTCTATCTGAGGCACAATTGATGGGTTTCCACACAGCAAACATTTGTTTTATGGTGTAGTTTTACACTTAGAGAGTGTGTGTTTGTGTTATTGTAAATTCACTGTTGTGCTCAATATCCTGCACATCCCTGCTTCACTCTGAATAAAGCTATTGTTGGATTTCTCAACCTGACCCATGGTCCCCCACCTAGCAACAGATTTCCCCTGGTGTTGCATTGAACAACCTCCAGCCTGATGACAGTGGCTGTACTAGTCCAGTCCAAATGAGAGACCTCATAGAGAATGGAGGCTGACTCTTGGCTGTAGGGCTGGTAACTTATACATGTGGGAGTGCCTCTGGAGTAAGAGAAGCCAAGATATATTAGTACATCTACAAAAGGTAGTAGTTTGGTGAGCTTTTTTATCAGTTCTAAATGATGGTGGTATTATGGATATATTATTTTGTAATATGTAATCTTGCAATATTCCATGATGATCTGAGCATGGGTTCAAGTTATGAAAGGAGACTGAACATCAAATTAAAAAAAACAAATACTGATTGAGGCTGAATAGGCTGCACTCTGCACTATGTAGAAAACAATATTTACTCCGTAAAACTTCTTTAGTTTTCTTTATTTCTATTTGATACAACTGAATTTCTTATAATGATTTTGATCTGTTACACATAGCCCAGACCGGGTAAGAGTAGCAGGTTTCTTTCCATGGGAATATGCATAAATCAGATATGCTTCCAGGTCACCATTATTTCAATCTGATTTTTAGAGCAAATTCTCTTAACTAACTCCTGAATATTATTAAGCAACATAATATAATCTTGGAAAGGAAGTCAAATCTCAGCCAAATTTACAACTAAGAAAGGGGATGTTCTTTATTCAGAGGATTATAGGTCTTTGGAATTCTCTGCCACAGACACTAGTGAATGTTGTTTATTCACCAGGGAATTCATCATGGAATGTTGGACGCTGAAAGAACCAAGCAGATGAAGATGGGGTGGGAAAGTGGAATCAGTATCTCCCTGGATGTTAGAGCTGGCTCAGGAAGTCATTCCGCCTCAGGGAGGGGATTCACTCCATTCTCTTTGTCCAATTGTATGGGAATTAATTGTGTACAATTTGTATAACTGCATGACCTTCTTTCTACATCATATAATCATTCAACTTCCGGCTTTCGCTATAATGAACTCATCTTCGCTTTGTTCTATTTATTTGTGTAAGTTCTTCCTGGTTACACTAACAGAGCGGTGAAACGTTAACTCTCTCATGCCATATAACCTCTTCATTCACCCAGTAGATTGGCAGAATGTTCATTACCGCTATTCCCCCGACTTCCCCTGGCATTCTAGGTTTCCAGGCAAGGTGTCCTGTGTGTCGGGGCGAACGGTACGGAGATACTGGTGCAGTAACGGGAGCTCCATTCTCCAGGAGCAGAACCGGGCACCTCGTATTTGGAGAAGAGAGTGGTAGTTCCCTCTTAACAGACATCTATGTAAACCGTGAGCTGTGCCTGCTGTGAAACCTCGGGATTGTTTTATTTTCTGCAGTTGGATAAGTTCCTGCCGTTTCGGCTGATCCTATCCGCTGGGCAGGTGCAGATGTGCGCGCACTTCACTCAGGTTCCGCAGCCCCTCTCGTTCCTTCTCAAACCTCTGCCTTCTTGTCTCGTTCACACATTTCTTTTGCAAGTGTCTTTAAATTTTAGAGTTTCTCTCAGCAGCAGAAAGAACAACCGCTGGTAATGTCTGACACCGATCCCGTGAATGTAAGCGACTCCGCTATTTTGCAGCGAGGAGGGCGTTTCCCATCTAAAACTGCTCCCGACTAAATCAAGCGACCTCATCTGGAAAATTAGCAATGAAGTTCCCACCCCCCACCACCACCCAACACCCCTCCTCTTTCTACTTGGGAGGTTTGGCGTTTTGAGCTATATTATACAACAGCCTCTGCAAACTTCAGAGTACAAAACGTCTAGTCAAATAAATTTATCAACCTTCCAGTGAAAACATTTTTCTAATGAAAATAGTAAAATTTGTGGAGTTTAGTGCGCTCCATCTGTGAGAATTATCAGATTTTGGTAATTAAGATCCACAAGTTAGCGGCTTATTCGGAAGATTTAAAAATAAGTCTTTAATAATTGTTCAATAAAACCAAGGAAGTGTAAGTAGCTAATTAAAGTGTCACTTACCTCGATCCCAAAGCAGACTAACAGCGCGTGTAAACCTCTGTATGGGAGAAAATGAAAGGAATTAAAAATCAGAGAAGTCAAGTTCTCTGTAGAGTAGAATTGGCTTAATTTTCTCTTCATTAAACACATTTTACCCTGTTCAATTGAATAGTATTAAAGCGGGCATTCATACGTCCTTTAAGCGTAACCATTATAAAGTTCGAAGATGCTTACAGGCAGATGAAGGTCGAAAAGGCCGGATTCATGGCTACGGATCTGACCGAGGTGTGGGGCCGAACGAAGAGAGCTGCTGATTTAGCCGCGCCGCCGCTGACGGGAGTGTGCGAGGGTCAGTTGGTGCTGACGCCGAGAGGTGTCAGAGGATGTGGGTGCTCTTCCACCAAGCCAGTCTATGCCGCGAGGTGGAGGTAATCGGTCTCCCAGCTTCTCAATCAAGGACCCACCCTTTGACAATCCAGCACCCGCCGTGAAAAATGCATCTCTTGCTGAAACGTGGATGCAAGCGAGATAAACCAGGCAAATATTTTGTTCACTTCCACTACTGCCTTAGAATATCCAAGGATCTAATGCTTAACTTTGCTCCTGCTCCCGCCTCTCTACATTCGGCGTGTGTTCTTGCAGTGCGAAGCAAAAGTACTCCTTCTCACATACACACATGCATCCACACACAGACGAGGAGGTGGGGAGAGAAAGAGTGACAGGTTTGCTCTATACCAAACCCGATCAGACGCCATTGAATTCCCCCCCCCCCCACCCCACCACACCACACCACACCACACCACACCACACCACCAAGCGCTGAATCAGCAAGGTCTCAGTGGCAGCTACCCCAAACACCCCCTCCCTCAGTTCAGTATCGGCCAGTCTCCCGCAGTCCTGGGACAGCGCGAGCATTAATCTTGATGCCCCGCACCAGATTAAACTGTCTCCCGAAAGGAGCCAGCAATGAAATTTGGCTACAGAAGATGACCCGAGTGATTTGCGCCAGGACATCGCTTCCCATTCCAGCTTCTTTCTCTTACTGTAGCGCGATTTTGTCAACTGGGAGTTAGATTATTCCCGCACGTACTTCTCAGTCCAGAGACAATCTTTGTCAAGCGAAAGGTTGGACGCATAAACCACGAGACAGGGCAGCAAAAAAAAAGGAAAAAAATGAGTAAAAGGAATGCCGGTTGAAAGAGGAGACAGAGAGAGAGAAAGTCATGAGAACGAGAAAGAGAGAGAGAGGAGAAAAGAGTAAGAAATAGGGATAGAGAGAGGGAGCAGGCAGAAGAAGAGAGAGATGGAGAGAGAAAGAAAAAGATAAAAGAGAGAAAGAGGGTGAGAAAGAGGAGAGAGAAAGAGAGGAGAGAAGGAGAGGGAGCAGTGAAGGAGATTGAGGAGAGAGGGAGGGAGGGAGAGGAGGAGAAAGAGAAAGGAGAGAGCAAGAAAGAGTGGGAGAGCAAAGTGAAAAAGAGAGATAGAGGAGCAAGGAGAGAGCGAGCGAGAAAGAGAGCAAGTGAAAGAGGGTGGGGGAAAGAGAGCGAGAGGAGAGAGAGGATGAGAGAAAAGTAGAGAAAAAGAGAGAGAGGAAAGAAAGAGACGGGGAGAAGATATAAGATAGAGGAGAAAGAGAGAGGAGAGAGTGAGAGAGAGAGAGACAGAGAGAAACTTTACTTTAGTCAGAGAGTGGTAAATCTGTGGAATTTGTTGCCACGAATGGCTGTGGGGGCCATTATTGGGTGCATTTAAGGCAGAGATCGATAGGTTCTCGATTAGCCAGGGCATCGAAGGGTATGGGGAGAAGGGAGGGGTGTGGAGATGACTGGAAGAATTGGATCAGCCCATGATTGAATGGCAGGGCAGACTTGATAGGCTGAATGGCCTACTTCTGCTCTTACATGGTCTAATGGTGTTATGAAATGAGAGAAAAAGAGAAGAGGAGGAGTGAGAAAGAGAGAGGAGAGACAGAGAGAGAAAGAGAGGGAGCAAACAGAGGAAGAAAGAGGGGAGATGGAGGGAGATGAAAGAGAGAGAGGAATGAAAGACAGAGAAAGAGAGAAATGAGAGAGAGACAGAGAGTGGTGAGAGACAGAAAAAGAGAGATAGTGAGAAAGAGTGAGAGAGTGAGAGAAAGGGAGTGAAAGAAGGAAAGAGAAAAAGAGAGAGAGGAGAGAGAAAGAGAAATACAGATTAGAAGAGAGAGAGGAAAAAGAGAGATAGAGAGAGGGACTGATATGAGAGAGAGGAGAGAGAGAAAGAGAGAGAGAGAGAAATGAGAGAAAGAGAGAGAGGAGAGGGTGAGAAACAGAAAGAGAGAAGAGAGAAAAGGGGTGGGAGCAGACAGATAGAAGAGAGAGGGGGTTGATGGAGGGAGAAAAAGAGAGGAGTGAGGGAGAGAGGAATGAAAGAAAGAAAGATAAGACAGAGACAGTGATGAAGGACAGAAAGAGAGAGAGATAGGAGAGCAAGAAAGGGAGCAAGGAAGAGCAAGAGAAAGGGCAGGAGAGAGAGAAAAAGAAAGCAAGAAGAGAGAGAGAGAAAGGGAGAAAAATACAGAGTAAAAGAGAGAGAAAGAAAGAGGCAGAGAGGGAGGATGTGTGACAGAGAGGAAAGAAAGAGATGGGGGAAGGGTCTGATATGAGAGATAGAAAGAGAGAGGAGTGAGGAGAAAATGGAAGAGAGTAACAGAGAGAGGACAGAGTTAGAAAGAGAAAGGAGAGAAAGAGTGAGAAACAGAGAAAGAGAGGGAGCAGACAGAAAGAGAGAGAGGGGAGATGAGGAAGAGAGAGGAATGAGAGATGAGAGAGAGACAGGAGAGCAAGAAAGAGGGTGAGAGAAAGAGATAAGGAAGGGGAGAGAGAAAGGGAGAGAAATACAGAGTAAAAGAGGAAAGAAAGAGACAGGGGAGAGGGAGTGATGTGTGAGAGAGGAGAGAGACAGAGGGAGGAGAGAGAGAAACAGAAATGAGAGAGAGAGTGAGAAAGAGAGAGGAGAGAGAAAAAGAGAGGAGAGAAAGAGTGAGAAACAGAGAGAAAGAGAGGGAGCAGACAGAGAGAGGGGAGATGGAGATAAAAGAGGGAGATGAGAGAGAGAGACTGTGATGAGAGACAGAAAGAGAGAGATAAGAGTGAGTGAGAGAGAGAGGAGCAAGCAAGAGAGAGTGAGGAGAGAGAGAAAGAGAGAGAGAAAGACAGAGAAAAAGAGAGAGAGGAGACAGTGAGGAACAGACAGGGGAGAGACAGAGATGAGAGCAAGAGAGAAACAGAGAGGTGAGAAAGAGAGATAGACAGGAGAGACAGAGAGAAGAGAGTGACGAGAGAGAGAAAGAGAGGAGAGGGAGGGAGAGAGAAAGATTAAGAGAGGAGGGATAATTGAGAGATAGACAGAAAACAGCAGAAAGGAAAAAAGAGAGGCGAAAAATGAGAGCAAGAAGTGAGAAACAGACGAGGAAGAGAAGGAGAGAGAGAGAAAGAGAGAGGAGAAAGAGAAGAGGGAGAGAGAAGAGACAGGGGGACAGAGAGATGAAACAGACAGGAGACAGAGAGAGAACAGAGACAAACAGATAGTGGAAGGAGAGCAAAAAGAGAGAAGAGGGGGAAAGAGGAGAGTGAGAAAGAGAGAGAGCGGAGACAAAGAGAGAACGAGAGAGGAGTGAGACAGGCAGAGAGAGGAGAGAAAGAGAGAGAGAGAGAGGAGAGGGAGCAAGAAAAGGAGAGGAGAGAGAGAAAAAGAGAGAGAGGAGAGAGAAACAGAGAGAGGTGAAAAAGACTGATAGACAGGAAAGACATAGGCAAAGTGAGAGAAGAGAATGAGAGAGAGAGAGAGACATAGAAGTGAGATGGGGAGACATCAGAGGGAGGGAGGAGGGAGACAGAGTGAAAGAGAGCAGAGAGAGGCAAGAGAGAGAAAGAGTGAGAGAATGAAAGAGAAAGAGGGAGTGAATGAGACGAGAACTAGAAACAGAGAGAGGAGAGAGTAAGAGAGAAAGACAGAGATAAAGAGAGGAAGAAGACAAATAGAGAGAGGGGGTGGGAGGGAGTGAGATGAAGGTGAGGAGAAAGAGCGAGGGGAGACACAGAGAAGAGGGAGTGAGGGAAAGAAGCATAGAGGGGTGACAGCGACAGAAAGGGAGACAGACAGGAGAGACAGACAGGCAGAGATGAGAGAGAGATGACAGAGAAATAGAGAGAACAAGGAGAGGGAAGGAGATAAAGAGAGAGAGGAGGATGAGAAAGAAAGGGAGAAGAGAGAGCAGAGTGACAGAGAGAAAGAAGAAAAGGGGAGAAAGTGAGACAGATGAGAGAGAAGAGAGTGGGGAAGGAGAAAGAGAGGGAATAGAGAGAGAAAGGATGGGGAGAGAAAAGAGAGAACAGAGAGAGAGAAAGAGAGAGAAATGATACAGAGAGTAGGAGAGATGAGAGACAAGAGAAAGAGGAGAAGGAGAAAGAGGAAGTGAAAGAGAGAGGAGAAATGGAGCAAGAAATCTGATGAGAGAATGAAAGAGAGAAAATGAGAGGAGAGTAAGAGGGAGAGAGGGAGATGAGAATGAGAGGAGACAGAGAGAGAGGAGAAAGATAGAGAGCAGAGACATGCTGAGAGAAGGGAGAAGGGTGTGGGGAAAAGGAAAAAAAGAGACAAGACAGAGACAATAAGGGAAAAAGGAGAGAGGGTGATTAGTGAGATGGAGAGAAAGAGAGGAGAGGGAAAATAGAGTGGAAAGAGATAGAAAGGGAGCAAGAAAGAGAAGAGAGATAGAGAAAAGAGACAGACAGACAGAGAATGGAAACTCAGAAAGGAAAGAGAGAAAGTGATAGAGTGAAAGAGAAAAAGAAAAAAGAGAATGATTGAAAGGGTGGGTGGGAAGAGCAAAATAGAAGGAGAGAGGAGAGAAAGAGAATGAGCAAAAGAGAGTGAGAGAGAGAGAGATGAGAGAGAGAAAGGAAAGAGAGCAGAGATCGACAGAGGGAGGAGAGAGAAGAGAGAGTGGAGGGGGAGAGGGAGAGACAGAGAGGAGTAAGTAACACAATAGATTCAGCAGATGCTGGAAATCCATATCAACACACACAAAATGCTGGAGGGACTGAGCAGGTCAGGCAGCATCCATGGAGAGGAATAACGATACAATAATTGAAGCTAGTAATGTTCTTCAGGAAGTGGGATGAGTCCTGATGAAGTGTCTCAGCCCAGAACATTAGCTCTTTATTCTCTCCACGGAGTGCGCCTGACCTGCAGATTCAGATTCATTTATTACATGTACATCGAAACATACAGTGTAGTCAAAGACCACCATCTCCCCAGACCTGCACACTTCTCCCCTCTCCCGACAAAATAAAAAAGCTTGAAAATACATAGCACCAGGCTCAAGGACAGCTTCTATCCCACATAGTTCTGGTTGTCTTATTGGAATGTGCAAGCTTTCCAAAGGGCACAGAGGATTACCTGGATGCTGCCTGGTCTGGAGAATATGTCTATGAAGAAAGTCTGATTCATATTTAGTCACCTTATGCATTTGTTTAGTTTTATTCGAAACTTTTCACTATGTGGTTCTTCTCTCTGCTCATTCTTTTTGTCTGACTTGCACACTTTTTGTGTGACTTTGTCTGTGACACTCCCTGCAAATTTTTTCTTTGAACCAACAGTCATTTGCATTATGGGAGGAATTGCCACCTTGAAAACATTTCTGGCATTTTGCACCGTTCAGGGATATTTTGTCCATTTCACATTCTAAACTTTTTCTGTAGTCCTGCCACATCCTTTGGGCAGTTTCTAATAATACTGCAATGGTCAATGCCTGTTCTGAGGTTAGGTCTCTTTCTGACAGTAGCCTCTTTTGACTATGCATGCCACATAGAGGCCAATTCCTTAATGCATCAGAAAGTCCATCTGTAGAGTCACAGTATTGGGAAATTTTGCACAGCTCTGAAATATATTTGGCAATGGTTTCATCCTTTGATTGCTGCTTTAGTTAAATCTAAATCTCAGCTATTACCAGTTGGTTAGGGCTCAAGTGATTTCGTAAAATTGTCTTGCTTGCTGAGTTTTTAGCAGGTCAGGCAATATCTACAGAAAAGAGTAGAGTCGATGTTTTGCCAAGACTGCTTTACCAGCTTTACAACTATGCTAACTACTTTACTGTGGCAGCAAAAAGTACAGGCAGAATCCAAAAAGGTATATGTTTTTAAAACAGAGTTAATTAAGAGGACACTTTTTTCCTGAAAATGGAGACACGGGAATATGGTGTGGTGGTGAATTATTTGGCACGCTGACCTGCTTTCGTCAGGACATAAAGAATAGGATTTGGAACGCTATGTTGCACTTGGTAAGGCCACACCTGGTGTATCTCTTGACCCTGTCATACTTGTCTTGAGGCTGACGTCACATCATTTTTCAAGAAGGTGAACTATTGCAATGCATTGGGCCCCGATGGAGGATGCATCAGTCAGAGTAATGCCAGAAGCGAAGAAGAGATTGGTAAGGTAATGAAGGGGAAGAGGACAAAGGCAAGTAGGGAGTGAAATAAGGCTAAGCAACAAGGAATTAGAAAGGCAAGGTACAGATGCTTTGGGCAGGAAAAGGGAGTTAATGTACAGGAGAGGGAAGAAATTGCAAGAAATGACCACAGTACAGGCCCTTCAGCCCACAGTGTTATGCTGCATTTAACTTACTCTCATAACAAGCAACATATGTGACAGAAAGATTTCACTCCCGGATGAAATCAATGTCTTTTATGCTCACTTTGACTGACAGAACACAGAGGCATCATTATGAGCTCCCACAGTGCCAGATGACCCATGAGTTTCGTCTCTGAAGCCAACGTGTACCTGGTGGGATCCACGTTCAGATTTTTGTTATCTTCCATCCATTGGGAGAGGTGAAGAGTGAATGTGGTGGTAAGTCACACAGTCACAAGACCAATAAACCAATTCCCATCAAGTTTGCTCTACCATCCAATCAAGGCTGATTTATATTCTCTCTCAATCTCATTCTCCTGCTTTTTCCCCATAACCTTTGATGCCCTTTCCTATCAAACTCTGCTTTCAATATTACTTTACCATCTTGGCCTAAACTACCACCTGTGACAATGAATTCCACAAATTCACCAGCCTCTGGTTAAAGAAATTCTACCTCATCTTTGTTCTAAAATGTGCTGTCCGGTCTTACACTCTCTCACTGTTGATCATCTCCACAATCACTCTATCCAGGCTTTTAAAAAATAGATAGGTTTCAACATGAGATTCCCTCCTCATTCTTCTTTTTAATTTTTTTTATTGAAGTTCATCATCAAACAAACATTTCCATCAGATGTATTTCAGACATTGTACATATGTATCATATAATCATATATATCACAAATCTCCGCATGGTATTTATCTGAGCTATACACTTAAGAAAAGAGTGGAAAGAAAAAACAAGCAAAAGGAAAGAACTATGTACAAGTAGGGAGTGATCTTTTTTTTTACAACATACTCATTGATTTGTGAGAATAAAATCAGGCCTATGAGGCCTATGAGTTAAACCATTTTTCCCAGTACGTATCAAATTGTTCCAGCTTATGATTAACAGATGCTGTTATCTTCTCCATCTTGTAAATGTCCATTGTAATTTCCATCCATGCATTTAAAGTTGGGCTCTCCTGTGATAACCATTTCCTAGTAAGAGTCTTTTTACCAGCCACCAACAGTATATTCATTAAATATTTATCTCTTTTCAACCATTCTTGCGGTATATATCCAAAATATATGGTCTTACTCTCTACGGGTATTTCACATTTAAAGATGTCTTGTAGGGCATTGTGTATCCCCCTCCAATAGTCTTTGATAACAGGGCAGTCCCAAAAGATATGATAATGATTTGCATTTTGATTTCCACAATTTCTCCAGCAAACAGAAAGGTTTCTGAGAGGGTGTAATAAAATACCTTATCAAGTTTTTCCATCCAAACTCACTCCATTTCTGTGAACTGGTACACTTCCATTGATATCTCCATATTGTTGTCTATTCTTCCTCAGATATAATTATCCTTCCTTCTCCCATTTTGTTTTAATGTATGAAGTCAAATGTGTTGTAAGATTTGACAACCTCTTATACATGCTTGAAATGATTCTACTACCATTATCTGAATTATATGCTTTTCTAAATAGCTCTATCAAGCATGTACTTGCCTTGATTACATTTTCAAGCGTCTTATTAACTTATTGTCGCATTGTAAATACCGATAAAAATCTTGTTTTTCTAATAAGTGTTTCTCTTTAAGCATTTCAAAACTGAACAGTGTTCCTTCTTTCATTATGTTGCAAAGAACTGTTATTCCTTTAGCTGTCCAGTCCTTAAATCTAGCATCCAGTTCATTTGGTTTAAAATCAGAGTCATATGCACACCATTTAAGAATTGCAATACCTCCCTCTAGATTATATTCTTTTATAGTAGTTTTCCATATTTTAAGAGTCAATTTCACCCATGGGTTATCAATAGTATTTATGTACCTTTGCAGGTTATGTCAGCCAAAATTGCTTGTATGGAGATGGGAAGTACCCGCTCCTCAATGTTTTTCCATTGAGCATCATATGATGGGTTGCACCAACATATCACAGCTCTCAACTGTGCTGCAAAATAATAATCTCTAAGAGAAGGTAGGCCCCATCCCCCCCTTTTCCTTTGCTAATTGCAAAATTTTGAGATGAACTCTAGGCCTTTTACCCTGCCAAATATACCCTGATAACATCTTGTTCCATTCATTGAATTGATTTTGATTAATCTCTATTGGTAGGGTCTGAAAGAGATATAATAGTCTGGGCAGTATATTCATTTTAATAGACTCAATCCTTGAACTGAGACTGAAAAAAGGAATCAGGTTCCATCTTGCCACATCTTCCTTAATTTTTATATAAACACTGATAATTACGTTCTGATACTTTTGCCAAATCTTTTGGCATAATGATGCCCAAATATTTGAAATACTCTGTGCGTCATGCCCAGGGATATCTACTTTCAATTTCTCTTGTTGGGCTATAGTAATATGAAAGTAATTGGGTTTTATCTATGTTGATCTTGTATCCTGATAATTGACCACATTGTTCAAAGGATTGCATCAATTTAGGAAAAGAGTATGCTGGTTGCCCTAAATAGATCAAAATGTCATCCGCATAACAAGCCAATTTATGCTCTGTCCCTTTAATAGTAATTCCCCTGATATCTTCATTTTGTCTGATGTATTGAGCTAATGGTTCCAGATATAACGTGAAGAGTAGCGGTGACCATGCACAACCCTGTCTCATGCCCCTTTCTAGGGTAAGACTATTTGATAAATATCCAGTGATTCAAATCCTAGTAGTAGGACTGTCATATAGCGTCTGTATAGTTTTAATAATTGTGTCTTGGAAACCAAATCTATGTAAAACTCTGTAAAGAAAATTCCAATTAACCGAATCAAATGCTTTTTCAGCATCCACACTTATCACTATTACTTCGATTTTACTTTTTTGTATATGATCCATAATGTGAAGTGTCCTTCGTATATTGTCTTGTGTCTGGCGTTGTCATATAAAACCTGTCTGATCGTTACGTATCAGTATGGGTAGAAACTCCTCTAATCGTTTGGCCATGATGGAGGTAAATAATCTATAATCTACATTAAGAACGGATATTGGTCTAAATGACCCGCATTCCATTTTATCCTTGCCTTCTCTAGGTATAGCTGAGATTATCGCTTCCTTCCAACTGGGTGGCATTTGTGCCTTTTTTAGAGCCCAGTTCAGTGTGGAGAGTAAAACAGGAATTAACTCATTTTTAAATTCTTTGTACCACTCTGCTGTATACCCATCTGATCTTGGTGACTTGCTTAATTTAAGCCTACTAATTGCAGCTTTTAATTCAACTTCAGTTATGTCAGCAGTCATCGTTCTATTTTGTTCTTCGCTTAAAGTGGGTAATTCTAGAGAATTCAAGAAGGTGTCAATTTGGGTTATGCTTCCCCCTGGAACTTTGGAATATAGAGTTTTGTAAAACACTTCAAAAGTTTCTTAAATTTCACTTAGCTTATTTTTTTATCATTTTCATTCTTGGGTCCCTAATTCTATGAATTGTATTCTCCGCTATCTTTTTTTTTCCGTTTCCACGCCAGTATTTTCATAGATTTCGATCCACTTTCATAATGTCTCTGTTTCAGAAACATTAAATTTTTCCTGATTTCTTGAGTAGCCAAACTATTAATTTCATTCCTGATTCTTTTAATTTAACCTAATGTATCCTGTGCCAAATTCAATTTGTGTTTTTCTCTAGTTCCTTCAGACTATTTTGTAATTCCTCTAATGTTTTATTCCTTTTTTTTCTTATATGAAGATATCACTATAATTTTCCCTCTTAAGACCGCCTTCAGAGTATCCCATAAAATGGGAGGTGAAACCTCTCCATTATCATTAAATTCTAAGAAGAGACCAATTTCTTTTTTAATTTGTTCCTTAAAGTATGGATCATTGAGCAGACTTGAATTTAGTTTCCAAATAGTATTCTTTGGTTGTAGGTCAAAATCAACAGATAAATATACAGGTCACTTACATCTATTGTCCCAATTCCACAGGTGTTTATTTTGTCTTTGTCTTTTCCAAACGTTATGAAATAGTCTATTCTTGTACATACAGAATGGGGAGCAGAATAATGAGTGTAATCCCTTCTGTCAGGGAAAAGGACCCTCCATATATCAATTAAACCAACATCCTCAAAAAGTTTACTTTCTTATGTAAAGATTTTGTTTCATAGGTTTTTCTATTGGAAAGAGTCTAAGTTTGGCTGTAATTGTAAATTTAATTCTCCCCTACATATCAGGAGACCTTCTGTTTCTGTTACCATAATATCAATAATTTTCTGAAAGAAATCAATATCACTTCCCAGTGGTGCATATATATTCAATAGAGTAACTGAATTTTCGTCTATATTCCCCCTTACCAGAATATATCTGCCCTCTTTATCTCCCATTTCGAATACTTTTTCAAAAGTTAGCTTACTTGAGATAAGAATAGCAACTCCTCTCCTGTCCTGATTTATATGAGGAGAGAAACAGATTAATGAAGCCCATTCTCTTTAGTTTTTTATGCTCATTATCACTTAAATGAGTTTCCTGTAAATATACTACATGGGCTTGTTCTTTTTCCGTTTTGGATAAAATTCTGTTACGTTTGATTGATTTTAATAGCCCATTGGCATTAAAAGAAATGAATTTTACCTTGTCCTTAGCCATCTGTATTTATCTGTCAATGTATCATTGAAATTAGAATAAAACTTGATCCATCTACTCCCTGAACAAATAAGAACTAAGAAACGCAAATAATAACACAAATGGCAACGAACGTGTGATTCCAAGGCTGAGGACTCTAGTAGATGACACTGCATTGAGCTAGAGGGGTCTAGCTGTGGGGGACAACCCCTCCTACTTGTGAGGTGAGGGCCCCCATTGCATTATCATAAAAGTCAGTGAACAAATTCATTACACAGAAAAGATTTCCCTGTGTACTGCTCCTATACATACAAGTACAAAGTGTATATGTATATGCACACACACATGCACACACACACACATATATGTATATAATATATATGTATTTATGTGTGTGTGTGTGTGTATATATATATATACACACACACACACACATACATACATACATATATATTACATACATACACATATATGCACACATATATATATTCTAATTTTGGTGGGGAAAAAGGAGTAAGTGAGCAAATAAAGAACAACAACTAAGTAATATAAAATCCACATTATAACAAGTATTTCTCAAGGTAGGTATATCACCGTCTACTTTTGCTTCCGTTTAGCTTCTCAACATTTTTAAAGTTAGCCAAACCTTATGGCTCTTCTGAAGGGGGTGAGGACTGTCTTTGGGAAACTCCCAGTCTCTTCCTGATATATTTCTCTTGGCCTCCTCCCGTCTCCTGCCTTCTCGATTCTCGCACTATTTCCCAAGCAGAGCGGGATAATTCCTCTGCCAGGCTTTCCCTCGGTTTGGTCACGCTGACGGGCAATCCTCTGGCCATCATGTCTGTAGTCGCCTCTTCCACTGTCTGGTACAACCGCGTCCCGTCATCATAAAACACTCGAAGTTTAGCAGGGTACAGAGTTTGAAATCTAATCTTTTTTTGCTTTAGTACTCGCTTTACTTCAGAGTATTCAGAGTTTCTGCAGGACTGTGGGGCAGGGGGTAATCTTGGATCTTGGTCGAAATATATTACTTTATCATCTAAAAACAATCTCTTCTTACCCCAGGCCCTTCGTAGAATCTCCGCCTTGGTGCTGTACTGAAGGAATTTAATTATTATTGAACGTGGCTTATCTTGGATAGACTTCGGGACTAACGTGCAATGCGTCCTTTGGATTTCCAGCTCCATAGCTGAGGGAAGCTCCAGCACGTCCTGCAGCAACTTTCCAACAAACTCTGTCATAGACGAGCCCTCTGCTCCTTCGGGAACGTTGTAGTTTCTGATATTTTTCTGCCATGATCTTCCCTCCAGGTCAAGCAGTTTACCTTCTTGGTGATTTAATATTTTCATCATCTTATTCAGTATTCATTCAACGTTTTGAATGTGATCTTCCACCTTCTCAATTCGAGTCTCTGCCACCGCTATTTTTTGATTGACGTTGGCGAGCTCTGACTTAATATCACGGAGCTGCTGCTTTATTTCTTTCTGGAACTCCCTTATCTCTTTCAGGATTTCGATCATGTTCGCTGTTTCGCCTGAATGAGGCCCAGCATCTGCCTCGCTAGCACGCGGTTGGGTAGGAGAGCCGCTCGCTGCACTCCTCTCGGCCGCAGGCTCTGCAGTGTCGCTTTCTTTATTTCCATTCCTGTTCCCCATTCTTGCCTCTCCTTTCAGTTCAAATATTTTTCGAAAAATACTATATTTGATAGGTTAACGGGGCTTAATACATGTTTTTCCGGAGGAGCTAGTGACTTAAGCTGCCATTCTTGACGATGACGTCACCAGAAAAACCCCCCTCCTCATTCTTCTAAACGCCAGTGAGCACAGGCCCAGAACTGTGCAATACCTCTCTTATATTTATACCTTAATTCCAAGGATAATTTTTGTGAGCCTCCTCTGACGCTCTCCAATACCAACACATCGTTTCTTAAATATGAGGCCCAAAGCTGAAAGGTGTTGGACGTGGACCCAACCAACTAGTGTTCACCCCAATGACTCCATACTTGCCATTGATGTCACTTTCTCAGCATTATCTTGTTTGTCTCCAAAACCTGTACCTTCATGAGCTTATCCACCACCAAGATGGGTTTCGCTATGTTTAACTTCGGGAGCTGTTTGGCACCGCTGACTTGTGGAGAGGAAGGGGCACGATGTGAGAGCCGAGTAGTGCAACAATAACTTGAGTTATTTAACAACTGGATGAAATTAACAATCAGAGAATATAGAAGAGCACAAGACAGTGAAGGTCCATCAGCTCACGATGCTGTGTCAACCTTCTAAAGAAAATTAGCATTATTTGTCACATTTACAACAAAACACACAAATTCTGCCATGTTTCTGGTGCCAGCTTAGCATGCCCACAAATCACTCATCAGAAGCCAAATAACTCTGGAATATGGGAGGAAACTTTGAAGTTGTAGATGCAAACCAATCAGGAACTGCATTGGCATTAGGCAAGGGCAGTTGGGGAGGGATAGGGAATGCATAGGTCATTCTCCTTGACACTTGTATGCAGGAAACAACATTATGCGATCTTGAGTCAAGATTCTCATGTGTGTCTGTTGGTGTGTATGTGCATGAGTATGTGTGTGTGTGTGTGTGTGTGTGTGTGTGTGTGTGTGTGTGTGTGTGTGTGTGTGTGTGTGTGTGTGTGTGTGTGTGTGTGTGTGTGTGTGTGTGTGTGTGTGTGTGTGTGTGTGTGTGTGTGTGTGTGTGTGTTATGAGCGGGTGGAGGATGGAGTGAGGGATAGTGGTCCTGAAGGGAGAAAGGAATTCTTGTGCGAGAGTCAATCAAGAACATGACGGACTGTATTTAAACTCAATAACTTGGTTATCAAGGTAAACATTATGTCTTCTTCTGCATCCTCTCCACTCGTACCTCCGGCATACAGCTCGTGTCCTTGGTGAACCTCCTCTGGACCCCCTCCAATGCCAGCACATCTCTTCTCAGACAAGGAACCCAAAACTGTTCACAATACTCAAGATGAGGCATCACCAGTGCCTTATAAAGCCTCAGCATCACAGCCTTGCTCTTGAATTCTAGACCTATTGAAATGAATGGTAACATGACATTTGCCTTCCTCACCACCGACTCAACCTGCAAGTTAACCTGCAGAGTGTTCTACTCAAGGACTAATAAGTCCCTTTACAACTCAGATTTTCAGATTCCTTCCCTGTTTAGAAAATAGTGTGCACATTCATTTCTATTACCAAAGTGCATGACCATGCATTTTCAAACATTGTATTTTATTGCCCACTCTCCTTATCTGACTTAAATCCTTCTGCATCCTACCTGTTTCCTCAGCACTAAGTGCCCCTCCAATCTTTGTATCATCTGCAAACTTGGCAACAAAGCCATCTATTTCACCATCTAAATCATTTATTTTACAACATAAAAGGAAGCGGTCCCAACACTGACTTTAGTTTGTTTGGATAGAGCCCACTCCGCTCCTTACTTCAGGCAATGGCATCTGCCCAATGAAGGTCCTGTAAAGCAGCTTGGTCTCCAGCATGGTTTTCATGTGCTGCCCAGGAGCTTTTCCTGTTCTCTGCTGAAATGGCTCTTCAGAAATAGGATGAGAGGGTAGGGAGAGACTTGGAATCAAACACCACATCATGATGGCATGGAGACCAAGTTTCTATCTGCAGTGAGGGAAGAGTGATGGAATGCTCTGCTTCACTGGACAAAGTGACATCCATAGAATTGCTCTTCCATTATGGGGACTCAGGCCTCATGTGTGTCCACTGGTGTGAAGTAACTCCATGGTATTGGTGTTGGTTTATTATTGTACCAAGATACAGTGAAAAGTTTGTCTTGGATACTGTTCCTACAGCTCAAATCATTACACAGAGCACTGAAGCAGAACAAAGTACAAAAAATACAGAATAAGGTAAAAGGTATTAATAGAGTGGATAGCCAGAGGATAGAAATGGCTAGAAATGGGGGCATAATTTGAAGGTAATTGGAGGAAAGTAGTGCATGGAAGTATGACAGAGGTGCATGGAATACATTGCCAACATTGTAGGAAAGGCAGATACAAGAGGGGGATATTTCAGAAACTCAAAGACGGACACATGGATGATAGAAAAACTGGAGGGCTGTGTGGGAAAGAAGCATCAGTTTGATATTAAAGTAGGTTACAAACTCAGCACAGCATTGTGAGCCAAGGAGCCTGTGCAGTGATGTACTGCTGTATGTTGTATGCTCTAAAGTGCTCTTGCTTTTAAGCCACAGAACAAGTACCATGCAGGCAAACAAAGTACAAGATCATAACGAGGTAGATTGTGAAGTCAATGGTCCATCTTACTGCACAAGCTTTGATCTGTTATGATTTGGTAAGACCATACCAACCGTACCTTACTGAGTACTCCACTGCTCCAATTTATGAAGCCTTATGTTCGAAAAGCTCACTTTATGATCCCATCTCCCTATCATTCTATTTTCAAGGAATTATGGATCTGTATTCCAAGGTGCCTTATTCTACTGCACATCAGTGTCCCACCATTCACTGTATAATTGTTTTAAAGTTTAAAGATTACATTTAGGGAAATTAAGGACTGCATAAAAGCCAAGGAATGCATAAGGTAGCAAAAGTGAGTGGGAAGTTGGATGATAAAGAAGGTTTTAAACTCCAACAAAAGGCAACTAAAAAGCTATCAGAAGGGAAAAGATGAAATCTCAGGGCAAACTAGCTGATAATATAAAGCAGGATACTAACAGTTTTTTCAGTAATTTCAGGAAGAAAGGGGAGGTGACAGATGGTATCGGACCATTGGAAAATGATGCTGGTGAGGTAGTAAAGGAGCAAAGAAATGCCATTATCAGCTGAATAAGTACTATGCTTCAGTCTTTACTGTGGAAGATACTGGTGTATGCCAGAGGTCTAAAAATGTCAGGGAGCCAGAGTGAGTGTAATTACTATTTCAAAGGGAAAAGTACAAGGCAAACTGAAAAGTCTTAAGGCAGATAAGTCACCTGGAGCAGATATACTACATCCTAGAGTCATGAAAGAAGTTGCTGAAGAGATAACTGATGCAGTGATCATGATCTTTCAAGAATTATTTGATTCTGGCATGGTCCCTGCAGATTGGAAAATTTCAAATGTCAGTCTCAGAAGGGTGGAAGGCAAAACAAAGGAAATTATAGGCCAGTTGGCTTCACCTCATTGGTTGGAAAATGTTACAGTCTGTTATTAAAGACAGGGTTTCAGGGAACTTGGAGATTATTGATAAAGTAGGTCAAAAGTCAGCATGATGTCTGTGAAGGGAAATGTTGCCAGACAAATCTGTTACAGCTCTTCAAGGAAGCAACAAGCAGGGTGGACAAAGGAGAGGCAGTGGATGCCATGTACTTGGATTTTCAGAAGGCCTTTGATAGGTGCCTCACATGTGGCTGCTTAACAAGATAAAATCCTATGAAATAACAGAGTTGGCGTGATGGGAGATTTTAATTTCCCAAATATCAATTGGCATCTCCCTACAGCAAGGGGTTTAGATGGGGTGGAGTTGGTTAGGTGTGTTCAGGAAGGTTTCTTGACACAGTATGTAAATAAGCCTATAAGAGGAGAGACTGTACTTGATTTGGTCAGGTGTCAGATCTCTCAGTGGGAGAGCATTTTGGAGACAGTGATCATGATTCTATCTCCTTTACAACAGCATTGCAGAGCGATAGGAACAGACAAGTTAGAAAAGCATTTAATTGGAGTAAGGGGAATTATGAGGCTATCAGGCAGGAGATTGGAAGCTTAAATTGTGAACAGATGTTCTCAAGGAAAAGTATGGAAGAAATGTGGCAAACGTTCAGGAGATATTTGTGTGGGGTTCTGCATAGGTACGTTCCAATGACACAGGGAAGTTATGGTAGGGTACAGGAACCGTGGTGTACAAAGGCTGAAATAAATCTAGTCAAGAAGAAAAGAAAGGCTTACAAAAAGTTCAGAGAGCTAGGTAATGTTAGAGATCTAGAAGATTATAAGGCTAACAGGAAGGAGCTTAAAAAAGAAATTAGGAGAGCCAGAAGGGGCCATGAGAAGGCCTTGGTGGGCAGGATTAAGGAAAACCCCAAGGCATTCTACAAGTATGTGAAGAGCAAGAGGATAAGATGTGAAAGAATAGGACCTATCAAGTGTGACATTGGGAAAGTGTGTATGGAACCGGAGAAAAGAGCAGAGGTACTTAACGAATACTTTACTTCAGTATTCACTATGGAAAAGGATCTTGGAGATTGTAGTGCTGACCTGCAGCAGACTGAAAAGCTTGAGCATGTAGATATTAAGGAAGAGGATGTGCTGGAGCCTTTGGACAGCATCAAGTTGGATAATTCACCGGGACTGGATGAGATGTACCCCAGGCTACTGTGGGAGGTGAGAGAAGAGATTTCTGAGCCTCTGGCTATGATCTTTGAATCATCAATGAGGATGGGAGAGGTTCCGGAGGATTGGAGGGCTGCGGATGTTGTTCCTTTATTCAAGAAGGACAGTAGAGATAGCCCAGGAAATTATAGACCATTGAGCCTTACTACAGTGGTTGGTAAATTGATGAAGAAGATCCTGAGATGCAGGATTTATGAATATATGGAGAGGCATAATATGATTTGGAATAGTCAGCATGGCTTTGTCTAGGACAGGTCTTGCCTTACGAGCCTGATTGAATTTTTTGAGGGTGTGACTAAACACATTGATGAAGAAAGAGCAGTAGATGTAGTGTAAATGGAAATTAAGGAGGCATGGGATCTAAGAGGACATTGCTTTGTGGATCCAGAAATGGCTTGTCCACAGAAGGCAAAGAGTGGTTGTAGACGGGTCATATTCTGCATGGAGGTCGGTGACCATTGGTGTGCCTCAGGGATCTGTTCTGGGACCCTTACTCTTCGTGATTTTTATAAATGACCTGAATGAGGAAGTGGAGGGTTGGGTTAGTAAGTTTGCTGATGACACAAAGGTTGGAGTTGTTGTGGATAGTGTGGAGGGCTGTCAGAGTTTACAGTGGGACATTGATAGGATGCAAAACTGGGCTGAGAAGTGGCAGATGGAGTTCAATCCAGATAAGTGTGAAGTGGCTCATTTTGATAGGTCATATATGATGGTAGAATATAGTATTAATGGTATGACTCTTGGCAGTGTGGAGGATCAGAAGGATCTTAGGGTCTAAGTGCATAGGACGCTCAAAGCAGCTGTGCTTTTGACTCTGTGTTTAAGAAAGTGTGTGGTGTATTGGCTGTCATCCAGCATGGAATTGAATTTAGGAGCCTAGAGGTAACATTGCAGCTATATAGGACCCTGGTCAGACCCCACTTGGAGTACTGCGCTCAGTTCTGGACGCCTCACTACAGGAGGGATGCAGAAGCCATAGAAAGGGTGCAAGGGAGATTTACAAGGATGTTGCCTGGATTGGGGAGCATGCCTTTTGAGAACAGGTTGGATGAACTCGGTCTCTTCTTCCTTGGAGTGATGGAGGATGAGAGGTGACCTGATAGAGGTGTATAAGATTAAAGGCATTGATCATGTGGATAGTCAGAGGCTTTTTCCGAGGGCTGAAATGGTTGCCACAAAAGGACACAGGTTTAGGGTGCTGGGGAGTGGGTACAGATGTCAGGGGTAAGTTTTTTTACTTAGGGAGTGGTGAGTGTGTGGAACAGGCTGCCGGCAACGGTGGTGGAGGCAGATACGATAGGGTCTTTTAAGTGACTTTTGGATAGGTACATGTAGCTTCGAAAAATAGAGGGCTATGGGTAAGCCTAGTAATTTCTTAGGTAGGGACATGTTTGGCACAAGTTGTGGGCTGAAGGGCCTATATCGTGCTGTAGGCTTTCTATGTTTCTATGTTTCAATAAATTACTGGAAATATATTGGTATGGATGGAGGAATAGCTAACAAGCAGGAGCCAGCAAGTGGGAATAAAGGTTTTTTTTCTGGCTGGCTGCAATGACTAGTGTCGTTTTTCAGGGGTCAGTTTTGGGACCGCTGTTTTTCACATTGTTTGTCAATGGTTTATATAGTGGAATTGTTGGTTTTGTGTCAATGTTTTTGATCATGGATAAAGATTTTGAGAAAGATATAATAATGATAAAGAATCACGGATAAAGATAGATCTGGTCCTCGGGTTGAATTTCTAAACTGGAAAAAGGCCAAATTTGAAGAAATGAGAAAGGATATAAAAAGTGTAGATTGGGACAGCTTGTTCTCTGGCAAGGATGTGATTGGTAAGTGGGAGGCCTTCAAAGGAGAAATTTTGAGAGTGCAGAGTTTGTATGTTCCTGTCAGAGTTAAAGGCAAAATGAATGAGAATAAGCAACCTTGGTTCGCAAGGGATATTGGAACTCTGATAAAGAAGAAGAGAGAGATGTATAACATGTATAGGCAACAGGGAGGAAATAAGATGCTTGAGGAGTATAAAAAGAGTAAGAAAATACTTAAGAAAGAAATCAGGAGGGCTAAAAGAAGACATGAGGTTGCTTTGGTAGTCAGGGTGAAGGATAATCCTAAGAGCTTCTACAGGTATGTTAAGAGCAAAAGGATAGGAAGGGATAAAATTGGTCCTCTTGAAGATCAGAGTGGTCAGCTATGTATGGAACCAAAAGAAATGGGAGAGGTATTAAATGAGTTTTTTGCATCTGTACTTACTAAGGAAACTGGAATGGAGTCTATGGAAACAAGGCAAACAAGTAGGGAGGTCATGGAACTTATACAGATTAAAGAGGAGTTGCTTGCTGTCTTGAGGCAAATCAGAGTAGATAAATCCCCAGGACTTGACAGGGTATTCCCTCGGACCTTGATGGAGACTAGTGTTGAAATTGCAGGGGCCCTGGCAGAAATACTTAAAATGTCAATATCCACAGGTCAGGTGCCGGAGGATTGGAGGATAGCTCATGTAGTTCCGTTGCTTAAAAAAGGCTCAAAAAGTAAGCTGGGAAATTATAGGCAGGTAAGTTTGACATCGGTAGTAGGTAAATTATTGGAAGGAATACTAAGAGATAGGATCTACAAGTATTTGGAAGACAGGGACTTATTAGAAAAAATCAGCATGGCTTTGTGTGTGGTAGGTCATGTTTAACCAATCTATTAAGAGTTTTTCGAGGAAGTTACCAGGAAAGTGGATGAAGGGAAGGCAGTGGATGTTGTATACATGGACTTCAGTAAAGCCTTTGACAAGGTCCCGCATGGAAGGTTAGTTCGGAAGATTCAGTCGCTAAGTATACATGGAGAGGTAGTAAATTGGATTAGACATTGCCTCAATGGAAGAAGCCAGAGAATGGTCATGGAGGATTGCTAATCTGAGTGGAGGCCCGTGACTAGTGGTATGCCACAGGGATCAGTACTGGATCCATTGTTATTTGTCAACCATATTAATGATCTGGATGATACAGTGGGGTACAGAACAATCCTAACTCAAACAGTGGGATCTAGACCCATCCTAACTCAAACAGTGGTGTACAGACACATCAAAACTCGAACACTGGGGTACAGACCCATCCAAACCCTAACAGGAGGATACAGACACATCTAAACACAAACAGTGGGGTTCAGACCCATCCAATCCCATACAGTGGGGTACAGACCCACCCAAACCCAAACAGTGGGGTACAGAAACATCTAAACTCAAAAAGTGGGGTACAGACCCATCCAAACCCTAACAGCTGGATGCAGACACATCCAAAAGCAAACAGTGCGGTACAGACCCAACCAGACAAAACAGTGGGTTACATACCCATCCAAAACCAAACAGTGTGGTACGGACCCAACCAGACAAAACAGTGGGTTACATACCCATCCAAAACCAAACAGTGTGGTACGGACCCAACCAGACAAAACAGTGGGTTACATACCCATCCAAAACCAAACAGTGCGGTACAGACCCAACCAGACAAAACAGTGGGTTACATACCCATCCAAAACCAAACAGTGCGGTACAGACCCAACCAGACAAAACAGTGGGTTACATACCCATCCAAAACCAAACAGTGCAGTACAGACCCAACCAGACAAAACAGTGGGTTACATACCCATCCAAAACCAAACAGTGCGGTACAGACCCAACCAGACAAAACAGTGGGTTACATACCCATCCAAAACCAAACAGTGTGGTACAGACCCAACCAGACAAAACAGTGGGTTACATACCCATCCAAAACCAAACAGTGTGGTACAGACCCAACCAGACAAAACAGTGGGTTACATACCCATCCAAAACCAAACAGTGTGGTACGGACCCAGCCAGACCCAAACAATGGGACCAATCCTAACACAACCAGTGGAGTCCAACGCATCCTAACCCAAACAGTGGGCTACAGATCCATCCAAATACTAACAGCATGATACAGACACATCCAACAACAAACTATAGGGGACAGATCAATTCAAAGCCTGACAGTACGATACAGACACATCCACAAACAACTAGTGGGGTACAGACCCATCCTATCCCAAAGAGTGGGGTACAGTCCCATCCAAACCCATACAGTTGGTTACAGACCCACCCAAACCCAAACAGTTGGGTACAGACACATCCTAAACCGAACAGTTGGGTACAGACCTTTCCAAACACTAACAGTGGGGTACAGATCCATTCATTCCCTAACAGTAGGATACAGACTCATCCAAACACAGACTGTGGTGTACAGACCCATCCTAACACAAACAGTGGGGTACAATCCCATCCAAACCCAAACAATGCGGAAGAGACCAATCCTAACTGAAACAGTGGGATACAGTCCCATCCAAACACAAACAGTGGGGTACAGACCCATTCTAATCTATATTCTAAGCTATATAGATCCACCCTAAGCGGAACAGTGGGGTGCAGACCCCTCCAAACCAAAACAGTTGGATACAGACCCACCAAAATATCCAAACACAATCAGTAGGGTCCAGACACACCCAAAGACAAACAGTGGGGTTCATACACATCTATACACAAACAGTGGGGTACAGACGCATCCTAACCCAAACTATGCAGAATAGAACCATTGTGACCGAAACAATGGGTTACAGTCCCACCCAAAGACAAACAGTTGTGTACAGACCCATCCAAACACAAACAGTGGGGTACGGACCCACCCAAGCATGAACAGTGGGGTACAGAGACATCCAAACCCTAACAGTAGGGTGCAGACACATCCAAACACAGACAGTGGGGTACAGACCCATCCAAACACAAACTGTGGGGTACAGACTTATCCTAACACAAACAGTGGGATACAGTCCCATCCAAACACAAACAGTGAGGTACAGACACATCTAAACACAAACTGTGGAGTTCAGACCCATTGAAACCCATACAGTGGGGTATAGACCCATCAAAAGACTAACAGTTGGGTCCAACACATCCAAAGGCAAACAGTGGGGTACAGACCCATTCAAACAGAAACAGTGGGGTTCAGACACACACAAACCCAAACAGTGTGGTACAGAAACATCCAAACACAATCAGTGAGTTCCAGACCCATCCTAACCCAAACAGTAGGGTCAAGAAACATCCAAACTCAAACAGGACAGTTCAGACCCACCCAAACCTAACCACTAGGTTACAGACCCACCCAAACCCAAAAGCAGTGGGGTACAGACCCATCCTAACCTAAACAGTGTGGAATCCTAACCAAAACAGTGGGTTACAGTCCCATCCAAACACAAACAGTTGGGGACAGACCCATCCAAAC
Organism: Hemitrygon akajei; assembly: GCF_048418815.1. Classification (NCBI taxonomy): domain Eukaryota; kingdom Metazoa; phylum Chordata; class Chondrichthyes; order Myliobatiformes; family Dasyatidae; genus Hemitrygon; species Hemitrygon akajei. The sequence goes on along the minus strand of NC_133138.1, from coordinate 88,953,596 downwards.
ACAAAGAGTGGGGTACGGACCCATCAAAGCATGAACAGTGGGGTACAGACACATCCAAACTCAAACAGTGGGGTACACACCCAACAAAAGCCAAACAGAGGGGTACAGACCCATCCTAACCCAAACAGTGTGGTTCAGACCCACCCAAACCCAAGCAGTGGGGTGCAGAAACATCCAAACACAATCAGTGGGATCCAGACCCATCCTAACCCAAACAGTGGTGTACAGACCCATCCAAACCCTAAATGTGGGGTACAGACCTGTCCAAACCTAGAGTCGGATACGGTCCCATCCAAACACAAACAGCGGGGTACAGACACTTCCAAAGCCAAACAGTGGGGTACAGATCTATCCATTCCCATACAGTTGGGTTCGGTGCCATCCAAACACAAACAGTAGGGTACAGACCCCTCCAAACCCAAATAGTAGGGTACAAATCCATCCAAACCCTAACAGAGCTATACAAAACCACCCTAAACCGAACAGTGGGATGCAGACTCCTCCAAACCCAAACAGTTGGATACAGACCCATCCAAACCCAAATAGTGGGGTACAGAAACATCCTAACCCATACAGTGGGGTACGGATGCATCTTAACACAAAGAGTCCGATACAGACACATCCGCACCCTAACAGTGGGGTAGAGACCCATTCAAATGCAAACAGTGAGGTACACACCTTTACCTTTTTTTGTAATTTATTTTTTTATTGAAGTTCATCAAACAAACATTTCCATAAGATGTATTTCAGACATTGTACATATATATTATATAATCATATATATCACATATCTCCACAAAGTATTTATCTGAGGTACACACTTATAGAAAAGAGTGGAAAGAAAAAACAAGCAAAAGGAAAGAACTATGTAAAGTCAGGAATGGTCTTTTTTTTTACAACAGATTCATTGATTTGTAAGAATAAAATCAGGCTGATGAGGCATTATGTAGTTAAACCATTTTTCCCAGTATGAGTCAAATTGTTCCAGCTTATGATTAACAGATGCTGTTATCTTCTCCATTTTGTAAATGTCCATTGTAATTTCCATCCATGTATTAAAGTTGGGCTCTCCTGTGATAACCATTTCCTAGTAAGAGTCTTTTTACCAGCCACCAAATATTTATCTCTTTTCAACCATTCTTGAGGTATATATCCAAAATATATGGTCTTACTCTGTAAGGGTATTTCATATTTAAAGATGTCTTGTAGGGCACTGTGTATCCCTGTCCAATAGTTTTTGATAACAGGGCAGTCCCAAAAAATATGATAATGATTTGCATTTTGATTTCCACAATTTCTCCAGCAAACAGAAAGGTTACTATCATAATGGGATTTCTGAGAGGGTGTAATAAAATATCTTATCAAGTTTTTCCATCCAAACTCCCTCCATTTCTGTGAACTGGTACACTTCCATTGATACCTCCATATTGTTGTCCATTCTTCCTCAGATATAATTATCCCTCCTTCCTTCTCTCATTTTGTTTTAATGTATGAAGTCAAATGTGTTTTAAGAATTGACAACCCCTTATACATGCTTGAAATGATTCTACTACCATTATCTGAATTATATGCTTTTCTTTTATGCTTTTCTATCAAGAACGTATTTGCCTTGGCTACATTTTTAAGCGTCTTATTAACATATTGTCGCATCTGTAAATACCGATAAAAATCTTGTTTTTCTAATAAGTGTTTCTCTTTAAGCACTTCAAAACTAAACAGTGTTCCGTCTTTCATTATGTTGCAAAGAACTGTTATTCCTTTAGCTGTCCAGTCCTTAAATCTAGCATCCAGTTCATTTGGTGTAAAATCAGAGTCATATGCACACCATTTAAGAATTGCAATATCTCCCTCTAGATTATATTCTTTTGTAGTAGTTTTCCATATTTTAAGAGTCAATTTCACCCATGGGTTATCAATAGTATTTATGTACCTTTGCAGGTTGTTGTCAGCCAAAATTGCTTGTATGGAGATGGGAAGTACCCGCTCCTCAATGTTTTTCCATTGAGCATCATATGATGGGTTGCACCAACATATCACAGCTCTCAACTGTGCAAAATAATAATCTCTAAGAGAAGGTAGACCCCATCCCCCCTTTTCCTTTGCTAATTGCAAAGTTTTGAGATGAACTCTAGGCCTTTTACCCTGTCAAATATACCTTGATAGCATCTTGTTCCATTCATTGAATTGATTTTGATTTATCTCTATTGGTAGGGTCTGAAAGAGATATAACAGACTGGGCAGTATATTTATTTTAATAGACTCAATCCTTGAACTGAGACTGAAAAAAGGAATCAGGTTCCATCTTGCCACATCTTCCTTAATTTTTTCATATAAACGCTGATAATTACGTTCTGATAATTTTGCCAAATCTTTCGGCATAATGATGCCCAAATATTTGAAAGACTGTGCGCCATGCCCAGGGATATCAACTTTCAATTTCTCTTGGTGTGCTATAGTAATATGAAAGTAATTGGGTTTTATCTATGTTGATCTTGTATTCTGATAATTGACCATATTGTTCAAAGGATTGCATTAATTTAGGTAAAGAGTATGCTGGTTGCCCTAGATAGATCAAAATGTCATCCGCATAACAAGCCAATTTATGCTCTGTCCCTTTAATAGTAATTCCCCTGATATTGTAGCGGTGTGCTACACACAGCGCTGGAATAACGACACGCAGTCGGTGAGTTGCAGTTGCAAAAGAGATTTATTCAAACTTTGCAGCCTCGCTTTTAAACCTTCCCGTTTCCGCCCAAATGCTGTAGGGGGCACATAGTCACAGTCCCTTCCCGCGCACAGGCTTTTCCCCTTGCTGGTGAAGAAGCCCTTTTTGGGTCCGGCCTCCCTGCCAGTGCGCACCGTTTTGTGAGCCGGTTTGAGTGCGCTGGAAAGTGGGTCGCCACATAACCCCCCCCCCCCCCCACCCCAGAACCGGCGATACATCCCCCAATGTCCACAGTCTGAGTCGGTCTCTGTTTGGGAGGTCTGCCTCTGCGCCGCAGTGCCGGAGCCCCGACTGGCTGTGCCAAGTCCACATGGGCTGGTTTGAGTCGGTCCACTGTGAAAACCTCCTCTCTCCCCCCAGTGTCCAGCACGAATGTGGACCCATTGTTTCTGATCACCTTAAACGGCCCCTCATAGGGCCACTGTAGCAGTGCTCGGTGTCCGCCCCAGTACAAAAACAAACTTACAGTGCTGGAGGTCTTTGGGTACGCAGGTCGGGCTCTGTCCATGCTGTGAAGTGGGTATGGGGGCCAGGTTACCGAGCCTCTCACGTAGTCTGTCCAGGACTGCTGCGGGTTCTTCTTCCTGCCCCCTTGGGGCTGGTATGCACTCTCCTGGGATGACCAGGGGTACGCCGTACACCAACTCGGCCGACAAGGTGTGCAGATCCTCTTTGGTCGCCGTGCGGATTCCGAGCAGGACCCAGGGAAGTTCGTCCGCCCAGTTAGGCCCTCTCAGGCAGGCCATGAGAGCCGACTTCAGGTGACGGTGGAAACGCTCCACTAGCCCGTTCAATTGTGGGTGGTAGGCAGTTGTGTGGTGCAGCTGCGCTCCCAAAAGGCTGGACATAGCTGATCACAGGTTGGAGGTGAACTGGGCGCCTCTGTTGGAGGTAATGTGGGCCGGTACACCAAAGCGAGATACCCAGGTTGCAATCAGTGCTTGGGCGCAGGATTCGAAGGTGATGCCGGTAAGCGGGACTGCCTCTGGCCATCTTGTGAACCAGTCTACGATAGTGAGGTGGTGCCGCGCTCCTCGCAACACTGGCAGAGGGCCCACGATGTCCACATGAATGTGGTCGAAACGCTGGCAGGTGGGGTGGAACTGCTGCTTTGGCGGCATGCTGCACCTTGGCTGTTTGGCACTGCATGCACATACTGGCCCATTCACTGACCTGCTTGCAGAGTCCGTGCCAAACGAACCTGTTGGAGAGCATCTGAACGGTTGTCCTGATGGAGGGGTGCGCTAGTTGTGAATGGAGTCGAAAACTCGCCGCCACCAGACTGCCGGGACGATGGGGCGAGGTTGGCCAGTAACTACGTCACACAGTAAGGTCCTCTCACCTGGGCCTACGGGGAGGTCCTGGAGTTGCAAACCGGAGACTGCGGTCCTGTAACTAGGGATCTCACCATCTGCCTGCTGCGACTCCGCCAGTGCTGCATAGTCCACCCCTTGGGACAGGGCCTGGACAGCTGGTCTGGAGTGTGCGTCCGCCATGACATTGTCCTTTCCCGAGACATGCTGGATGTCTGTCGTGTATTCGGAGATGTAGGACAGATGTCGCTGCTGGCGGGACGACCAGGGATCAGACGCCTTCGTGAATGCAAAGGTGAACGGTTTGTGGTTCGTGAACGCGGTGAAAGGCCTACCTTCTAAGAAGTACCGGAAAATACCGGATTGCCAGGTATAGTGCCAACAGCTCCCAGTCGAAAGCACTGTATTTGAGTTCGGGTGGTCGTAGGTGTTTGCTGAAAAACGCCAGGGGTCGCCAGCGACCCTCGATGAGTTGTTCTAGCACTCCACCGACTGCCGTGTTGGATGCGTCCACTATGAGGTTGGTAGGGACGTCTGCTCTGGGGTGCACTAGCATTGCGGCGTTTGCCAAGGCTTCTTTGGTTTTAATGAAAGTGGCTGCGGCCTCCTCGTCCCAGGTAATATCCTTGCCCTTATCCGACATCAGGGCAAACAGCATAATTCGGGCTGCTGAGGGGAGGAAGCGGTGGTAGAATTTCACCATACCCACAAATTCCTGCAGGCCTTTGATTGTGCTGGGTCAGGGGAAGTGGCGGACCGCGTCTATCTTGGCAGGCAGAGGGGTTGCCCCGTCTTTAGTAATCCTGTGGCCCAGGAAGTCGATGGCGTCGAATCCGAACTGGCATTTATCCGGGTTGATTGTTAGGCCGTATTCTTTCAGTCGGGCGTAGAGTTGACGGAGGTGGGACAGATGCTCCTGACGACTACTGCTGGCCATGAGCATGTCGTCCAAATAGAGGAATGCAAAGTCCAGGTTGCGTCCCACCGCGTCCATGATCCGCTGGAACGTCTGTGCGGCATTCTTTAGGCTGAACGGCATGCGGAGGAATACGTAAAGGCCGAATGGAGTGATGAGTGCTGTTTTGGGGATGTCGTCCGGATGCATCGGGATTTGATGGTATTGTGGCGACCCACTTTCTGCGCAGGCGAACCGGCTCACAAATAGCCAGCGCACGGGGGGAGACTTTGGTAATGCACCTCTGGTGTCATTTCCGCCCGGAGAGGGCAGGCGCTAGGGATTAAATGCCAGCGCCACGAAGTTTGAATAAACTAGTCTCGAAACGACTTACCGACTGTGTGTCGTTATTTCAGCGTTGTGTGTAGCACATCGCTACATTGGTGACCCCAATGGTCCAAACGGGATTTGGACCAAAGATGACCGACTCTTCATCTGTTCACGCAGTTTCACTAAAACTGCTGACTTTCTGGACGCTGCGACCACGTGTGTGGTTCAGCCAAGCAGAAGCCCAGTTCCAGATTCGGCAGATATCCTCTGATTCCACGCGTTACTACAACGTGGTGAGCGCCCTTGACCAGGAAGGTGGCGGCCCGGGCAGACGTGCTGTGGAAAGCCAAGAGGGAGAGCGTGGCGTCCGTCGGTCAAATTACCAGGCCACGCACCCAACAGCAGACCAGACCAGGCCCAGCAGGGGGGCGCACACAACACAGAGGCAGGAGTGAGGAGGCCAGTGAACAGTGGTGTTTCTACCACCAGCGGTGGGGCACAGAAGCCCGCCGTTGTCGCCCGCCCTGCAAGGGCCAGGGCCAGGGCCAGCTGCCGGTAATGACTGTGGCGGCTGGCCACTAGGACAGCCTCTTGTACGTCTGGAACAAACAGTCGGGACCCGGTTCTTGGTCGACACCGGAGCGGAAATCAGCGTCTTGCCCCCGACGGGGTACGACACCCGCAACAGGAAGCCAAGACCCACCCTGAGGGCCGCAAACGGCAGCACAATACGGACCTACGGCACCTGCACAGTGCAGCTGCAGTTCGGCACCAGCCGGTTCACGTGGGACTTCACACTGGCCGCCGTGGCCCAACCACTCCTGTGGGCGGACTTCTTGCGAGCTCACAGCCTGCTGGTCGACTTGCAAGGGAAAAGACTGGTACATGCCGAGACTTTCCAGACGTTCTCCCTGGGTGAAGCCAAGTTGCCAGCCCCACACCTGGACTCCATCACGCTGTCGGACAACGAATTCACCAGAATCCTGGTGGACTTTCCATCAATTCTGGCACCGCAGTTCACGGCAGCCATGCCCAGACATGGGGATCAGCACCACATCCCGACCAAGGGACCTCCCCTCCATGTCTGTGCACGAAGGCTCCCCCCAGAAAAGCTCTGCCTGGCGAAGGAGGAGTTCAAGAGGATGGAGGAATTGGGGATCGTATGGAGGTCCGACAGCCCATGGGCCTCCCCCCTGCACATGGTGCCCAAAGCAGCCGGGGGTTGGAGACCATGCGGCGACTACCGCAGACTGAACGAGACTACAACTCCAAACCGCTACCCCGTGCCGCACATACAGGACTTTGTAGCAAACCTGCATGGGGGAATGAATATTTTCCAAAGTAGACCTCGTCCGGGGATACCATCAAATCCCGGTGCACCCTGAAGACATCCCCAAAACAGCACTTATCACCCCGTTCGGCCTGTTCGAGTTCCTCCGAATGCCGTTCGGCCTGAAGAATGCCGCACAGACGTTCCAGCGGCTAATGGATGCAGTGGGACGCGACCTGGACTTTGCGTTCATCTATTTGAATGATATCCTTATAGCCAGCAGTAGTCGCCAGGAGCATCTGTCCCACCTCCGCCAGCTCTACTCCCGCCTGAGTGATTTCGGCCTCACAATCAACCTGGCCAAATGCCAGTTCGGTCTCGATACCATCGACTTCCTGGGCCACAGGATTACCAAAGACGGGGCAAAACCTCTGCCCGCCAAGGTAGACGCTATCCACCACTTTGCCCGGCCCAACACGGTCAAAGGCCTACAGGAGTTCATTGGTATGGTGAACTTCTACCACCGTTTCCTCCCCTCAGCAGCCCGTATCATGTGCCCTTTGTACACCCTGATGTCGGGTAAAGGCAAGGACACTACTTGGGACGAGGAGGCCACAGCCGCTTTCGTTAAAGCCAAGGAAGCCTTGGCAGATGCCGCAATGCTGGTGCACCCCAGAACGGACGTTCCGTCCGCACTCACGGTGGACGCATCCGACACAGCAATCGGTGGGGTGCTGGAGCAACTCATCAAGGGGTGCTGGCAACCCCTGGCGTTCTTAAGCAAGCACCTACGACCACCCAAACACAAGTACAGTGCTTTCGACCGGGAGCTGTTGGCACTGTATCTGGCAATCTGGCATTTCAGGTACTTCTTAGAAGGCGTTCACGGACCACAAACCGTTGACCTTCTCATTCATGAAGGTGTCTGATCCCTGGTCGGCTCGCCAGCAGCGACATCTGTCCTACATCTCCAAGTACACGACGGACATCCAGCATGTCTCGGGAAAGGACAATGTCGTGGCGGATGCACTCTCCAGACCAGCTGTCCAGGCCCTGTCCCTGGGGGTGGACTATGCAGCACTGGCAGAGGCGCAACAGGCAGATGACGAGATGCCCAGCTACAGGACCGCAGTCTCGGGTTTGCAGCTGCAGGCCTTTCTCATAGGCCCAGGTGAGAGGACCCTCCTGTGCGACGTGACTACCAGCCAACCTTGTCCCATCGTCCCGGCAGCCTGGAGGTGGCGAGTTTTCGACTCCATACACGGTTTGACGCACCCATCTATCAGGACAACCGTCCGGCTGGTCTCCAGCAAGTTCGCGTGGCACGGACTTCGCAAGCAGGTCAGTGAATGGGCCAGAACGTGCGCGCAGTGCCAAACAGCCAAGGTGCAGCGGCACACTAAAGCCCCGCTGCAGCAGTTCGAACCCACCCACTGGAGGTTCAACCACATTCATGTGGATATCGTGGGCCCCCTACCAGTGTCCCGAGGAGCGCGGTACCTCCTAACTACAGTAGTCTGGATCACGAGGTGGCCAGAGGTGGTCCCGCTCACTGACACATCTGCCGATTCCTGCACCCGAACACTGATCGCAACCTGGGTAGCACGCTTCGGAGTACCGGCCCACATTATCTCCGACAGAGGCGCCCAGTTCACCTCCAGCCTGTAGTCGGCTGTAACCAGCCTGTTGGGAACGCAGCTGCACCACACAACTGCCTACCACCCACAGTCGAACAGACTAGTGAAACGCTTCCACCGTCACTTGAAGTCGGCTCTCATGGCCCACCTGAGAGGACCTAACTGGGTGGACGAGCTTCCCTGTGTCCTGCTTGGAATTTGCACAGTGCCCAAAGAGGATCTACACGCCTCGTTGGCCGAGTTGGTGTACGGCGCACCCCTGGTCGTCCCAGGAGAGTTCATACCAGCCCCAAGGGGGCAGGAGGAAGAACCCGCAGCAGTCCTGGACAGACTACGCAAAAGGCTCGGCAACCCGGCCCCCGTACCGACTTCACAGCACGGATGGACCCCGACCCATGTACCCAAAGACCTGCAGAACTGTAAGTTTGTGTTTGTATGAAGGGGTGGACACCGGGCACCGCTACAGCGGCCCTACGAGGGGCCGTTCAAGGTGATCAACAACAACGGGTCCACGTATGTTCTGGACATTGGGGGGAAAGAGGAGGTTTTCACGGTGGACCGACTCAAACCAGCCCATGTAGACTTGGCGCAGCCGATCGAGGTTCAGGCACCGCGGCACAGAGGCAGACCTCCCAAACAGAGGCTGATCCAGACTGTGGACATTGGGGGGCGTATCGCCGGTTCTGGGGTGGGGGGGGGGTTTATGTGACAGGTGAACCGGCTGACAATTAGCCAGCGCGCGGGGGGAGACTTTGGTAATGCACCTCTGATGTCATTTCCGCCCGGAGAGGGCGGGCGCTAGGGATTAAATGCCAGCGCCGCGAAATTTGAATAAACTAGTCTTGAAACGACTTACCGACTGCGTGTCATTATTTCAACGCTTTGTGTAGCACATCGCTACAGTATCCCCGGCCGAGGTCTACCTTGGAAAAGACCCTTGCGCCGTGCAGGTTTGCCGCAAAGTCCTGAATGTGCGGCACAGGGTAGTGGTCCGGTATTGTAGCCTCATTCAGTCTGCGGTAGTCGCCGCATGGTATCCAGCCCCCTGTCGCATGTGCAGGGCGGGGGCCATGGACTGTCGGACCGCTGTATGATCCGCAATTCCTCCATCTTCATGAACTCCTCCTTTGCCAGTCGGAGCTTGTCCGGGGGAAGCCGCCAAGCACGGGCATGGAGGGGTGGTCCCTGGGCCGGGATGTGGTGCTGTACCCCATGTCTGGGCATGGCTGCCGTGAACTGCGGTGCCAGAACTGATGGGAAATCCGCCAGGACTCTGGTAAAGTCGTTGTCAGACAGCGTGATGGAGTCCAGGTGTGGGGCTGGCAACTTGGCTTCACCCAGGGAGAACGTTTGAAGTTTTGGCGTGGACTAGTCTCTTCCCTTACAGGTCGACCAGCAGGCTGTGAGCTCACAAAAAATCCGCTTCCAGGAGTGGTTGGGCCACAGCGGCCAGTGTGAAGTCCCACGTGAACCGGCTGGAGCCAAACTGTAGCCGCGCCATACGGGTACCATAGGTCCATATTGCGCTGCCATTTGCAGGGTGGGTCCCGGTTCTCTGTTGTGGGTGTCGTAACTCGTCGGAGGTAAGACGCTGATCTCGGCCCCGGTGTCGACCAAAAAGCGGCGTCCCGACTGTTTGTCCCAGACATACAGGAGGCTATCCCAATGGCCAGCTGCTGTAGCCATCAGCGGCGGCTGGCCCTGGCGTTTCCTGGGAACTTGCAGGGCGGGCTACAGCGGCGGGCTTCTGCGTCCCACCGCTGGTGGTAGAAGCACCATTGTTCGTTGGTCTCCTCACTTCTGCCTCTGGGGTTAGTGGGCTCTGCGGCCGGGCCTGGTCTGGTCTGCTGCTGGGAGCGTGGCTTGGTGATCTGTGCGACGGACGCCTCACTCTCCTTCTTGGCTTTCCACTGCACGTCTGCCCGGGACGCCACCTTCCGGGGGTCACTGAAATCCACGTCGGACAGCAGCAGGCATACGTCCTGGGCAGCTGCTCTAGGAATGCCTGCTCAAACATGAGGCAGGGCTTGTGTCCTTCAGCCAGGGCCAGCATCTCTTCATCAATGCCAATGGTGGCCTGTCCCTCAAACCATCCAGGTGCAGTAAGCGAGCAGCTCGCTCGCTTCAAATGCTTTTTCAGCGTCCACATTTATCACTATTGCTTCGGTTTTTTTTGTATATGATCCATAATGTGAAGTGTCCTTCGTATAAACAGATTATTATCTGAACGGTGGCCGATTAGGAAAAGGGGAGATGCAACGAGACCTGGGTGTCATTGTACACCAGTCATTGAAGGTGGGCATGCAGGTACAGCAGGCGGTGAAAAAGGCAAATGGCACCCTGCAAATGGCAGATGTTGGCATTCATAGCAAAAGGATTTGAGTACAGGAGCAGGGAGGTTCTACTGCAGTTGTACAAGGCCTTGGTGAGACCACACCTAGAATATTGTGTGCAGTTTTGGTCCCCTAATCTGAGGAAAGACACTCTTGCCATAGAGGGAGTGCAGAGAAGGTTCACCAGATTGATTCCTGGGATGGCAGGACTTTCATATGAAGAAAGACTGGATCGACTAGGCTTATACTCACTGGAATTTAGAAGATTGAGGAGGGATCTTATTGAAACGTATAAAATTCTAAAGGGATTGGACAGGCTAGATGCAGGAAGATTGTTTCCAATGTTGGGGAAGTCCAGAACGAGGGGTCACAGTTTAAGGATAAAGGGGAAGCCTTTTAGGACAGAGATGAGGAAAAACTTCTTCACACAGAGAGTGGTGAATCTGTGGAATTCTCTGCCACAGGAAACAGTTGAGGCCGGTTCATTGGCTATATTTAAGAGGAAGTTAGATATGGCCCTTGTGGCTAAAGGGATCAGGGGGTATGGAGAAAAAGCAGGTACAGGGTTCTGAGTTGGATGATCAGCCATGATCATACTGAATGGCGGTGCAGGCTCGAAGGGCCAAATGGCCTACTCCTGCACCTATTTTCTATGTTTCTATGTATATTGTCTTGTATCTGGTGTTGTCGTATAAAACCTGTCTGATTGTTACGTATCAGTATGGGTAGAAACTCCTCTAATCGTTTGGCCATGATGGAGGTAAATAACCTATAATCTACATTAAGAACGGATATTGGTCTAAATGACTCGCATTCCATTTTATCCTTGCCTTCTCTAGGTATAGCTGAGATTATCGCTTCCTTCCAAATGGGTGGCATTTGTGCCTTTTTCAGAGCCCATTTCAGTGTGGAGAGTAAAACAGGAATTAACTCATTTTTAAATTCTTTGTACCACTCTGCCGTATACCCATCTGATCCTGGTGACTTGCTTAATTTAAGCCTACTAATTGCAGCTTTTAATTCAGCTTCAGTTATGTCAGCAGTCATCGTTCTATTTTGTTCTTCGCTTAAAGTGGGTAACTTCTAGAGAATTCAAGAAGGTGTCAGTTTGGGTTATGCTTCCCCCTGGAACTTTGGAATATAGAGTTTTGTAAAACACTTCAAAAGCTTCTTGAATTTCACTTAGCTTATTTTTTATCATTTTTTGTTCTTGGGTCCCTAATTCTATGAATTGTATTTTCTGCTATCTTTTTTTTCAGTTTCCACACCAGTATTTTCATAGATTTCGATCCATTTTCATAATGTCTCTGTTTCAGAAAGTTTTTCCTGATTTCTTGCATTGCCAAATAATTTATTACATTCCTCATGCTTTTAATTTCCCCTAATGTATCCTGTGCCAAATTCAATTTGTGTTTTTCTCTAGTTCCTTCAGCCTATTTTGTAATTCCTCTAATGCTTTATTCCTTTTTTTTCTTATATGAAGATATCGCTATAATTTTCCCTCTCAAGACCACCTTCAGAGTATCCCATAAAATGGGAGGTGAAACCTTTCCATTATCATTAAATTCTAAGTAGAGACCAATTTCTTTTTTAATTTGTTCCTTAAAGTATGGATCATTGAGTAGACTTGAATTTAATTTCCAAATAGTATTCTTTGGTTGTAGGCCAAAATCAACAGATAAATATATAGGTGCATGGTCACTTACATCTGTTGTCCCAATTCCACAGGTGTTTATTTTGTCTTTGTCTTTTCCAAATGTTATGAAATAGTCTATTCTTGTATATACAGAATGGGGAGCAGAATAATGAGTGTCAGGGAAAACGTCCCTCCATATATCAATTAAACCAGCATCCTCAAAAACTTTTTAAATTTTTTATGTAAAGATTTTGATTTCATAGGTTTTTCTATTGGAAGAGTCTAAGTTTGGTTGTAATTGTAAATTTAATTCTCCCCCACATACCAGGAGAGCTTTTGTTTCTGTTACCATAATCTCAGTAATTTTCTGAAAGAAATCAATATCACTTCCCAGTGGTGCATATATATTCAATAGATTAACTGAATTTTCGTTTATATTCCCCCTTACCAGAATATATCTGCCCTCTTTATCTCCCATTTCGAATACTTTTTCAAAAGTTAGCTTACTTGAGATAAGAATAGCAACTCCTCTCCTGTCCTGATTTATATGAGGAGAGAAACAGATTAATGAAGCCCATTCTCTTTAGTTTTTTATGCTCATTATCACTTAAATGAGTTTCCTGTAAATATACTACATGGGCTTGTTCTTTTTTCATTTTGGATAAAATTCTCTTATGTTTGATTGGATTTAAAAGCCCATTGACATTAAAAGAATTGAATTTTACCTTGTCCTTAGCCATCTGTATTTATCTGTCAATGTGTCATTGAAATTAGAATAAAACTTAATCAATCTACTCCCTGAACAAATAAGAACCAAGAAATGCAAATAATAACAAAATTGGCAACGAACATGTGATTCCAAGGCTGAGGTCTCTAGTAGATGACCCCGCGTTGAGCTAGACGAAATGTCTAGCTGTGGGGGATAACCCCTCCTACTTTTGAGTTGAGGGCCCCCATTGGAGTATTCATAAAAGTCAGTGAATAAATCCATTACACCGAAAAGATTTCCCTGTGTACTCCTAGATATATGTGTGTGTGTGTGTGGCGACCCACTTTCCAGTGCACTCGAACCGGCTCACAAAGTGGCGCGTGCCGGCATTGAGGCCGGTCCCAAAGAGGGCGCCAGGCCTTCTTCACCAGCAAGGGGAAAAGCCCGCACGCAGGAAGGGACTGTGAATATGCGCCCCCTACCGCATTCCCGCCCGGGGAGGACGGGAACGGGAAGGCTTTAAAGCGAGGCCGCTAAGTTTGAATAAATCTCTTTTGCAACTGCAACTCACCGACTGCATGTCGTTATTTCAGCGCTGTGTGTAGCACACCACTACAATTGGTGACCCCGACGGCCCAAATGATATTTGGACCGAAGATGAATGACGCCGCATCTGTTCATGCAGTTTTGTTAAAACTGCCAAGCTTCTGGACGCTGCTGCGACCTCACCTATGGTTCCAACAAACAGAAGCCCAATTTCACATTCGGCAGATAACCGCAGATTCCACACGTTACTACTAAATGGTGAGCTCTCTCGACCAGGAGACAGCTGCCCAGGTTGAGGAGTTCATACAGTCGCTCCCGGAGGACGGCAAGTACACAGAATTCAAAGCCTTGCTCATAAGGACTTTCGGACTGTCACGGCGCGAGCGAGCTGCCCGCTTACTGCACCTGGATGGTTTGGGAGACAGGCCACTGTTGGCTTTGATGAATGAGATGCTGGCCTTGGTTGGAGGACACAAGCCCTGCCTCATGTTTGAGCAGCTGCCCCAGGACATACGCCTGCTGCTGTCTGACGCGGATTTCAGCGACCCCTGGAAGGTGGCGGCCCGGGCAGATGTGCTGTGGAAAGCCAAGAAGGAGAGTGGGGCATCCGTCGCACAGATCACCAGGCCACGCTCCCAGCAGCAGACCAGACCAGGCCCGGCCGCAGAGCCCACTAACCCCAGAGGCAGAAGTGAGGAGACCAACGAACAATGGTGCTTCTACCACCAGCGGTGGGGCGCAGAAGCCCGCCGCTGTAGCCCGCCCTGCAAGTTCCCGGGAAACGCCAGGGCCAGCCGCCACTGATGGCTACGGTGGCTGGCCATCGGGATAGCCTCCTATATATCTGGGACAAACAGTCGGGACGCACTTTTTGGTCGACACCGGAGCCAAGATCAGCGTCTTACCTCCGACGAGTTACGACACCTGCAACAGAGAACCGGGTCCCACCCTGAGGGCCACGAACGGCAGCACAGTAAGGACCTACGGCACCCGTACGGTTCGGCTCCAGCCGGTTCACGTGGGACTTCACATTGGCCGCCGTAGCCCAACCACTGCTGGGGGCGGATTTTTTGCGAGCTCACAGCCTGCTGGTCGACCTGCAAGGGAAGAGACTGGTCCACACCGAGACCTTTCAAACATTCTCCCTGGGTGAAGCCAAGTTGCCGGCTCCACACCTAGACTCCATCACGCTGTCTGACAATGACTTCACCAGAGTCCTGGCGGATTTCCCATCGGTTCTGGCACCGCAGTTCACGGCAGCCATGCCCAGACACGGAGTACAGCACCACATCCTGACCCAGGGACCTCCCCTCCACTCCCGTGCTCGAAAGCTTCCCCCAGACAAGCTCCAACTGGCAAAGGAGGAGTTCAAGAGGATGGAGGAATTGGGGATCATACGCCCATGGGCCTCCCCCCTGCACATGGTGCCCAAAGCAACAGGGGGCTGGAGACCATGTGGCGACTACCGCAGGCTGAACGAGGCTACAACACCAGACCGCTACCATTCAGGACTTTGCAGCAAACCTGCATGGCGCACGGATCTTCTCCAAGGTAGACCTCGTCCGGGGATACCATCAAATCCCGATGCATCTGGACAACGTCCCCAAAACGGCACTCATCACCCCATTCGGCCTTTTCGAGTTCCTCCACATGCCGTTCGGCCTAAAGAATGCCGCACAGACATTCCAGCGGTTAATGGACGCGACCTGGACTTCGCTTTCATCTATTTGGACAACATCCTCATGGCCAGCAGTAGTCGTCAGGAGCATCTGTCCCACCTCCGTCAACTCTATGCCCGACTGAATGAATACGGCCTAACAATCAACCTGGCCAAATGCCAGTTCGGGCTCAACACCATCGACTTCCTGGGCCACAGGATTACTAAAGACAGGGCAACCCCTCTGCCCGCTTAGGTAGACGCGGTCCGCCACTTCCCCCGACCCAACACAATCAAAGGCCTGCAGGAATTTGTGGGTATGGTGAATTTCTACCACCGCTTCCTCCCCTCAGTAGCCCGAATCATGCACCCCCTGTTTGCCCTGATGTCGGGTAAGGGCAAGGATATTACCTGGAACGTCGAGTTCGCAGCCGCTTTTGTTAAAACCAGAGAAGCCTTGACAAACGCCGCGATGCTAGTGCACCCCAGAATGGACGTCCCTACCGCCCTCACAGTGGACGCATCCAACACAGCAGTCAGTGGAGTGCTGGAACAACTCATCGAGGGTTGCTGGCAACCCCTGGCATTCTTCAGCAAACACCTACGACCACACGACCTCAAATACAGTGCTTTCGACTGGGAACTGTTGGCACTATACCTGGCAATCCGGCATTTCAGGTACTTCTTAGAAGGTAGGCCCTCCACCGCATTACGGACAACAAACCGCTTACCTTCGCGTTCATGAAAGCATCTGACCCCTGGTCATCCGGCCAGCAGCGTCATCTGTCCTACATCTCCGAATACACGACGGATGTCCGGCATGTCTCGGGAAAGGACAATGTCATGGCGGATGCACTCTCCAGCCCTAACATCCAAGCCCTGTCCCAGGGGGTAGACTATGAAGCACTGGTGGAGGCACAGCAGGCAGACGAGGAGATCCCTAGTTACAGAACTGCAGTCTCCGGTTTGCAGCTCCAGGACCTCCCTGTAGGCCCAGGTGAGAGGACCCTACTCTGTGACGTAACCACCGGCCAACCCCGCCCCATCGTCCTGGCAGCCTGGCGGCGGTGCGTTTTTGACTCCATTCACAACTCCATCAGGACAACCATCCGGATGGTAGCCAACAGGTTCGTTTGGCATGGATTCCGCAAGCAGGTCAGTGAATGGGCCAAAACGTGCATGCACTGCCAAACAGCCAAGGTGCAGTGGCACACCAAAGCCCTGCCGCAGCAGTTCCACCCCACCCGCCGGCGTTTCGACCACATTCATGTGGACATCGTGGGCCCCCTGCCAATGTCACGAGGAGCGCGGCACCTCCTCACTATCGTAGACCGGTTCACAAGATGGCCAGAGGCAGTCCCACTCACCGACACCACCTCCGAATCCTGCGCCCGAGCACTGGTTGCCACCTGGGTATCGCGCTTTGGTGTACCAGCCCACATTACCTCCGACAGAGGTGCCCAGTTCACCTCCAGCCTGTAGTCAGCTATGGCCAGCCTTTTGGGGACACAGCTGCACCACACAACTGCCTACCACCCACAGTCGAACGGACTAGTGGAGCGCTTCCACCGTCACCTGAAGTCGGCTCTCATGGCCCGCCTCAAAGAACCTAACTGGGTGGACGAGCTTCCCTGGGTCCTGCTTGGAATCCGCACGGCAGCCAAAGAGGATCTGCACACCCCAGGGGAGTTCATACCAGCCCCAAGGGGGCAAAAGGAAGAACCCGCAGCAGTCCTGGGCAGGCCACGCGAGAGGCTCGGTAACCTGGCCCCCATACCCACTTCACAGCATGGTCAGAACCCGATCTGCGTACCCAAAGACCTGCAGAACTGTACGTTTGTTTTTGTACGACAGGGTGGACACTGGACACCGCTACAATGGCCCTACGAGGGGCTGTTTACGGTGATCAGAAACAATGGGTCCACATTCGTGCTGGACACTGGGGGGAGAGAGGAGGTTTTCACGGTGGACCGACTCAAACCAGCCCATGCGGACTTGGCGCAGCCGATCGAGATTCAGGCCCCGCGGCACAGAGGCAGACCTCCCAAACAGGGACTGACCCAGACTGAGGACATTGGGGGGTGTATCGCTGGTTCTTGGGGGGGGGGGGCGGTTATGTGGCGACTCACTTCCCAGCGCACTCGAACCGGCTCACAAAGTGCCGCACCGGCCTCTAAAAGGGTGCCAGGCTTTCTTCAACAGCAAGGGGAAAAGCCCGCGCGCGGGACAGGACTGTGAATATGCGCCCCCTACAGTGTTCCCGCCTGGGGAGGGCGGGAACAGGAAGGCTTTAAAGTGAGGCCGCGAAGTTTGAATAAATCTCTTTTCCAACTGCAACTCACCAACTGTGTGTCGTTATTTCAGCACTGTGTGTAGCACACCGCTACATATATATATATATATATATATACATATATACACACACACACATATATACATACATACATACACATATATGCACACATATATATATATATATACATATATATATATATAGTCATTTTGGTGGGGGAAAAGGAGTAAGTGAGCGAATAAAGAATAACAACTAAGTAATATAAAATCCACATTATAATATGTATTTCTCGAGATAGGTATATCACCGTGTACTTTTGCTTCCATTTAGCTTCTCAACATTTTTAAAGTTAGCCAAACCTTATGGCTCTTCTGAAGTGGGTGAGGACTGTCTTTGGGAAACTCCTGGTCTCTTCCTGATATATTTCTCTCGGCCTCCTCCCGTCTCCTGCCTTCTTGATTCTCGCACTATTTCCCAAGCGGAGCGGGATAATTCCTCAGTCAGGCTTTCCCTTGTTTTGGTCACGCTGACGGGCAACCCTCTGGCCTTCATGTCTGTAGTCGCCTCTTCCACTGTCTGGTACAACCGTGTCCCGTCGTCATAAAACACTCGAAGTTTAGCAGGGTACAGAGTTTGAAATCTAATCTTATTTTGCTTTAGTACTTGCTTTACTTAGAAGTATTCTTTGCATTTCTGGAGGACCGCGGGTGGGTAATCTTGCTCAAAATATATTACTTTATCGTCTAAAAACACTCTCTTCTTACCCCAGGCCCTTCGTAGAATCTCTGCCTTGGTGCTGTACAGAAGGAATTTAATTATTATTGAGCGTGGCTTTCTATCCTGGGTAGGTTTTGGGACTAACACGCAGTGGGCTCTTTCGACTTCCAGCTTCATAGCCGGGGGAAGATCCAGTGCGTCCCATAATAACTTTCCGACAAATTCCGTCATAGACGAGTCCTCCGCTCCTTCGGGAACATTGTAAATTCTGATATTTTTCTGCCATGATCTTCCCTCCAGGTCAAGCAGTTTACCTTCTTGGTGATTTAATATTTTTATCGTCTTACTCAGTATCTATTCCATGTTTTGAACGTGATATTCCACCTTCTCAATTCAAGTCTCTGCTACCGCTATCTTTTGATTGACACTGGCGAGCTCTGACTTAATATCACGGAGCTGCTGCTTTATATCTTTCTGGACCTCCATTATTTCTTTCAGGATTTTGAAGATATTCGCTGCTTCGTCTGAACGAGCGTCCACCTCGCTAGCACGCAGTCGGGTTGGAGAGCCACTCGCTGCACTCCTTTCAGACGCAGGCTCTGCAGTGTCACTTTTTTATTTCCATTCTTTTTCCCCATTCTTGCCCCTCTTTTCAGTTCAAATATTTTTTGAAAAATATTATATTTGATGGGTTAATGGGGCTTAATACGCATTTTTCCAGAGGAGCTACTGACTTAAGTTGCCATTCTCGACGATGACGTCACCGGAAAACCAGTACAGACCTTTCCAAAGCCATTCAGTGGGATACGGTACTGTCAAATCCCAAACAGTTCCATGCAGACCCATCCAAACCCAAACAGTTGGGTACAGACCCATACAAACACAAACAGTGGCGCACAGACGAATCCAAACAAAACCGTGGGGTAGAGATACATCCAAACACAAACTGTGGTGTACAGAAACATCCAAACCAAAACAGTGGAGTACAGACACATCCAAACCCAAACTGTGGGGTACAGCCCCATACAAACCCAGACAGAGGGTTACAGTCCCATCCAAACCCATCCGTACACACACAGACACATCCATCCCCAGTGTGGTACAGACCAATACAAACCCATACAGTGGGATACGGTCCCACCCAAACACGAACAGTGGGGTACAGACCCAACCTAAGACAAACAGTAGGTACAGTCCCATCCAAATCCCAACTGTGAGATACAGACCCATCCTAACCCAAACAGTGGGGTACAGATCCATCCTAACATAACCAGTGGGGTATAGATCCACCCAAACCCAAACTGTGGGGTACAGACACATCCATCCCCAAACAGTGTGGTACAGAAACATCCTAACCTGTACAGTGGGGTACAGACACATCCTAAACCAAACAGTCCGATACAGACACATCATAAACCTAACAGTGGGGTTGAGACCCATTCAAACGCAAACAGTGCGGTACAGACCTTTCCAAAACTATTCAGTGCAATACGGTACCATCAAATCCCAAACAGTTTGATACAGACCAATCCAAACCCGAATAGTATGGTGCCGATCTATCCTACACAAAATACTGGGGTACAGACCCATCCAAACCCAAACAGTGGGGTACATACCCATCCAAACACAAACAGTGGGGTACATACCCATCCAAACCCAAACAGTGGGGTACATACCCACCCAAACACAAACAGTGGGGTACATACCCATCCAAACACAAACAGTGGGATGCGGTCCCACACAAACACAAAGAGTGGGGCACAGACCCATCCAAACACAAACAGTGGGGTACAGATCCATCCTAACCCAAACAGTTGGGTATAGACCCACCCTAACACAAACAGTGGGCTACAGATACAGCCTCACAAATAGTGGGGTACAGACACATCCTACTCAAACAGTAGGGTACAGACCCAACCAAACCCAGACAGAGGGGTACAGTCCCATCCAACCCCAAACAGTGGAGTACAGACCCATCCAGACACAAACAGTGGGATACGGTCCCACTCAAACACAAACAGTGGGGTCCAGCCCCAACTTAAAACAAACAGTGGAGTACAGTCCAATCCAAACCCAAACAGTTGGGTGAAGCCCAACACTAAATCAAACAGTGCGGTACAGACCCATCCTAATCCGATCTATGGGGTACAGACATCCAAACCCAAATAGTGGGGTACAGACCCATCCAAACACAAACAGTTGGGTACAGATTCATCCAAACACAAACTGTGGGGTACAGACACATCCAAACCCAAACTGTGGTTTGCAGTCCCATCCTAACCCAAACAGTGGGGAACAGACCCATCCAAACACAAACAATGGGGTACTGATCTATCCTAAACAAAATACTGGGGAACAGACCCATCCAAGCCCAAACAGTGGTGTACAGACCCATACAAACTCAAACACTGTGGTACAGACCCATCCAATCACAAACAGTGGTGCACAGACCCATCCAAACACAAACAGTTGGGTACAGACACATCAAAACACAAACCGTGGGGTAAAGATCCATCCAAACACAAACAGTGTGGTACAGATCCATACAAACCCATACAGTGGGATACGGTCCCACCCAAACACAAACAGTGGTACAGACGCAGTCAAACCCAAACAGTTGGGTGAAGCTGCACCCTAAAGCAAACAGTGGGTTACAGACCCATGCTAACCCGATCTATGGGGTACACACCCATCCAAACCTAAACAGTGGGGTACAGACCCATCCTAACACAAACAGTGGCGCACACACCCATCCAAACATGAACAGTTGGGTACAGACACATCCAAACACAAACTGTGGGGTAAAGATCCATCCAAACACAAACAATGGGGTACAGACGCATCCATCCCCAAGCAGTGTGGTACAGACCCATACAAACCCATACAGTGGGGTACAGACCCACCCAAACCCAAACAGTGGGGTATAGACCCATCTAAACCCAGACTGAGGAGCACAGGCACATCAAAACCCAAACAATGGGGAACAGACCCATCCAAACCAAAACAGTAGGGATAGACCCATCCAAACCCTAACAGTGGGGTACAGACCCATCTAAACCCAGACTGAGGAGCACAGGCACATCAAAACCCAAACAGTGGGGAACAGACCCACTCAAACCCGAACAGTTGAGTGAAGCCCCTTAAAGCAAACAGTGGGGTACAGACCCTTCCTCATCCGATCTATGGGGTACAGACACATCCAAACCCAAACAGTGGTGTACAGATCGATCCTAACACAAAAAGTGGGGTACAGACCCACCCAATCCCAAACAGTGGGGTTCAGACCCACCCAAACCAAAACAGTGGGGTATAGACCCATCCAAACCAAAACAGTGGGATATGGTCCCACCCAAACAGGAACAGTGGGATACAGACCCAACAAAGAGTGGGTACAGTCCCATCCAAACCCTAACAGTGGGGTTCAGACCCACCTAAATCAAAACAGTGGGGTACAGACCCACTCAAACCCAAACAGTTGAGTGAAGCCCCTTAAAGCAAACAGTGGGGTACAGACCCTTCCTCACCCGATCTATGGGGTACAGACACATCCAAACCCAAACAGTGGTGTACAGATTGATCCTAACACTAAAAGTGGGGTACAAACCCACCCAAACCCAAACAGTGGGGTTCAGACCCACCCAAACCAAAACAGTGGGGTATAGACCCATCCAAACCCTAACAGTGGGGTATAGACCCATCCAAACCTAAACAGAGGGGTACAGACCCATCCTAACCCTACCAGTGGGGTACAGATCCATGCTAACACAAACAGTGGGGTACAGACCCACCCAAACCCAAACAGTGGGGTACAGACCCAACCATGCCCAAGCATTGTGGTACAGAAACATCCTATCCTATTCAGTGGGGTACAGATCCATGCTAACACTAACAGTTGGGCACAGACATATCCAAACTCAAACCGTGGGGTAGAGATACATCCAAACACAAACTGTGGTGTACAGAAACATCCAAACCAAAACAGTGAGGTACAGCCCCATCCAAACCCAAACAGTGTGGTACAGACCCATCCATATACACACAGTGGGGTACAGATGCATCCATCCCCAGTGTGGTACAGACCCATACAAATCCATACAGTGGGATACGGTCCCACCCAAACCTGAACAGTGGGGTATAGACCCAACCTAAGACAAACAGTGGGGTTCAGACCCATCCTCACCTGATCTATGGGGTACAGACACATCCTAACCCTAACAGTGGGGAACTGACTCACCCAAACCAAAACAATGGTGTACAGACCCATCCACCCCTAATAGTGGGGTACAGACCCATCCAAACCCAGACAGAGCGGTACAGTCACAGCCAAACCCAAACACTGGGGTACAGAACAGCCCTAATCCAAACAGTGGGGAACAGACCCATCCAAACCCAAACACTGGGGTACAGAACAGCCCTAATCCAAACAGTGGGGAACAGACACATCCTAACCCAAACACTGGGGTACAGTCACAGCCAAACCCAAACAGTGGGGAACAGACCCATCCAAACCCAAACACTGGGGTACAGAACAGCCCTAATCCAAACAGTGGGGAGCAGACCCATCCAAACCCAAACACTGGGGTACAGAACAGCCCTAATCCAAACAGTGGGGAACAGACACATCCTAACCCAAACACTGGGGTACAGAACAGCTCTAATCCAAAGAGTGGGGTACAGACACATCCTAACCCAAACAGTGGGTTAGAGACCGATTCAAATGCAGACATGCGGTACAGCCCTTTCCAAAACTATTCAGTGGAATACAGTACCATCAAATCCCAAAGAGTTCAGTACAGACCCATCCAAACCCGAATAGTGGGGTATGGATCTATCCTAACCAAGATACTGGGGTACAGACCCATCCAAACCTAAACAGCCCAATACAGACACATTCTAAACCTGACAGTGGGGTAGAAACCCATTCAAATGCACACAGTGTGGTACAGACCTTTCCAAAACCATTCAGTGGGATACGGTACCGTCAAATCCCAAATAGTTCGGTACAGACCCATCCAAACCTGAATAGTGGGGTACCAGTCTATCCTAAACAAAAACAGTGGTGCACAGATCCTTCCAAACACTAACAGTTGGGCACAGACATATCCAAACTCAAACCGTGGGGTACAGATCCATTCAAACACAAACTGTGGGGTACAGACACATCCAAACCCAAACAGTGCGATGCAGACACATCCCAACCCTAACAGTGGGTTAGAGACCGATTCAAATGCAAACATGCGATACAGACCTTTCCAAAACTATTCAGTGAAATAGAGTACCATCAAATCCCAAAGAGTTCGGTACAGACCCATCCAAACACGAATAGGTGGGTATGGATCCATCCAAACCAAAATAATGGGGTACTGACCCATCCAAACCTAGACAGAGGGGCACAGTCACATCAAAACCAAAACAGTGGGGAACAGACCCATCCAAACCCAAACAGTGGGGTACAGACACTTCCAAAGCCAAAACAGTGGGGTGCAGACCCACTCAAACCCAAACAGTTGAGTGAAGCCCCTTAAAGCAAACAGTGGGGTACAGACCCTTCCTCACCCAATCTATGGTGTACAGACACATCCAAACCCAAACAGTGGTGTACAGATCGATCCTAACACAAAAAGTGGGGTACAGACCCACCCAAACCCAAACAGTGGGGTTCAGACCCACCCAAACCAAAACAGTAGGGTATAGACCCATCTAAACCCAGACTGAGGAGCACAGGCACACCAAAACCCAAACAGTGGGGAACAGACACATCCAAACCCAAACAGTGGGATTCAGACCCGCCCAAACCAAAACAGTAGGGTATAGACCCATCTAAACCCAGACTGAGGAGCACAGGCACATCCAAACCCAAACAGTGGGGTACAGACCCAACCAAACCAAAACAGTGGGGTATAGACCCATCCAAACCCAAACAGTGGGGTATAGACCCTTCCTCACCCGATCTATGGGGTACAGACACATCCAAACCCAAACAGTGGTGTACAGATCGATCCTAACACAAAAAGTGGGGTACAGACCCACCCAAACCCAAACAGTGGGGTATAGACCCATCTAAACCCAGACTGAGGAGCACAGGCACATCAAAACCCAAACAGTGGGGAACAGACCCACTCAAACCCGAACAGTTGAGTGAAGCCTCTTAAAGCAAACAGTGGGGTACAGACCCTTCCTCACCCGATCTATGGGGTACAGACCCACCCAAGCCAAAACAGTGGGGTATAGACCCATCCAAACCCAAACAGTGGGGTATAGACCCTTCCTCACCCGATCTATGGGGTACAGACACATCCAAACCCAAACAGTGGTGTACAGATCGATCCTAACACAAAAAGTGGGGTACAGACCCACCCAAACCCAAACAGTGGGGTTCAGACCCATCTAAACCCAGACTGAGGAGCACAGGCACATCAAAACCCAAACAGTGGGGAACAGACCCACTCAAACCTAAACAGTGGGGTACAGACCCATCCTAACCCTACCAGTGGGGTACAGATCCATACTAACACAAACAGTGGGGTACAGACCCACCCAAACCCAAACAGTGGGGTACAGACCCAACCATGCCCAAGCATTGTGGTACAGAAACATCCTATCCTATTCAGTGGGGTACAGACGCATCCTAACCCAAACAGCCCGATACAGACACATTCTAAACCTGACAGTGGGGTAGAAACCCATTCAAATGCACACAGTGTGGTACAGACCTTTCCAAAACCATTCAGTGGGATGCGGTACCGTCAAATCCCAAATAGTTTGGTACAGACCCATCCAAACCCGAATAGTGGGGTACCAGTCTATCCTAAACAAAAAAAGTGGTGCACAGACCCTTCCAAACACTAACAGTTGGGCACAGACATATCCAAACTCAAACCGTGGGGTAGAGATACATCCAAACACAAACTGTGGTGTACAGAAACATCCAAACCAAAACAGTGTGGTACAGACCCATCCATATACACACAGTGGGGTACAGATGCATCCATCCCCAGTGTGGTACAGACCCATACAAATCCATACAGTGGGAGACAGTCCCACCCAAACCTGAACAGTGGGGTATAGACCCAACCTAAGACAAACAGTGGGGTTCAGACCCATCCTCACCTGATCTATGGGGTACAGACACATCCTAACCCTAACAGTGGGGAACTGACTCACCCAAACCAAAACAATGGTGTACAGACCCATCCACCCCTAATAGTGGGGTACAGACCCATCCAAACCCAGACAGAGCGGTACAGTCACAGCCAAACCCAAACACTGGGGTACAGAACAGCCCTAATCCAAACAGTGGGGAACAGACCCATCCAAACCCAAACACCGGGGTGCAGAACAGCCCTAATCCAAACAGTGGGGAACAGACCCATCCAAACCCAAACACTGGGGTACAGAACAGCCCTAATCCAAACAGTGGGGAACAAACCCATCCTAACCCAAACACTGGGGTACAGAACAGCCCTAATCCAAACAGTGGGGAACAGACACATCCTAACCCAAACACTGGGGTACAGTCACAGCCAAACCCAAACAGTGGGGAACAGACCCATCCCAACCCAAACACTGGGGTACAGAACAGCCCTAATCCAAACAGTGGGGAGCAGACCCATCCAAACCCAAACACTGGGGTACAGAACAGCCCTAATCCAAACAGTGGGGAACAGACACATCCTAACCCAAACACTGGGGTATAGAACAGCCCTAATCCAAAGAGTGGGGTACAGACACATCCTAACCCAAACAGTGCAATGCAGACACATCCCAACCCTAACAGTGGGTTAGAGACCGATTCAAATGCAGACATGCGGTACAGCCCTTTCCAAAACTATTCAGTGGAATACAGTACCATCAAATCCCAAAGAGTTCAGTACAGACCCATCCAAACCCGAATAGTGGGGTATGGATCTATCCTAACCAAGATACTGGGGTACAGACCCATCCAAACCTAAACAGCCCAATACAGACACATTCTAAACCTGACAGTGGGGTAGAAACCCATTCAAATGCACACAGTGTGGTACAGACCTTTCCAAAACTATTCAGTGAAATAGAGTACCATCAAATCCCAAAGAGTTCGGTACAGACCCATCCAAACACGAATAGGTGGGTATGGATCCATCCAAACCAAAACAATGGGGTACAGACCCATCCAAACCTAGACAGAGGGGCACAGTCACATCAAAACCAAAACAGTGGGGAACAGACCCATCCAAACCCAAACAGTGGGGTACAGACCCATCCATCCCCAGTGTGGTACAGAAACATCCTACGCCATACAGTGGGGTACAGACACATCCTAACCCAAACAGTCTGATACAGACACATCCTAAACCTGACAGTGGGGCAGAGACCCATTCAAACGGAAACAGTGTTGTACAGACCTATCCAAAACCATTAAGTGGGATACGCAATGGTCAAATCACAAACAGTTCGGTACAGTCCCATCGAAACCTGAATAGTGGGGTACCGATTTATCCTAAACAAAAACAATGGCATATAGACCCATCCAAACACAAACAGTTGGGTACAGACCCATCCAAACTGAAACAGAGGAGTACAGACACATCCTAACCCAAACTGTGGGGTACAGACCCATACAAAACCAGACAGAGGGGTACAGCCCCATCCAAGCCCGAACAGTGTGGTACAGACCCATCCATACACGCACAGTGGGGTACAGACACATCTATCCCCAAATAGTGTGGTGCAGACCCATACAAACCCATACAGTGGGATACAGTCCCACCCAAACATGAACAGTGGGGTACAGACCCACCCAAACCCAAACAGTTGGGTGAAGTCCGACCCTAACGCAAACAGTGGGGTACGGACCCATCCTAACCTGATCTATTGTGTACAGACACATCTAAACCCAAAAAGTGGGGTACAGACCCATCGTAACCTTACCAGTTTGGTACAGACCCATCCTAACCCTAACAGTGGTGTACAGATCCATCCTAACAGAAACAGTGGGGTACAGACACATCCAAACCCAAAGAGAAGGGTATAGACACATCCTAAGCCAAACAGTGGGGTACAGACCCATCCATCCCCATACAGTGGAGTATGGTCCTGTCCAAACACAAGCATTGGGGTACAGGCACATCCAAACCTAGTCAGTGGGGTACAGACCCATCCAAATGCGAACATTGGAATACTGACCCATCCAAGCAAAAGTGGGGTACAGTCCCATCCTACCCTGTCTGTACTGATCCATCCAAGCATGAACAGAAATATAATGGCTCATAGTTACTCATATAATGGTTCAGAATTACTAATATCATGGGCCATAATTTTTAAGTGATTGTTGGAAAGCGTCACCTTCTTGTCAGTTTGAACCAGTTTGGTCATTCTTCTGATCTCTGTTGAATTTTCACCCAATGAACTGACACCCACTGGCTGCTTTTTGTTTTTTTACACCTTTCTATGTAATCTGTAGAGATTGTTGTGCATGAAAATTCCAGGTTATCACCAGTTTCTGAGATACTCAAACCACCCTGTCTGGCACCAATAATCATTCTATGAACAAAGTCACTTAGATCACTATTCTTCCCCATTCTGATTCTTGTTTTGAGCACTCAGCTAAACCTTTTCATCATGTCTGCATGCTTTTATACATTGTGTTGCTGCACATCATTGGCCGATAAGATGTTTCCGTAGAAGGACAGATGTACAGTGGCTACTCAGAAGGTTCTTTGTTCAAACCATCGGGCTAACCATCTTTCAGCAGCAGAGGGCACCAATGAGACAGGCATGATTCATATAACCATATAACCATATAACAATTACAGCACGGAAACAGGCCATCTCGGTCCTTCTAGTCCGTGCCAACACTTACACTCATCTAGTCCCACTGGCCAGCACTCAGCCCATAACCCTCCATCCCTTTCCTGTCCATATACCTATCCAATTTTACTTTAAATGACAATACCGAGCCTGCCTGTACCACTTCTACTGGAAACTCATTCCACCCAGCTGAGTAAAGAAGTTCCCCCTTGTGTTACCCTTAAACTTTTGCCCACTAACTCTCAAATCATGTCCTCTTGTTTGAATCTCTACTCTCAATGGAAAAAGCCTATCCACGTCAACTCGATTTATTCCCCTCATTATTTTAAATACCTCTATCAAGTCCCCCCTCAACCTTCTACACTCCAAAGAATAAAGACCTAACTTGTTCAGCCTTTCCCTGTAATTTAGGTGCTGAAACCCAGGTAACATTTTAGTAAATCTTCTCTGTACTCTCTCTATTTTGTTGATATCTTTCCTATAATTCGGTGACCAGAACTGTACACAATACTCCAAATTCGGCCTTACCAATGCCTTGTACAATTTCATCAAGGGATTGAGATTAAAATCTGCAAGATAATAAAAGCCTGGTTAAGACACACTTGCATTATCAGACACAAAATGCTGGTGGAACTCAGCAGGCCAGACAACATCAATGGAAAGTAAACACGAGGAAATCTGCAGATGCTGGAAATTCAAACAACAACACACACAAAATGCTGGTAGAACACAGCAGGCTAGGCAGCATCTATAGGGAGAAGCGCTGTTGACGTTTCTCCCTATAGATGCTGCCTAGCCTGCTGTGTTCTACCAGCATCAATGGAAAGTAGTACAGTTGACATTTCCAGCCAAGAAACTTTGGCAGGAATGTGTTCAGTTCTGATTGTCTCATCAATTCCTTTTGTCCTCGAGGTGGTGCTGATGAGCCATGAGTCTTTCTGTTGAAAGTCTCCCATGTCCATTTGTGTATGCCATTTCAGCATCAGGAAAAATCCTCTGGCTATTGACACGATCAATGCCTCTCATCACCTTCTACACCTCTTTCACATCACCTCTCATACTCCATCACTCCAAGGAGACACGGCCAATTTCACCACCTATTTTCATAAGGCACGTTCTCCAATCCAGGCAACATCTTTGTTGATCTCCTCTGCACACTTTCTGTAGTATGCACATCTTTCCTGTAGTGAGGCGACCAGAACTGAACACAGCACTCCAAATGGGCTCTGATAGAAATGTAACATTACCTTATGGCTCTTGAACACAATTCCATGGTTGATGAATGCCAACACACCATACACTTTCTTAACAACACTATCAAAGTGCACAGCAGCTTGGAATGTTGTATGGACAGGGAACCCAAGATCTCTCTGATCCTCTCTTAAAACGGGTCCCAGAACAGATCCTTGAGGCACACCACTTGTCACCAACCTCCATGCAGAATATGACCCATCTACAACTACTCTTTGCCTTCTGTGGACAAGCCAGTTCTAGATCCACAAAGCAATGTTTCCTTGGATTCCATGCCTCCTTCCTTTCTCAATAAGCCTTGCATAGGGTACCTGATCAAATGTCTTGCTGAAATTCATATACACTACAGCTACTGCTCCACCTTCATTGATGTGTTTCGTCACATCCTCAAAAAATTCAATAAGGATCGTAAGGCATGAGCTGCCCTTGACAAAGTCATGCTGACTATTCCTAATCATATAATGCCTGTCCATATATTCATAAATCCTGTCTCTCAGGATCTTTTCCATCAACTTACCAACCACTGAAGTAAGACTCACAGGTCCATAATTTCCTGGGCTATCTCTACTCCCTTTCTCGAATAAGGAAACAACATCTGCAACCCCCCAATCCTCTGGAATCTCTGCTGTCCCTTTGATGATGCAAAGACCATTGCCAGAGGCTCAGCAACTCCTCCCTCACTGCCCACAGTAGCCTGGGGTTTTTCTCGTCCGGTCACGGTGACTAAATCGACTTGATGCTTTTCAAAAGCTCCAGCACATCCTCTTTCTTAATGTCGATACACGCAAGCTTTTCAATCTGCTGTGCCATCCCTGTAATTGCCAGGTCCTTTTCCAAAGTGAACACTGAAGCAAAGTATTCATTATATCTTCTGCTATCTTCCGCACGTGATGAAGACCATGGAGCGGCTGATAATACAGAATCTGAGGCCACAAACCAGGCACGCCCAGGATCCTCTTCAGTTTGCGTATAAGGAGAAGGTGGAAGTGGAGGATGCTATCACGTATTTGCTGCACAAATCACTCTCTCACCTAGAGGGGGTCAGTTGTGCTGTGAGGATTACATTCCTTGACTTCTCTAGTGCCTTTAACACCATCCAGCCCAAGATCTTAAGGCACAAACTAACGGAGATGGGAGTAGACTCTCACATGGTGGATTGGATAGTGGACTACTTGACAGATAGACCTCAGTATGTGCGGTTGGGAGACTGTAGGTCTGACACGGTGGTCAGCAGCACAGGGGCGCCGCAGGGAACCGTACTCTCTCCGGTCCTGTTCACCCTGTACACATCAGACTTCCAATATAACTCAGAGTCCTGCCATGTGCAGAAGTTCGCTGATGACACGGCCATAGTGGGTTGTGTCAGGAATGGACAGGAGGAGGAGTATAGGAAACTGATACAGGACTTTGTGATATGGTGCAACTCAAACTACCTGCGTCTCAATATCACCAAGACCAAGGAGATGGTGGTGGACTTTAGGAGATCTAGGCATCATATGGAGCCAGTGATCATTAATGGAGAATGTGTGGAGCAGGTTAAGACCTACAAGTATCTGGGAGTACAGTTAGACGAGAAGCTAGACTGGACTGCCAACACAGATGCCTTGTGCAGGAAGGCACAGAGTCGAATGTACTTCCTAAGAAGGTTGGCATCATTCAATGTCTGTAGTGAGATGCTGAAGATGTTCTATAGGTCAGTTGTGGAGAGCGCCCTCTTCTTTGTGGTGGCGTGTTGGGGAGGAAGCATTAAGAAGAGGGACGCCTCACGTCTTAATAAGCTGGTAAGGAAGGCGGGCTCTGTCGTGGGCAAAGTACTGGAGAGTTTAACATCGGTAGCTGAGCGAAGGGCGCTGAGTAGGCTACGGTCAATTATGGATAACTCTGAACATCCTCTACATAGCACCATCAAGAGACAGAGAAGCAGTTTCAGCGACAGGTTACTATCGATGCAATGCTCCTCAGACAGGATGAAGAGGTCAATACTCCCCAATGCCATTAGGCTTTACAATTTCTACCGCCAGGACTTAAGAACTTTTTAAAGCTATTATTAATGCTTTTTGAGATGGTGATTTAGATGCATATCATATTTTTTTTACTGAGTTAAGTATTGTATGTAATTAGTTTTGCTACAACAAGTGTATGGGACATTGGAAAAAAGTTGAATTTCCCCATCGGGATGAATAAAGTATCTATCTATCTATCTATCTATCTATCTATCTATCTATCTATCTATCTATCTATCTATCTATCTATCTATCTCTTCCGGTTCCATACAACCTTTTCCACTGTCACACTTAATTGGTCCTATTCTCTCATGTCTCATCCTCTTGCTCCATTTATTTGTAG
Source organism: Hemitrygon akajei (assembly GCF_048418815.1). Taxonomy (NCBI): domain Eukaryota; kingdom Metazoa; phylum Chordata; class Chondrichthyes; order Myliobatiformes; family Dasyatidae; genus Hemitrygon; species Hemitrygon akajei. Next base: position 88,922,149 of record NC_133138.1, on the reverse strand, counting down.
AATGCCTTGGGGTTTTCCTTAATCCTGCCCACCAAGGCCTTCCCATGACCCCTTCTGGTTCTCCTAATTTCATTCTCAAGCTCCTCACTGCTAACCTTATAATTTTCTAGATCTTGATCATTACTTAGTTTTTTGAACCTTTCGTAAGCTTTTCGTTCCTTCTTGACTAAATTTAAAACAGCATTTGTACTTCACGGTTTCTGTACCCTACCATCCTTTCCCTGTCTCTTTGGAACGTACCTATGCAGAACACCACACAAATATCCCCTGAACATTTGCCACATTTAGAAACATAGAAACATAGAAAACCTACAGCACAATACAGGTCCTTCGGCCCACAAAGTTGTGCCAAACACATCCCTACCTTTGAAGTTACTAGGCTTACCTATAGCCCTCTATTTTACTAAGCTCCATGTACCTATCTAAAAGCCTCTTAAAAGACCCTTAAATTTCTGTCATACATTTCCCTGAGAACATTTGTTCCCAGTTTATGCTTCCAAGTTCCTTCTTGGTAGCTTCATGTTTACCCCTTTCTCCGATTAAGCACTTTCCTAACTTGTCTGTTCCTATTCCTCTCCAATACTATGGTGATAGAATTATGGTCACTAGCTCCAAAATGCTCTCCCACTGAGAGACCTGACACCTGACCAGGTTCATTTCCCAATACAAGTACAGCCTCTCCTCTTATAGGCTTATCTACATATTGTGTCAAGAAACCTTCCTGAACACACCTAACAAGCTCCACCCCATCTAAACCCCTCACTCTAGGGAGATGTCAATCAATATTTGGAAAATTAAAATCTCCCACCATGACAACCCTGTTCTTATCACATCTTTCCAGAATCTGTCTCCCTATCTGCTTCTCGATGTCCCTGTTACTATTGGGTGGGGTCAGTACAAAACACCAAGTAGAGTTATTGACACCTTCCTGTTCCTAACTTCCACCCACAGTGACTCAGTAGACAATCCCTCCATGATTTCCTCCTTTTCTGCTACCATGACACTATCTCTGATCAGCAGTGCCAGCCCCCACTTCTTTTGTCCCCCTCCCCTTTCTGAAACATCTAAAGTCTCACATTTTCTGCCCGAGCCATCCAAGTCTCTGTAATGGCCACAAAATCATAGCTCCAAGTGCAGAGCCATGCTCTAAGCTCATCCATTTTGGTCATGATACTCCTTGTATTAAAATAGACACATCTCAAACCATCGGTCTGAGCACATCTCTTCTCTATCACCTGCCTGTCCTGACACTCACACTGCCTACAAGCTTTCTCTATTTTTGAGCCAACCGCCCCTTCCTCTATCTCTTCAGTTTGGTTCCCACCCCCCCAGTAATTCCAGTTTAAACTCTCCCTTAGCAAACCTCCCTGCAAGGACATTGGTCCCCCTCGGATTCAAATGCAAACCATTCTTTCTGTACAGGACATGCCTGCCCCAAAAGAGGTCTCACTTTTCCAGAAATCTGGATCCCTGCCCTCTGCTCCAATCCCTCAGCCATGCATTTATCCTCCACCTCACTCTGTTCCTATACTCAGTGTCACATGGCATAGGCAGTAATCCCAAGAATATTACCTTTGAGGTCCTGTTCTCAACTTCCTTCCTGAATCCCTGTAGTCTGTTTTCAGGACCTCCTCCCTTTTCTGACCTATGTCATTGGTACCAATATGTACCACGACCTCTGGCTGTTCACCTTCGCACTTCAGGGTATCATGGACTCAATCAGAAACATTCTGGACCCTTGCACCTGGGAGGAAAAATACCATCCATGTTTCTTTCCTGCATTCACAGAATCACCTGTCTGACCCCCTAACTCTGGAGTCCCCAATCCCTGCTGCTATCTTACTTTTCTTGGTTGGTGCGACTGTAACGAAACCCAATTTCCTTCGGGATCAATAAAGTATGTCTGGCTGTCTGTCTGCCTGAGGCACAGGGCCTGACTCTGTGCCGAGGCATGGCCACTGTTGCTTCCCCCAGGTAGGCTGCCCCCTGATCAGTACTCAAACAGGAGTACTCTCTAGTATGTGACTCTTGCCCTTCCTTCTCCTGACTGTTACACTCTTTCCACTCGATCTATGCCTTTAATAATCACCTTCACCTCTATCAAATATTCCCTCAGCCTCCAGCACTCCACAGAATACAACCGAAGCTACCCTAACTTCTTGTGATAGCCTCTGTCCTCTAAGCCAGCAGCATCCTGGGAAATCTCTTCTACACACTCTCCAAAACCTCAATATCCTCCCTATAGTGTGGCGGCCAGAACTGTATACAATAATCCAGATGTGGCCGAACCAGAGTTTCATAAAGTTACTACATAACTTCTTGGCTTTTGAAGTCAGTGTTTCACTAATAAAAACAGGCATTCCATCAGGCTTCTTAACTACCTAATCAATCTGTGCAACCACTTCCAAGGAGCTATGAACTTGGATCCCAAGATTTCTCTGTTCAGCAACCCTGTTCAGAATCTTGCTCTTACTCTTCAGGAGTGCTGTCTCCTTGCATTTTCCCAACTGAGGTGCAATTTATCTGGGTGAAACTCCATCCATCATTTCTCAGCCCATATCTGCAGCTGATCTGCATTGTGCTGTATTCTTTGCCAGTATTCTACACCATCCACAACTCATAGATAGAACATAGAATAGAACAGCACATTACAGGCCCTTCGGCCCACAATGTTGTGCCGACCCTCAATCCCTGCCTCCCATATAACCCCCACCTTAAATTCCTCCATTTACATGTCTAGTAGTCCCTTAAACTTCACTAGTGTATCTGCCTCCACCACTGACTCAGGTAGTGCATTCCACGCATCAATATTAGAGTGAAAAACCTTCCTCTAATATCCCCCTTGAACTTCCCTCCCCTTACCTTAAAGCCATGTCCTCTTGTACTGAGCAGTGGTGCCCTGGGGAAGAGGCGCTGGCTGTCCACTCTGTCTATTCCTCTTAATATCTTGTACACCTCTATCATGTCTTCTCTCATCCTCCTTCTCTCCAAAGAGTAAAGCCCTAGCTCCCTTAATCTCTGATCATAATTCATGCTCTCTAAACCAGGCAGCATCCTGGTAAATCTCCTCTGTACCCTTTCCAATGCTTCCACATCCTTCCTATACTGAGGTGACCAGAAATGGACACTGTACTCCAAGTGTGGCCTAACTAGAGTTTTATAGAGCTGCATCATTACATCGCGTCTCTTAAACTCTATCCCTCGACTTATGAAAGCTAACACCCCATAATCTTTCTTAGCTACCCTATCTACCTGTGAAGCAACTTTCAGGGATCTGTGGACATGTACCCCCAGATCCCTCTGCTCCTCCACACTACCAAGTATCCTGCCATTTATTTTGTACTCTGCCTTGGAGTTTGTCCTTCCAAAGTGTACCACCTCACACTTTTCCGGGTTGAACTCTATCTGCCACTTCTCAGACCACTTCTGCATTCTATCAATGTCTCTCTGCAATCTTCGACAATCCTGTACACTATCTACAACACCACCAACCTTTATGTTGTCTGCAAACTTGCCAACCCACCCTTCTACCCCCACATCTAGGTCATTAATAAAAATCACAAAAAAATAGAGGTCCCAGAACAGATCCTTGTGGGACACCACTAGTCACAACCCTCCAATCTGAATGTACTCCCTCCACCACGACCCTCTGCTTTCTGCAGGCAAGCCAATTCTGAAACCACCTGGCCAAACTTCCCTGGATCCCATGCTTTCTGACTTTCTGAATAAGCTTACAATGTGGAACCTTGTCAAATACCTTACAAAAATCCATGTAGCTCACATCCACTGCACTACCCTCATCTATATGCCTGATCACCTCCTCAATGAACTCTATCAGGCTTGTTAGACACAATCTGCCCTTCACAAAGCCATGCTGACTGTCCCTGATCAGACCATGATTTTCTAAATGCCCATAGATCCTATCTCTAAGAATCTTTTCCAACAGCTTTCCCACCACAGACGTAAGGCTCACTGGTCTATAATTACCCGGACTATCCCTACTACCTTTTTTGAACAAGGGGACAACATTCGCCTCCCTCCAATCCTCTGGTACCATTCCCATGGACAACGAGGACATAAAGATCCTAGCCAGAGGTTCAGCAATCTCTTACCTTGCCTCGTGGAGCAGCCTGGGGAATATTCCGTCAGGCCCCGGGGACTTATCCATCCTAATGTATTTTAACAACTCCAACACCTCTTCGCCCTTAATATCAACATGCTCCAGAACATCAACCTCACTCATATATTCCTCACCGTCATCAAGTTCCCTCTCATTGGTGAATACCGAAGAGAAGTATTCATTCAGGACCTCACTCACTTCCACAGCCTCCAGGCACATCTTCCCACTTTTATCTCAAATCGGTCCTACCTTCACTCCTGTCATCCTTTTCTTCTTCACATAATTGAAGAATGCCTTGGGGTTTTCCTTTACCCTACTCACCAAGGCCTTCTCATGTCCCCTTCTTGCTCTTCTCAGTCCCTTCTTAAGCTCCTTTCCTGCTACCCTATATTCCTCAATAGACCCATCTGATCCTTGCTTCCTAAACCTCATGTATGCTGCCTTCTTCCACCTGACTAGATTTTCCACTTCACTTGTCACCCATGGTTCCTTCACCCTACCATCCTTTATCTTCCTCACCGGGACAAATTTATCCCTAACGTCCTGCAAGAGATCCTTAAACATCAACCACATGTCCATAGTACATTTCCCTGCAAAAACATCATCCCAATTCACACCCGCAAGTTCTAGCCTTATAGCCTCATAATTTGCCATTCCCCAATTAAAAATTTTCCTGTCCTCTCTGATTCTATCTTTTTCCATGATAATGCTAAAGGTCAGGGAGCGGTGATCACTGTCCCCCAGATGCTCACCCACTGACAGATCTGTGACCTGACCCAGTTCGTTACCTAATACTAGATCTAGTATGGCATTCCTCCTAGTCGGCCTGTCAACATACAGTGACAGGAATCCATCCTGGACACACTTAATTCCACCAATCTTGGTATCATTCACAAATTTACAAACACACCAGTCTGAAATTTCAAAGGCAACACGAGTGAATCTGCAGATGCTGGAATGAATAAAAACACAAAATGCTGGCAGAACTCAGCAGGCCAGACAGCATCTATGGGAGGAGGTAGTGACGACATTTTGGGCCAAAACTCTTCATCAGGAGTGAAGATTTCATTTGAAATTTCATTCAGGTTATTTATGTATTTCACAAACAGCAAGGATCCCAGCTCAGATTCCTACAGAACTTCATAAATTACAGACTTCTAGCTCAAATAAGTCCCTTCAGCCACAAGCCTCAATCTTCAATACACAATCCAGCTCTGAATCCAAACAGCCAATTCACCATTGAACCCATGCATCTTAATCTTCTGGATTAGACTCCTTTTAGACCTCTCTAAAATCAATATAGGCAACATTCACTGCTTTACCCCCATCAATCTCTCTCGACACCTTGTTAAAAAACTCAATTCAATTAAGTTAGTAAGGCATGATCCGCCATGCACACAGCCATACTGGCTCTCCTTAATTGGCCATGGGTCTATCTTCCATGCAATGGGAGAGGTGAGAAGAGAGAATGCGATGGAAAGACACACGGTCACAAGGAACAACTATAAGCTCCCATCAAGTTTCCTCTACTATTCGATCAAGGCTGATCAATCCCATTCTCCTGCCTTTTCCCAATAACCTTTGATGCATTTACTGTATCTATCAAACTTAGCTTTAAATACAACTTAGCAACTTAGCCTGAAGAACCATCTGTGGCAATGAATTCCACAGATTCACCATCCTCTGGTTTAAGCAATTCCATCTCATCTTTGTTCTGAAGTAATGTCTCTCTGTTTTGAGGTTGTGGTTGTGGTCTCCAGTCTTAGACGTTCCAACATTTGGAAGCATCATCCCAAGCTCACTCTATCGAGGCCTTTAAATATTTGAGATATGAGATTCTCTCTCATTCTTTGAAATTCCAGTGAATATTAGCCCAGAACCAAACATTACTCTTTTGTTAACCCCAGAATCATTCTCGAGAGCACCTTCTGGACCCTCTCTAATGCCAGCACATCCTTCCTTAGATATGAGGCCCCAAACCTACTCAGAATCCAAAGAGCTGGTCAGATTACACAGTACTGAAAACTAATGGACCTGGACCCAACGAACAGTCATTAGCCCCAGCCATGCTGGAGCTACTTCAGACTTACCATTTTTGGAAACATACAGCGTCACTTTCTGATCATTGTCTTGTTCAACTCCAAAAACCTACACCTTCATGAGTGGATCCACTACCCAGCTGAGCTTTGTCTCGTTTGACTTAGTGAGCTGCTGGACAGTGATGGCATGATGTGAGAGCCGAGTGCTGCAACAATAACTTGTACAATGCATGAAATTAACAATCAGGGAACATAGAAGAGTACAGGACAGTGAAGGCTTATCAGCCCGCAATGCTGTGCCAACTCTTTAAAGAAGATTATCATTATTTGTCACATCTGCATTAAAACACACAGTAAAGAGTGTGTAAAGACCACTCTTGTTCAGTAAAGACCAATAGTCCTAGGACAGTCTGGGGTGGACCGTAAATGTTGCCATGTTTCTGCTGCCAACTTAACGTGCGAGTAAACTGAAGCACACAAAGGAGATCCATGAGCTCATGGGGAGAATGCACTAAGTCCTCAGAAACAGTGGCAGGAATTGGACCCTGATCTTACAGCGAGCACTGTAAAGTGTAATGCTGACCACTACTTCACTGTGCTGTACAACCTCTCTTGATTATTTCAACTAGAAATTAAGTGCTAACTAAACTAACCCCTTTTTGCCTGCATAATGTCCATATCTTTCCATTCTCTGTACATTCATGTGCCCATCTAAAAACTTCTCATAATTGCTTCCACCACCTCCCCTGACAGCCCACTCCAGTCACCCAAGCCTCTCTGTGTAAAAAAAGCTAGACCTGCACTATCCCTTTTAACATTCTCTCTCACCTTAAATGTATGCTATCTAGTAATAAACATTTTGAACCTGGGAAAAAAGATGCTGTCTGTCTACCCCATCTATCGTTCTCATTATTTTGTAAACTTGTATCAGAACTCCCCTCAGTCTCCAGTGCTCCAGAAAAAGCAACTCAAGTATGTTCAACCTCTCCTTTTCACACACATCTCTTGGACAGATGCATTGGTTATGATCTTTCAAGAATCACTTGATTCTGGCTTGGTCCCAGAGGACTGGAAGATTGCAAATGTCACTGCACTTTTTTGGAAAGGAGGAAGGTAAAATAAAAGGAAATTATAGGCCAGTTAGCCAAACCTTACTAGTTGGGAAAGTGCTGGAGTCTATTATTAAAGATGAGATCTTGGAGTACTTTGAGTCTAATGACAAAATAAGTCAAAGTCAGCATAGGTTCTGTCAAGGGAAATCTTATCTGACAAATCTGTTAAGAGTTCTTCGAGAAATGAACAAGCAGAGTGGACAAAGGAGAGGTAGTAGATGTCATTTATTTAGATTTTCAGAAGGCATTTGATAATTTGTCACACATGCAGCTGCTGAACAAGATATATTCCTATGGCATTACAGGAAAGATATTGGTATTCATGACTATTTGTAAGATAGAGAGAGGGGTATAGAGAGAGAGACAGTGGGAGGGGTAGAGAGAGAGGGACAGAGGGGTAGACAGAGGGGGACAGAGGGGTAGAGAGAGATAAACATTAATCATTTCTCCCTCCAGAGATGCTGCCCCAGCATTCAAAGCCAGCTGCCCTTGCCAAACTGAGTCTTCAAAGCTTTCTGCATGAATGGAACACTTGACAATACAATATGGGAGCAGAATTAGGCCATTCAGTGCATTGAGCTTGCTCCAACATTCCATCATAGCTGATTTATTATCCCCCCCCCCCAACCTCATTCTCCTGTCTTCTCTCTGTGACTTTTGATGGCCTTCTTAATCAAGAGCCGATCAATCTCCACTTCAAATTTACCCAATGATTGTCCTCTACAGCCATCTGTGGTAATGAATTCCACAGATTCACCACCCTCAGGCTCAAGAAACTGCTTTGGGTCTCTCTCCAAAAGAGATTATTCTATTCTGAGTCTGTGCCCTCTGGACCTGGACTCGCCCACCGTTGGAAACATTCTTTCTAAGCTAACTTAGCTTTCCAATATTTGATAGGTTTCAATGAGATCTCCCCCTCATTCTCCTAAACTACAACAAGTACAGGCCAGGAGCCATCAAATACTCCCACTGCTCTGTGCACCCTTCAGCTGATATTTCTCCCTTTGTATCCTAGATGACCTTCCTTGCTCTGATTCTACAAACTTCTGTGTTATCTGTAAACTTACAAATCAATTCACCTACATTAACATGATTCCTAAAGGTTGTTATAGATGAGGGTGGAAATGGAGACAAGCTCCCACTACCTATTAAATGCTCCCCATGGTGTGCCCATCAAATAGACTCTGACAGCTGTCCAGTCCCTGGTCTTGATGTGTGACTTAGCTATTAGGCCCAGCAGAACTGCTTCTATTGACAGGAGAAGGGGTAAAGGTGGGTTACTAGTGTGTTAAAAATAGTGGCTTTGGGCAGATGGGTCTCATCAGCTGTGGTCAACAGCTTATCCAGGCTAAGGAAAACTCTGATCTAAAACCTCCGCTGCCTTGTGGCAAAACCCACTCAATGGGAAAGGTTTCAGAAGTAAACCCTGAGGGGAAAATTGGAAGCAGGAGACCTGAAGGTAGTGCTACGTTGAGTTCAATGTTGACTGGCAATTTCCAGCGATGCTGCTGGGACCAAACTAAATGTTCCTTTGAGTTCATCAGATGTGTGGAGGGGGAACTTGCTTCATGGGCAACAGCTTACTCTCCATATGCTACTCCCCAGGCTTGTGCATTTGGACGGCTAGGACACAACATCCATGGTTGACCCAGACTGATGGAGGCCCCACTCACATTGATATGTATGACAAACAACAAAGTACCCAGCACCGCACCCTGAGGTGCACCACTTGTTCCAAACTTACAGTTAGAGAAACACCCATCCAGCACTGCCCTCTGATTCCTTTGGCATCATACGTTGTCCCTCTGGTCTTCCTCCCACTTTCCCTGCAGCTTCTAACTCGCTTACAATGTTCAGTTTCTCACAGATGCTGCCTGTCTTATCAACACACCAATGAGTACACCATTGAGTACATTTACAAGGAGCACTGCCACGAGAAAGCAGTATCCATCATCACATGTTGTCACCAACCAGGCCTGGTTAATGCATCGTTTTTCCACAGATATTTTATTTCTTTATTTTCCTCTAAATACCTGCAAGAAAATGAACCTTAAGCCCAAAATAAATTTACTGTGACATTGACTTGACTCACCTGTAACTTCACCTTTATAGAGCACGTAACTACATTTTCTTCATCAAACTTTGCTGTTATTTCACTGTAGCATTTGACTTTAACAAATTTACACTGGTTTATTCCAATCACTACATGTTTTCAACCAACTGTTAACGCCATCCCAGATCTCCATTTCTGGAACTCACTCAACTCTCAAGCTCAGTCAGACTGCTCTTAGTTATTGGTCCTTTCCAGTATAACAAAATAGCTCTCCTGGCCAATCCCAAAGATTGCCGTAAGTGAATTAGGTTGCAAGTCCACACCTATGACTTTTGATAATGTTCTAAAAACATCTCTCCAAAAATTATTTAACTTTGTACAGGACCAAAGCTTATCTATCACAGGTAGGATTTATATTAGAAAAAATATGCACTAGTTTATTTTTGAGCAAACCTGGCGATCTTTTATTCAACATTTTCATATGATCTAATTTTTTTTCTCTATCTTTTTTTAGGTAAATTTTTTTTTTCTTTCTCCGTGAAGTTTCAGATCTGACCAGAAGGATGTTTTCTTTTTTCTTTTGTAATTTTATCCTCAAATGGACTGCTGAGTCCTCTTTTTTTGGTTTAGGTTAGTTTAGTGGGGTTTTTTTCCTCTTAATTATAAAAATTTCCAATTTTTTATATGAATTGCCAAGAGGAGTTGTGTTTTTTTTGTTTATATATAACAGCCCAATATAATACTTACATGACTTTGACAGTATATATCACTTTCACTGTTTTGTACATTTATTGCATTATGTATTTGATATAACTTCTCTGATTTGTATCTATTCATTTTTTTAAATCAATAAAAAAAGATTGAAAATGAAAAAAATGAGTTATTGGTCCTTTTTCTGAATAACTTTAAGGAACAGCTTTTTATATCAGCCCAGGTGAAGACATTGAAATTTGATATATTTCTGCACCTACGCAGTCCTGCATCAGTTTATTGAACTTCTGTTCCATGAGGACAATATCTCATGACCTGATTGCTCGTGGCACTTTCAAACCTATTGAAGTGGACAATCTTGCTGTAGATGAGCAGCTCGGGGAGCATGACCTTTGCACCCTGGAAGGAAGCGATCATGACACACAGGTTATCTTGCCACAGTTCATTGAGCAAACTTCAATATGAGGAAGACCAAAGAGATGATGGTGGAGTTCAGGACGAAGAAGTGGAGGGAACACATTCCAGTCCTCTCCTTGGGGTCGGCAGTGTTTCTAGAAAGTGATGTCCATCACGAAGAACCCCTGACACCCCTGATTCCTTTTCTCAGCAAATCAATCTTGCAGCCAGCTCAGTGCTTCTTCAGATGGACAATGAGAGCCTGTCTCAGGGGTTTCGCCTGCACTGCCTGTTACAAGATCTTCTGGAGGCTTTCCTTGACCCTCCTGGGATCTCGGCACTCCTCCAGTTCTGGCCAGACATTTACCTCCTTCTGGGAACAGAGTGGTACAGCAGGGAAACAAGGCCTTCAACCCATCTTGTCCATGCCGATGCAGTTGCCTCAACCACTATCTTGAGAAGCTCATTCTCAATACACACCATTCACTGCATGAAAAAGATGCCACTGATGTCTTTTATCAATATCTCAGTTCTGATCTTAAACTGTGTGCTTTTATTCTGTCCACACCCCTTATGGTCGTAAACGCTTCTCTCAGGTTGCCCCTGAATCTTGTACATTGCAAGTAATAAAATGTAAGAAATAAGAATTAAGAAATTAGAGCTGAATTAAGCCACTTGTCCCATCGAGCCTGCTGCACCATTTCATCATGGCCAATCATTTTCCCTCTAGTCTCAATCTCCTGCCAACTCCCCATATCCCTTGATCCCCTGAACAATCAAGAACCTATCAACCTCTCCCTTAAATATACGTCAATACTTGACCATGAGAGTCACCTGTGACAATGAATTCCACAAATTCACCACGCTCTGGCCAAAGAAAATTCTCATCTCCATTCTAACAGGACACCCCTATATTCTGAGGCTTTGTTGATTGGTCTGAGACTCTCCTACCACAGGAAGCATCCTTTCTACATCCACTCTATTGAAACCTTTGAACATTCGATAGGTTTCATTGACGTCTCCTCTCATTCTTCTGAATTCCAGCAGAGGCCCACAGCCGTTCAATCAGCAAATCATCTTCATGAACATCCTTTGAACACTCTCCAGCATCAGCACATCAGGGGCCCAAAACTGCTCACAAGACTCCAAGTGAGGCCTCACCAGTGCACTCAGAAGCCTCAATATTACATCCTTGTTTTTATATTCTTGTTCTTGAAATGAATGCTAATATCATTTTGCCTTCCTTACCATCAACTCAGCCTACAAATTAACCTTTAGAGAATCCTACACAAGAACTCTCAACTTTCATTGCGCCTCAGACTTTTGAATTTTTTCTCCACTTAGAAAAGGGTCTCTCCTTTAATTTCTTTCAAAGTGCTCTTCCAGACCCAAAATTCCTCTGTCACTTCCTTGTCCGTTCTCAAAATCTGTCCAAGACCTTCTGTAGTCTCTCAATTTCCTCAAAACTACTTGCCCCTCCAGTTATCTTCATATTATCTGCAAACTTGACCACAAAGTCATCAATTCTGTTGTGTTGGGCAATGATGTTAGGCAATAGACAATAGACAATAGACAGTAGGTGCAGGAGTAGGCTATTCAGCCCTTCTAGCCAGCACTGCCATTCACTGTGATCATGGCTGATCATACACAATCAGTACCCCATTCCTGCCCTCACCCTTGACCCCGCTATCTATAAGAGCTCTATCTAACTCTCTCTTGAAAGCATCCAGAGACTTGGCCTCCACTGCCTTCTGGGACAGAGCATTCCACATATCCACCACTCTCTGGGCGAAAAAGATTTTCTGCATCTCTGTTCTAAATGGCCTACCCCTTATTCTTAAACTGTGGCCTCTAGTTCTGGACTCACCCATCAGTGGGAACATGCTTCCTGCCTCCAGCGTGTCCAATCCCTTAATAATCTTATATGTTTCAGTCAGATCCCCTCTCATACTTCTAAATTCCAGTGTATACAAGCCCAGTCGCTCCAATCTTTCAACATATGACAGCCCCGCCATTCCGGGAATTAAGCTTGTGAACCTACGCTGCACTCCCTCAATAGCAAGAATGTCCTTCCTTAAATTTGGAGACCAAAACTGCACACAGTACTCCAGGTGGGGTCTCACCAGGGCCCTGTACAGTTGCAAAAGGACCTCTTTACTCCTATACTCAATTCCTTTTGTTATAAAGGCCAGCATGCCATTAGCTTTCTTCACTGCCTGCTGTACCTGCATGCTTGCTTTCATTGACTGATGTACAAGAACACCTAGATCTCATTGTACTTCCCCTTTTCCTAACTTGAATCCATTTAGATAGCAATCTGCCTTCCTGTTCCTGCCACCAAAGTGGATAACCTCACATTTATCCATATTAAACTGCATCTGACATACATTCGCCCACTCACCTAGCCTGTCCAAGTCACCCTGCATTCTCATAACATCCTCCTGACATTTCACACTGCCACCCAGCTTTGTGTCATCGGCAAATTTGCTAATGTTACTTTTAATCCCTTCATCTAAATCATTAATGTATATTGTAAACAGCTGTGGTCCCAGCACCGAACCTTGCGGTACCCCACTGGTCACAGCCTGCCATTCCGAAAGGGACCCATTAATCACTACTCTTTGTTTCCTGTCAGCCAGCCAATTTTCAATCCATGTCAGTACTCTGCCCCCAATACCATGTGCCCTAATTTTGCCCACTAATCTCCTATGTGGGACTTTATCAAAGGCTTTCTGAATGTCCAGGTACACTACATCCACTGGCTCTCCCTTGTCCATTTTCATTGTTACATCCTCAAAAAATTCCAGAAGGTTAGTCAAGCATGATTTTCCCTTCATAAATCCATGCTGACTCAGACTGATCCTTCTACTGCTATCCAAATGTGTTGTAATTTCCTCTTTTATAATTGACTCCAGCATTTTTCCCACCACTGACGTCAGGCTAACTGGTCTATAATTCCCTGTTTTCTCTCTCCCTCCTTTTTTGAAAAGTGGGACAACATTAGCCACCCTCCAATCCGCAGGAACTGTTGCTGAATCTATAGAACATTGGAAAATGATTACCAATGCATCCATGATTTCTAGAGCCAACTCCTTAAGTACCCTGGAATGCAGACCATCAGGTCCCGGGGACTTATCAGCCTTCAGACCCAACAGTCTATCCAACACCGTTTCTTGCCTAATATAAATTTCCTTCAGTTCATCCATTACCCTAGTTCCTTTGGCCACTATTACATCTGGGAGATCGTTTGTGTCTTCCCTAGTGAAGACAGATCCAAAGTACCTGTTCAACTCATCTGCCATTTCCTTGTTCCTCATAATAAATTCACCCATTTCTGTCTTCAATGGCCCAATTTTGGTCTTAACTATTTTTTTTGCTATTCACATAACTAAAGAAGCTTTTACTCTTGGCTAGTTTACCTTCGTACCTCATTTTTTCTCAGTGTATTGCCTTTTTTGTTATCTTCTGTTGCTCTTTAAAAGCTTCCCAGTCCTCCGGTTTCCCACTCATCTTTGCTATGTTATACTTCTCTTTTATTTTTACACTGTCCTTGACTTCCCTCGTCAGCCACGGCCTCCCCTTACTCCCCTTAGGATCTTTCATCCTCTTTGGAATGAACCAATCCAGGCCCAGGACATTTTCAAAGAGCAGTATCTCCAAAAGGCAGCGTCCACCATTAGGGACCTCCAAAACCCAGGGCATGCCCTTTTCTCACTATTCCCATCAGGTAGGATGTACAGAGGCCTGAAAGCACACACACAGCGATTCAGGAAGAGCTTCTTCCCCTCTGCCATTTGATTCTGAAATGGACAGTGAATCCTTAGACTCACTTCTTCAAAATATATTATTTCTGTTTTTTTGCATGATTTATAATACTTATACTGTAGTTTATTTACTAATTATTGTTATTTTTTCTTCTATCATGTATTGCATTGAACTGCTGCTGCTCAGTTAGCAAGTACACAGTGGTGTACTTGTCACGTGACTGGGGTTGAAGCTATACTGAACTTGAGGTAATGGTCTTGTGATGGTGGAGTGACGTCATTTTCCCACCAGTAGAGGTCATGTGACAGGTTTTTTTTACAGGGTATAAAAGGAGGACCCCTCCCTGTGAGGAGGGGCAGTTCGTGGCTGGATTTGCCATGTTGACTTTATGCCACTGCGTGATTTAATGTTATGACGCAGTTTAGTTGGAAGATGAAGTTTTATTTAATGCCTGAAGTTTAAAGGGTCATTGCCAGCAGTTTCTTTATAATACTGCTAGTTGAGAATCAGTGGAGAGTGAAGATCGGAGTTCGGGAGTTAAAAGATCGAGGAGAGTCGATTTCGACGGTGAAACGGGTTCGACCTTGTTTGATCCATATTTGGAAGGAATTCGTTGACTGTGCCCATGTTAATCCCTGTGAATAATAGCAGAAAGGATTGGGAACAGTTTTGTAAAAGAAAGGTCAGTGCCTTTAAGCCGTTACATATCACCTTCGTAAAATTAGTAAAATTAGACACGACGTGAAAGAGAAATTAAATCGTCTTAAAAAGTCTCTCCCTTAAATGGACTGTGAGCATTTTGAACTTTTGCAATACTACTTTGAAGAACTGTTTTTGCAACATCGCTTTAAGAACTGTTTAAGCTGCCGCACAGCAGCTGATTTCCAGTTATGTTAGTGATTTGTTTACTTTTGGGGGGTTTGTTTTCAGTGTTTAATAAACATGTTATTTGTTATAAAAACCCCTGCCTAACTCATATATTTACTGTTGCTTGAATCCGTAACACACAACACATGCCAGTGATGATAAACCTGATTCTGATTCTCTCCTGTGACGACACCAGATGCATAAAACTGTTGTACGTTTAACTATATGCTGTCTATGCACTTTATGTCAACTTGTATATCCACACAAAATTTTTTATTATCTGTTAATATTATTGCATTAATATTCTTTCATGTACTGTATGTGATATACATACTGTGTTTTGCACCCTGATCCCAGCGGAACGTAGTTTAATTTATCTAATACTTGTGCATGGAAGAATGACAACAAAATTGAACTTGAACTCGAGCCCAAACTTTTCAGGAACCATATGTTTCTACTCCTGCCATCCACTGTAAAGCTCTTATTCTGGTTTGACTTCCCAAAAAAGCAATAACTTGCATTCATCTGAATTAAACTCCATTTGCCATTCCTCAGACCATGTACGCAATTGATGAAGATCCCTCTGTAAATCCTGATAACCATTTTCACTGTCTATGATACCACTGAATTTGACAATGATCCCAGCCATGGGTTATTCACTTTGCCAGGCCCACAATGATTATACATCCCAAAACTTTAAGACCAAAAGACACCAGAATTAGGCCAGTCATCCCATTAAGTCTGCTGCACCATATAATAAATTATCAATAAACAATAATATTTAATAAATATAATATATATTAATAAAAATATATGATAAGTAAGAAACCACAGCAGATTAATCCCCTCAATTTCATTCTGTTGCCTTCTCCCTGGAACCTTTGATCTCCTTACTCATCAAAATCCTAGCAAACTCTTCTTTAAATTTGCCAAATAATTTGGCCTTAACAGCTGTCTGGGGGAATGAATTCCTTACATTCACCACTCCCCGCTGTAGAAATTCCTCCTCAACTCTGTTTTAAAGGTATGTCATTCCAGTCTATGGTTCTTGCCACTGGTCCTAAGCTCTCCCACTTTAGGTAACATCCACTCTGTGTTCATTCTATCCAGGCCTTGCAATATCCGGTAGATTTAAAGAGATTTACCTCTGCCCCACTTCCCTCTCACCTTCTCAATCCCATCAAGTACAATCCCAGAGCCATGAAGCGATTCTCATACGTTATTTTTTTATTCTTTGAATTGCACCGGTGACCCCCGTTTCCCTCCAAGGGGTCAGTGTGGACATGGTGGAGGATTACAAATACCTGGGGATACGAATTGACAATAAACTGGACTGGTCAAAGAACACTGAGGCTGTCTACAAGAAGGGTCAGAGCTGTCTCTACTTCCTGAGAAGACTGAGGTCCTTTAACATCTGCCGGACGATGCTGAGGATGTTCTACGAGTCTGTGGTGGCCAATGCTATCATGTTTGCTGTTGTGTGCTGGGGCAGCAGGCTGAGGGTAGCAGACACCAACAGAATCAACAAACTCATTCATAAGGCCAGTGATGTTGTGGGGGTGGAACTGGACTCTCTGACGGTGGTGTCTGAAAAGTTGCATGCCATCTTGGACAATGTCTCCCATCCACTCCATAATGTACTGGTTAGGCACAGGAGTACATTCAGCCAGAGACTCATTCCACCGAGATGCAACACTGAGTGTCATAGGAAGTCATTCCTGCCTGTGGCCATCAAACTTTACAACTCCTCCCTCAGAGTGTCAGACACCCTGAGCCAATAGGCTGGCTCTGGACTTATTTCCACTTGGCATAATTTACTTATTATCATTTAATTATTTATGGTTTTATATTGCTATACTTCTACACTATTCTTGGTTGGTGCGACTGTAATGAAACCCAATTTCCCTTGGGATCAATAAAGTCTATCTGTCTGTTCTTGTAAACCTCTTCTGTACCCACACATCATTTCTTGGGAATAGGACTCAAAGTGTAAGGAATTTGTATGTTTTCCTCATGACTGGGTGGGTTTCCACCGGATGCTCCTCCCACAGTCTGAAGACATGCCAGTTAGTAGGTTAATTGGTCTTTTAAGAAGCTTTTAGAATGGTAAATGCCGCTTTGTAAAACAGAGGGCTATGCGGTAGGCAGTTTCTACAGTAAGTTACATGGTCGGCATAACATTGTGGATTGAAGGGCCTATAACATGCTGTAGATTTCTATGTTTCCATGTCATTGTAAACTGTCCTGCGTTGAGGCCAGTGTTTAATTGGTGGGTCATTGGGCAATGTTGCATGTTGGGCCAGAAGGGCCTTTTCTGTGCTGTTTCTCAAAATAAAATCAATAAAATGAGAATTGCACACAACATCCCAAATGAGGTCTGACCAACCCTTTACAAAGCCTCAGCAGTATGTCTTGTCTTTATATTCCAATGCTCTTGACATGCCCTAAGAACATTTCTGTACCTCTCTTGAGCAATCCCAGTCTGCACTCTCCAGCCCCCACCCCCTTGCATTAACCAAAATCAGGCTTAGAGAGAAACTCTGCTGCCCACCTGATCCCAAGCCCCCTTCTGCAATACAGCATCATAGGGATCGGTTCTGCTGGGACCCTCCAGCTGATTCCAGATGAAGTAGGTGTTGTGAGAAGAAGAAATGTTATACTGATTGAGTTGCTTCGTCATGTCTTGGTGAATCTTGTTGTGCTCTTGGTTGAAAATGTATCCTCCCGGTGAAATCAGGAACAACAGAAAGCTGTCCTTGGTCATGGAGAAATCACACTTCACTAACAAAAAAGTACACACTGCAATTTATGTCATTCATGTATTACCTCCACTGTGGTTAAGATTATGATTGCTTTATTTTTCACAAGGACATTGAAATATACAAACATGCAATGAAATGTCTTCTTTTCAGCAAACAGCCAGCATAATCTGAGAATGTGCCAAAGGAGCCTACAAGTTTTGCTGTGCTTCCAGTACCAACTTCTGAACTCCCTAACGCTGTGCTTGTCTGTGTTTGGAATGTGGGAGGAAACCAGAGCACTGGAGGAAAGGCACACTGTCACAAATTATTTACAATTTTGGGATTTTAACCCATATCGATGATCACTGACATTAAAGTGATTGCACAAACCAGAGAAATCCAGGTGTCTGGTGTGAAACAAAGGTAGATTCATGGTCAAGTAGTTTCTCCTTGGATGGTATTGCTCTCCAATTCATCTTTGAAAAACCATGACTGCAGCCTAAGAGATGCAGCTGCCAAGCAAGGAGTTACAAGTCTGGCTCAGCAGTGTGGACAGTTAGGCCGAGCTGGCAATTTGAAGGCCCAGATCTTCTAAGATTGCATAATTCCCCGAACCCTCTGGTCCACGCTGGTATATAAGGTACCCACATCAACAATTATGGCGCTTGAATCAAAGATCAATGGCTACCTTCAAAGATGGCTGGGTCTCCCTCACAGCCTGTGCAGCATTGCTCCAAACAGGAAAGCAAATAAACTGCAACTTCCCTTCAGCAGTCTGAATAAGGAGTTCAGTTCATTGTTGTTATGCTGTGCAGAGATTCCAGCAACCACAAGTCTTGTCAGCAGGCATTGCTGTCTGGACAGGCGGGAAATGGAAGGCCAAGGACGTAGTGAAGATAGCTGGGATCTGGTAGGGACAGTGGTGTCTGGTCAAGCAGGGTGGGACAACACCCCAGCAACCCATTTCAACAGAGCTCAGGGGAGGGACAGAAACAAGAGGAAGAGTTGCAAGTAGCTACCAAGGATGTGCATACCAGCAAGTTTGTGCGTACAGCACAGCACAGAGCTTGGATAAGTTGGAAGGTGCACTGATATGGAAGCTTCTCCAGGGTACCGCCACCTTGTCATGGTGGAGAGGCTTGTGCGATCCTGAGAACCTGAGAGTGATGCCTTCAGAAACTTAGCTCCTGGTAGGGTCACCCATGGTGGTAAGGGCAAGGGTGAAGATCCAGACAAAGCACGGCCCAACCAAGACCTCAACAGCAGAGCAGCAGGAGATAGTGGTAAATTAGAGTCTCAGGATTCTCACACTATGATCACAACAATAGCTGCAAATGTAGAAACAGGCTGGAGCAGAAGAGAGCCCCCATTCGTCTTATTCTCCATGCCATTGGAATTTGGTCCTTTCTCTGTCAAGGATCATGTGTAACTGCTTGTGCATCAGTATCCCCATGTTAAAAGACCTGACACACAGACATTTCTCCTGGTTTGGTAATACAATCAACCAACCCGAACAAAACCCAGTAGTCATCAGGAAGTGTGACAGGAGCAGGACAGTGAAGTCTGGGATCTCCCAGCCACAATCTGGCACACAGGTGATGTGTTTTAGATACAGTGCCTTGCTCTTGGACTGAGCAGATGGAGCTTTTCGGCAGCTGCCCCCATGACTGAGCAGCCCTGTTCAGGACCCACTCTGCTAAACCTACATGGGAAAGGGGCTAGAAACGCTGTCCTAAAAACAGCCTGGTTCCTTACTCCTGACTGGGTTACCATGGCCAGGGGGATCACCAAATTCAGTCTGAAACAAAAGCATAAGAATTTTGGAGCCTGGAATATGCAGACACTTACAGAGAGTGAAACCAGCAATCGTCCTGAAAGCTAACATCTCAAGAAAGCTGAGAAGTTTCCAAACTGATCTTGCCGCCCTCTCTGAACCACAATTAGCCAACAAAGGGCAATTGAAGGAGGAGAAGGGTGGGTACACCTTTCCCTGGAAGAAGAAATCAGCAGATGAACCCAGAATCCATGGAGTTGGATTCACCATAAACAACTGCATCATCAGTCACCTCTCCGATTGCCTCATAACCATGAACCTTCAGTTCACTAACAACCAAATGGCTACAGCTGTCAGTGCCTATGCTCCAACCCTAGACTCTTGACTCACCAGATGATGTGAAGGAGACCTTTTACACCGGCCGAGACCACATACTATCAGATATTCCCAAGGAAGATAAGGTCATTCTTCTCAGAGATTTCAATGCTTGAGTTTGCAGTGACAGCGACTCCCGGAAAGGCACATTTGGGAAGGAAGGTGTTGGCAACATCAACTCCAGTTTCTGAGTCTCCATCACCAACACCCTGTTGCATCAGAGAAATAAGGTGAAAACTCCATGGATGCACCCCTGTTCAAAGACTTGATATTTTATACATCATGTCATTGTTTGGAGGAGGGATCGCAGAGACATCAAGGATACAAAAGCCATGGTCAGTGCTGACACTGGCTGGACAGACCAATGACTTATTCATTCACCTTCAAAATCATGTGGGAGGAGTAGAGTGGAAAAGAAGCTGAGCCATCCCAGATTCAACATCGAGAGCCTAGAAGACACATTGAAGGTACAACATCTCCAGGGTTTCTCGAAGACTCCCTAAGCAGTATCCAGAGGATACTGAAGCACACATGACCACACTGAAGGCCACCACTCTTGATACTTGTAAAAACATCATTGGATACAAGGCCAGGTAAAACAAAGATTGGTTTGATGAAAATGACAATGAAATAGAAGAGCTTTCTTTATTGTTTGGCACCTGCTTTTTGCTGCCATTCCCTGATACTCAATTTCATCTCACTTTCTCTTTTCTGACAATTATATTGTCTTTACTTTCATTTTTCACTTGCTGCTCTGCAGAAATTCCTTCACTAATACTTTCATTTCTCACATTCTTATCCCAGATATCCCAGTTTCCACCAACTTGGACTATATTTGGGCCAACCAAGGTTCTTGAGAGCTGGCTTGGGACCTGGCTTTTACTATACATTATACTAATGCGGCTGTTACTGTAGACTAATTCCATGCAGCTTTCCATTGTCTCCCTCTTCCACATTATCAGCCTCAATATTGTAGCTCTGAGGTTCCTATTCATATTTCTTGTCCCTAGCTCTGAATAACCTGCCTGTGAAACCAGATTACTCTCACTTGGATACAGATTTCAAAGGTTTCCAAGGTACATTTAATGTCAGAGAAATGTAGACAATATACATCCAGAAATGGTTTTTCATCACAACCATCCACGAAAACAGGGAAGTGTCCCAAAGAATGAATGATAGTTTATTTTCCAACTCTAACCCCTCTAACCCAGGATCTGTGCTTCCAGCCCCAGATCTTCTGTTTCGATAATGACTGATCAACCAGATGATCTCCAGTTTTCTGCCTCTACTCACCCAACATTCAGCACCATTCCCCAAACTTCTTATTGGGCTGTGTCTGCTCCAAGTTCAACCGTCCCTGAGAGGGGGCCCTTCCTCACAGGCTGAAGGCGATGGCAGATCCACCAACCAACAGGGGAGGAGCAACAGTGCCGATAGTTTGCAGTGGTTCGTCAGGCTATTCCAAAGAAATACGGTTAGAATTCCAAACAATACCAAGGAGATAAAGTGCAAAGATACTGCCCGCGTCAGCAGGGAGGAGCACATATCTTGGACTCTGTCAGCAGACAACTCCTGTCTTGCAGTTCTCAGAATATTTAACAATCCACTCGAAAAATAAGATGTACTGATGGCCTCACTACTTACCTCATTTTGATATTGTATGTAACTACAAGAAAATGCAAGATTGTTGTGGAAACAGCTCAGCACATAATGGAAACCAGCCTTCCCATGTGCAATAATATGCACTGATGACTTCACAATCTACCTCATTATGACCTTGAATGTGACTACAAGAAAAGGAAGAAAGTTGCGGACACAGCTCAGCATGGAAACCACCCTCCCCGTCATGAACTCTTCCGCATGTCCCACTGTCTCAGTAAAGACAACAGCAGATTCAAAGACCTCTCCCACACCAGACATGACCTCTTCTCTCCTCTCCCATTGGGTGCAAGACACAAAAAAGCACGTACCAGCAGCAGACACAAAAACAGCTTCTATCTTGCTATTATCAGACTATTGAACAGTCCCCATCCACAACAAGAAGACTTTTTATTTCACAATCTACCTCAATATCATCTTGCTTGTGATAAAAAAAAAACTGCAGTGCTGTGGACAGAGTTCAGCAATTCACAGAAACCAGCAACCCCTCCATGTACTCTGCTGACACTTCTCACTACCTCAGTAAAGCAGGCAGCATAATCAAAGACCCCTCCCACCTCAGACATTCTTACGTATGATGACTCCCATCCGGCAGAAGTTCAGAAGCCTGAAAGCATGCTCCACCAAGCTCAGGGACAGCTTCTACCCCTTTATACAAAGCTATTGGCAAATACAGTCGGGACAATGAAGAAACTTTCAGATAGGCACATGGATGATAGAAAATTTAGGGCTATCTCCTTTACCATAGCATGAGAGAGGGATAGGAACAGACAAGTTATGGAAGTGTTTAATTGGAGTAAGGGGAAATGGGAGGCTATCAAGCAGGAACTTGGAAGCATAAATTGGAAACAGATTAGAAATATACGGAAGAAATGTGGCAAATGTTCAGGAGATATTTGCATGGGGTTCTGCCTAAGTACGTTCCAATGAGACAGGGAAAGGATGGTAAGGTACAGGAGCTGTGGTGTACAAAGGGTGTTGTAAATCTAAGAAAAGAAGGAAAGAATCAAGAAAAGAAGAGGTAGAAAAGGATCAAAAAACTAGGTAATGATAGAGATCTAGAAGATTATAAGGCCAGCAGGAAGGAGTTTAAGAATGAAATTAGGAGAGCCAATTAAGAGGAAGATTAGAAGTGACCTGATAGAAGTGTATAAGATGATGAGAGGCATTGATCATGTGGATAGTCAGAGACTTTTTCCCCAGGGCTGAAATGGTTGCCAGAAGAGGACACAGGTTTACGGTGCTGGGGAGTAGGTACACAGGAGATGTGAGGGGTAAGTCTTTTTACTCAGAGAGTGGTGAATGTGTGGAATGGGCTGCTGGCTACAGTGGTGCAGGCGGATATGATAGGGTCTGTTAAGTGACTTTTGGATAGGTACATGGAACTTAGTGAAATAGAGAGCTATAGGTAAGCCTATACTTTCTAAGGAAGGGACATGTTCGGCACAACTTTGTTGTAGGTTTTCTACATTTCTATGTTTTTTTCTATGTTTCTAGCCAGAAGGGGCCATGAGAAGGCCTTGGTGGACAGGATTAAGGAAAACCCCAAGGCATTCTACAAGTATGTGAAGAGCAGAGGATAAGACGAGAGAGTACAGGACCAATCAAGTATGACAGTGGAAAAGTGTGTATGGAACAGTAGGAGATGGCAGAGGTACTTAATGAATACTTTGCTTCAGTATTCACTACAGAAAAGGATGTAGGGATGACCTGCAGTGGACTGATAAGATTGAACATTGATTTGTGGATCCAGAACTGGCTTGCCCATGAAAGGCAAACAGTGGTTGTAGACGGGTCATATTCTGCATAGAGACCGGTGACCAGTGCTGTGCCTCAGGGATCTGTTCTGCGACCCTTACTTTGTGATTTTTATAAATGACCTGGATGAGGAAGGGGAGGGATAGTTTGTAAATTTGCTGATGACACAAAGATTGAGTGTGTTGTGAATAGTATAGAGGGCTGTCAGAGGCTACAGCTGGACAACGAAAGGATGCAAAACTTGGCTGAGAAGTGGCAGATGGAGTTTAACCCAGATAAGTATGAGGTGGTTCATTTTAGTAGGTGAAATATGATAGCAGAATATAGTATTAATGGTAAGACTCTTGGCAGTGTGGAGGATCAGAGGCATCTTGGGTCCGAGTCCATAGGACACTCACAGCTGCTACGTAGGTTAACACTGTGGTTAAGAAGGCATATGGTGCATTGGCTTTCATCAATGCTGCAGCTATACAGGACCCTGGTCAGACCCCACTTGGAGTAGTGTGCTCAGTTCTGGTCACCTCACTACAGGAAGGATGTGAAAACCATAGAAAGGGTGCAAAGTACATTTACAAGGATGTTGCCTGGGTTGGGGAGCATGTTGTATGAGAATAGGTTGAATGAACTCAGACTTTTCTCCTTTGAGCGATGGAGAGGTGACCTGACAGATGTGTACAAGATAATGAGAGGCCCTGATTGTGTGGATAGTCGGAGGCTTTTTCCCCAGGGCTGAAATAGCTAGCATAAGAGAGCATAGTTTTAAGGTGCTTGGAAATAGGTACAGAGGAGATGTCAGGGTTAAGTTTTTTTTGCGCAAAGAGTGCGGGGAATGGACTGCTGGCAGTGGTGGTGGAGGCGGAAATGATAGGGTCTTTTAAGAGAGTCCTGGATGGGTACATGGAGCTTAGAAAAATAGAGGGCTATGTGTAAACCTAGGTAGTTCTAAGGTAAGGACATGTTCGGCACAGCTTTGTGGGCCAAAAGGCCTGTATTGTGATGTATTGGTCTGTATTGTGATGTTTCTATGTGAGAGAGAAGGGTTAGATAGAACTTAAGAGGACTTTAAAAGGTCAGAACAATTATCATGAGCTGAATAGCCTATACTTAGATGAACTCAAACTCACAATCTACCTCATTATGATCTTGTACTTTATTGTTTACTTGCACTGCACTTTCTCATTGGCTGCTACACTTTATTTTGCCTTTTCTTATTCTTTTACCTTGTTTACCTCAAAGCACTGTGGAATCTGTATGAATAGAATGTAAGACAAGCTTTTCACTGGATCTCGGAACAATCTCAATCCCAATATCAAATACATACTGGAAGTAAAAACAGGAGCCTGAGGCTGAGTCACTGTTGCCCATTGCAGGAAAGGTAGGCATCCATTTTAATGCAGATTTGGGTATTTTGTGCCCAATGGCCCCAGCACTTCCTGTATGCACCCCCAACCCCGCACTGTCTCTTGCCTGTGACACTGAGCCTGAGACAGTGCCGATACTTGTAGCCCCTGTATTAAGGGAGACACAAGAGACTGCAGATTGGGGCCAGAGCATCATCCCACACACAAACAAGCCCTCAGATCCAAATGGTCCATGCAAACTCAGTTTCCCATCTAAGCCATTTGCCTGCATCCAGCCCATGTCCCTATAATCCCTTCCAATCTATGATCCCATCCAAGTGTCTTTTAAATATGATGGTACACACCTCTCCTCACTTCCTCTGGCAGCTTGAGTGATTATGGAAAAGGAATGAGCTTCCTTACAAAAACCATTTCACGTGTGACTTTCTTCTGTTAATTGTTTGAATGGTCTCAGTGGACAAATTAAACTAATTTGGCAAGGGCATGAGAAACGTAGTGAAGGGACTCAGGACAGGACAGATGGCAAAAATGGAAAGATAGCATGCATTCAGACTGTCAGGGAGGGCAGACCATAATTGCAGCCAGCAGAGTGAGTATCAGTGCATTAGGGATGCAGAATCAAAAAGGGTAGCAAATACAGTACTCAAAGTGTGATATCTCAATGTACAGAGTATAAGAAAGAAGGTGGATGATCTTGTTCCACTATTATAGATTGTCAGGTATGATGTTGTGACCATCACTGAATAATGATGGCTGAAAGATGATTGTAGTTGGGCGCTGAATGTCCAAGTTTATACATTGTCTTGGAGTAGCTGGAAAGTACATAGAGGGGGCAGCGTGGCTCTGCTGGCATCAAATCAGTAGAAAGATATGACATAGGATCAGAAGATGTTGAATTCTTGTGAGTTGAGTTAAGAAACTGCAAGGGTAAAAGGGCCCTGCTGGCAGTTATATGCAGGCCTCCCAACAGAAGCTGGGATGTGGACCACAGATTGCAACAGGAAATGGAAAAGGCATGATAAAAGGGCAACGTTATGAAATGTATGGGAAGTTCCAACATACAAGTCAATGGGGAAAATCAGGTTGGAAATGGATCTCAAGAGAGTGACTTTGTTGAATGCCTAGGAAATGGCTTTTCAGAGCAGTTTCTCATTGGGAAACAGTGATACTACTTGGGGAACAGCGATACTAGATTGGGTGTTCTTTTATGAACTTGAGGTGATTAGGGAGCTTAGGGTAAAAGAACCCTGAGGAGACAGTGATCACAATATGTTTGAGTTCAACTTGAGATTTGAGGGGGAGAAAGTAAAGTCTGATGTAGCAGTATTTCAGTGGAGTAAAGGAAATTACAGTGGCATGAGAGGTAATTTGCCTGAAGACAGATTGGGAAGCTTCTAAAACCTGACAGAGAGCTACTAAAGAATTAAAAGGAGGGAAAAGTTGAAATATGAAAGCAAGCTAGCAAATAATATCAAAGTGGATTGTAAAAGCTTCTTCAAGGATGCAAATAAAGAGATGAGAGTGGATATAATACAGGACCATGAGGAAATGAGGCCAGTGATATAATAATGGGGAGCAAAGAGATGGCAGCTGAACTAGATGTATTTTGCGTCAGTCTTTGCTGTAAAAGACACAAGCAGTGTGCCATATGTTGAAGGGGTGTGAGGGAAGAGAAGTGAGTTCAGTTACTATTACAAGAGAGAAGGTGCTCAAAAAGCTGAAATGCCTAAGGATATGTAAGTCATCTGGACCAGATGAACTGCACCCTTGGGTTGTGAAAGAGATCACAGTAAAGACTATGGAGGCATTTGTAATGATCTTTCAAAAATAACTAGAGTCTAGCATGGTGCCAGAGGACTGGAAAATTGCAAATGCCACTGCATTCTTTCAGAAAGAAAGACAGCAGCAGAAAGGAAATTATAGACCAGTTATAGACTTCAGTGGTTGGGAAGATGTTGGAGTCAATTGTTTGGGATCAAGTTGTGGACTACTTGTTGAAAGAGGACCATATAGGATAAAGTCAGTATGCTTTCCTTGAGGGAAAGTCTTGCCGGCGAACCTGCTGGAAACCTTTGAGGAAATACATGCAGGATAGATAAAGAGAATGCAGTGGATGTTGTACATTTGGACTTTCAGACGCCCTTTGACAAGGTGCCACAAGAGGCTGTTTGCCAAGTAATGCCCATAACATTACAGGAAATTTACTGACATGCTGAGAGCATTGGTAGCGAGTGGGAATAAAAGGATCTTTTTCTAGTTGCTTGTCAGTGACTAGTGGTGTTCCGCAGGGGGCAGTTTTGGGGCTGCTTCTTTTTATGCTGTATATCAATGATTTAGATGATGGAATAGAACATAGAACATAGAAATCTACAGCACATTACAGATTCTTCGGCCCCCAATGTGGTGCCGACCATGTAGCCTTCTCTAGAAACTGCCTAGAATTTCCCTACAACATAGCCCTCTATTTTTCTAAGCTGTAAGAGGCTTTTCTAAGAGGCTCTTCAAAGACCCTATTGTATCCGCTTCCACCACCACCACTGGCAGTGCATTCTGTGCAACTACCAGTCTTTTGTGAAAAGCTGACCCTTGACATCCTCTCTGTACCTATTTCAAAGAACCTTAAAACTATACCCACTCATGTTAGCCAATTACCGGTAAGTTCTGGGAAAAAGCCTCTGGCTATCCACACGATCAATGCCTCTCATCATCTTACATGCCTCTATCAGGTCACCTCTCATCCTCTGTCACTCCAAGCAGAAAAGGCCAGGTTCACTCCACATATTCTCAATCCAGGCAACATCCTTGTAAATCTCTTTTGCATTCTCTCCATGGTATCTACATCCTTCCAGTAGTGAGGGGAGCAGAACTGGACACAGAACTCCAAGTGGGGTCTGACCAAGCACTTATATAGCTGTAACATTACCTCATGGCTTTTGAGGTAAATCCCATGGTTGATGAATGCCAACAACACTGTCAATCTGAACAGCAGCTTTGAGTGTCCTATGGACACGGACCCAAGATCTCTCTGCTCCTCCACACTGTTGAGTCTTACCGTTAATACTACATTCTGTTTTATTATTTGACCTACCAAAATTAACCACCACACTCGCCTGGGTTGAATTCCATCGGTCGCTTCTCAGCCCAGTTCTGGTTGTATTCATCCAAGGTACAAACCATTGACAACTGTTGGCAAGCTAGTTCTGGTTTGACAAAGCAGGGTCTCCTTGGATCCCATGCTTCCTTACTTTCTGAAGGAGCCTTGCATGGAGTACCTTATCAAATGCCTTACTGAAATCCATATACACTACATCCACTGCTCTACCTTCATCAATGTGTTTTGTTACATGCTCAAAGAATTTAATCAAGCTCATAAGGCAGAGGTGTAAAGGAGTTAATTTCCAGCTAAACGTGCAAAAAGTCTCATGTGTGGGGTAGGTAACGATTAGGGGTGGTGACATCATTAAGGTGTCACTCATTACCACATGGGGGACAACTGCCATCAGACAAAGGGAGCACATGGAAGGGAAAAGCCCAGGGGTGATTTGACCTGAGTATAATGACAAGTTTTTCCATGTTAGCAAACTCAGCCTTCGCAGTCACCAGCTTTTCTGGGTCCTGGCTCAGTGTCAGGCATGGACAAATGAGCCAGTTGTGGAAATGTGCTGCTGCTCCCATGTTTTATGACCGTAGTGGAGAATGTGGGGTGGTAAGGTTTGGGAATTCACCCAGCAGCTGAATAAACTCACATGCAGTGGTATATGCAGTTGTCAGGATCTTTGTGAAGAACCTATTGAGGGGGGCAAAGTAACGACCCAAAAACCTTGACATGCACAAGCCAGCAGTTCTTAAGATCAGGGTCCTTGAGCACACAGGAAATCTGTGTTGAGCAGATGTCAAGCCACTTCAACCAGGATGAAGTCTCGCCCACTGAAGCTGAGAGTCACACAAGTCTGGATTGTGCTGCTGTTAGCAGCCTCCAGCAGCCAGGTTATGTCGCTCTTTGCCTTCTCATCAATATACGATGCAAGCAGCAGACTCACGAGCATCAGGAAACATCACCCTGAAAGAGTGTCTGTAATGAACAGCAGACAATACTGACAGCTGGAACACGGTGTTCACAGACCTCTGATGTCCTAATGCACTGGCACTGTCAAAGCTGCAAAATGGTCGCAACTTCCCCGTATTTGTGCCAAAGCGAGCGTGATAAAAGCATAGACACAGTGTTATCCATTTCACAGCCGAGGGCATGAGGCTTGCACTGGGCTTGTTGAGGTAGAAAGAGGTGGAGAAATTATACACCTCTGCCTTGCTGAGTGTAGACTTTCAGTGATTTTAGCCAGCTCCCTAAAGTAGCTTATCATTCTATTAGCAAGGATTTTGCGAACTTGGTCAGGTATTTGTCACATGAAGAATTCTTTAAAAATAAAAGAAAGGTAAACACAAAGTACACTGCAGAAGCTGTGGTCAAATCAAGACATAAAAAAAAGTGGGATGAACTCAACAGGTCGGGCAGCATCCGTTGAAAGGAGCAGTCAACGTTTCGGGTCGACACCCTCCATCATGACTAAAGAAGGAGGGGGCAGGGGCCCTATAAAGAAGGAGGGGGGAGGGTGGAAAACCAATCAGAGGAAAGATCAAAGGTGGGGGAGGGAAAGCAGGGAGGGGACAGGCAGGAGAGGTGAAGAAGGAATCTAAGGGGAAAGCACTATGGAAAGATGGTGATTTTCCAGTGGAGACAGAACATGGTCCATTCACTCCAAAAGCATCGCATCCCCCACCATAGAGCCATAGAACATTACAGCTCAGAAACAGGCCTTTTGGCCCTTCTTGGCTGAACCATTTTTCTGCTTTTCCCACTGACATGCAACTGGACCATATCCCTCCATACAACTCTCATCCATGTACCTGTCCAAGTTTTTCTTAAAAGTTAATGAAGCATTTATCACTTCATCTGGCAGCTCATTGCACTTTCCCACCACTCTCTGTGAGAATGTCACCCTAATGCTCCATTTCTTATGCTTTGCAGTTGTCTGCAACCATTTTCATTACCTTTCCGTGGCTTTGTAAATGCTTGTGTTCTAGTATGTATAACATTACCTAAAGTAACTTCTCTAATGTCAATAAAGCACACATAAAAATGGTTGTAGACAATTCTGCAGCATATCAAAAGTAGAATTTTAGGGTTTAGATGAAGTTAGCTCACAGTAGTTTTCAGTAAAATTCAAACTTACACACTTTTGAACTGAATGCATCACTTTCTATTCTGTGCATAATGTGATAAATTGATGTATTTAGGCTTCAGCTGTAACTGTATGGAAATGGAAGGAAGAGTAGTCAGAACCATGGAATACTCAAAGTAAAGCTGAATTCATGAACATACAACACAGCAATTACATTGGAACTGCCATTACCTTCCCTTGGCTTTGTAAACGCTTGTGGTCTATCATGTATAACTGATAACATTACCTAAAGTAACTTCTCTAACTTCAATAACAGACACACAAGAATGGTTGCAGACAGCTCAATAGCATAGGAAAAGTAGAATTTAATGGTTTACATGAAGTTAGCACACAGTACTTTACTGCAAAGTTCAAACTTACACTTTTGAACTGAAAGCATTCCATTCTATTCAGTATATAATGTGATAAATGGATGAACATAAGTTTTAGGCTTCAGCTATAACTGCATAGAAATGGCAGGAATAGTTGCCACAACCATGGAATTCTCAAAGTAAAGCTGAATTCATGAAAATACCACACTGCATTTACCTTGGAAATGCAATTACATTTCCTTGTCTTTGTAAACGCATGTGTTCTACTATGTATAACTGATAACATTACCTAAAGTAACTTCTTCAACTTCAATGACAGACATACAAAAATGGTTGCAGTCAGCTGAATAGCATAGGAAAAGTAGAATTTAATGGTTTACATACAGTTAGCGCATAGTACTTTCCTGCAAAGTTCAAACTTACACTCTTATGAACTGAATGCATTCCATTCTATTCAGTACATAATGTGATAAATGGATGAACATAAGTTTTAGGCTTCCGTTATAACTGCATAGAAACGGCAGGAATAGTAGTCACAACCATGTAATTCTCAAAGTAAAGATGAATTCATGAACATACCACACAGCATTTACATTGGAACTGCCATTACCTTTCCATGGCTTTGTGAACGCTTGCCTTCCTATTATGTGCAACTGATAATATTACTTAAACTTCTTTAAGATGAATAACACACACAGAAGAATGGTTGCAGACAACGCCAAAGCATAAGAAAAGTAGAATTTTAAGGTTTGCATGAAGTTAGCACACAGTACTTTACAGCAAATTTCAAACTTGCGCTCTTTTCAACAGAATGTATTACATTCTATTCTGTGAATAATGTGATAAATGGATGTATATAAGTATTAGGCTTCAGCTATAACTGCATAGAAACAGCAGGAATAGTCGCCACAACAATGGAATACTCAAAGTAAAGCTGAATTCATGAAAATACCACACTGCATTTACCTTGCAACTACAATTACGTTTCCTTGTCTTTGTAAACACTTGTGTTCTACTATGTATAACTGATAACATTACCTAAAGTGACTTCTCCAACTTCAATGACAGACATACAAAAATGGTTGCAGTCAGCTGAATAGCATAGGAAAAGTGGAACGAAGGTTTACATGAAGTTAGCACACAGTACTTTCCAGCAATGTTCAAACTTACACTCTTTTGAACTGAAAGCAATACATTCTATTCTGTGCATAATGTGATAAATGGATGTACATAACTATTGGGCTTCAACTGTAACTGCATAGATACGGCAGGAATAGTAGTCACAATTATGGAATACTCAAAGTAAAGCTGAATACATGAACATATCACACAGCATTTACATTGGAACTGCCAATACCTTTCCATGGCTTTCTAAACTCTTGTTTTCTAATATGTATAACTGATAACATTACCTAAAATAACTTCTCTAACTTCAATAACAGACACACAAGAATGGTTGCAGACAACTCCAATGTATACGAAAAGTAGAAGTTTAAGGATTACATGACGTTAGCACACACTTCTTTCCAGCAAAGTTCAAACTTGCACTCTTTTGAAAAAAGCATTACATTATATTTAGTGCATAATATCATAAAGGGATATACATAACTATTAGGCTTCTACTTTTCTTAAACATTGGAGATGTCTGCAACCATTCTTGTGTGTCTGTTATTGAAGTTAGCAAAGTTACTTTATGTAATGTTATCAGTTATACATGGCAGACCACAAGCGTTTACTAAGCCAAGGAAACGTAATGGCAGTTCCAATGTAAAAGCTGTGTGGTATGTTCATGAATTCAGCTTTACTTTGAGTATTCCATGGTTGTGACAAGTATTCCTGCCCTTTCAATACAGTTACAGCTGAAGCCTAATAGTTAAGTACATCCATTTATGATATTATGCACTAAATATAATGTAATGCTTCAGTTCAAAAGAGGGCAAGTTTGAACTTTGCTGGAGAGTAGTGTGTGCTAACTTCATGTAATCTTTAAACTTCTACTTTTCTTATTCATTGGAGTTGTCTGCAACCAATCTTGTGTGTCTGTTATTGAAGTTAGAGAAGTTATTTTAGGTAATGTTATCAGTAATACATATTAGAAAACAAGAGTTTAGAAAGCCATGGATAGGTAAGGGCAGTTCCAAAGTAAATGCTGTGTGATATGTTCATGTATTCAGCTTTACTTTGAGTATTCCATAATTGTGACTACTATTCCTGCTGTTTCTATACAGTTACAGCTGAAGCCTAATAGTTATGTACATCCATTTATCAGATTATGCACAGAATGGAATGGAATGTTTTCATTTCAAAATAGTGTAGGTTTGAATTCTGCTGGAACATGCTGTGTTCTAGCTTCATGTAAACCTTCATCTTCTACTTTTCCTATGTTATTTAGCTGTCTGCAACCATTCTTGTGTGTCTCTTATTGAAGTTAGCGAAGTTACTTAAGGTAATGTTATCAGTTATACATGGTAGACCACAAGCGTTTACAAAGCCAAGGAAACGTAATGGCAGTTCCACTGTAAAAGCTGTGTGGTATCTTCAGGAATTCAGCTGTACATTGAGTATTCCATGGTTGTGACTAATATTCCAGCCCTTTCAATACAGTTGCAGCTGAAGCCCAATTGTTAAGTACATCCATTTATGATATTATGCACTAAATATAATTTAATGCTTTGTTCAAAAGAGTGCAAGTTTGATCTTTTATGGAAAGCAGTGTGTGCTAACTTCATGTAAACCTTCATCTTCTACTTTTCCTATGCTATTGAGCTGTCTGCAACCATTCTTGTGTGTCTGCTATTGACGTTAGCGAAGTTACTTTAGGTAATATTATCAGTTATACATGGTAGACCACAAGCGTTTACAAAGCCAAGGAAACGAAATGGCAGTTCCAATGTAAAAGCTGTGTGTTGTGTTCATGAATTCAGCTTTACTTTCAGTATTCTATGAGTGTGACTAGTATTCCTGCCCTTTCAATACATTTACAGCTGAAACCCAATAGTTAAGTACATCCATTTATCACGTTATGCACTAAATATAATGGAATGCTTTCAATTCAAAGGAGTGCAAGTTTGAACTTTGCAGGAAAGTAGTGTCTGCTAACTTCATGTAAACCTTAAACTTCTACTTTTCTTATTCATTGGAGTTGTCTGCAACCATTCTTGTGTGTCTGTTATTGAAGTTAGAGAAGTTATTTTAGGTAATGTTATCAGTTATAAATGGTAGAACACAAGCGTTTACAAAGCCAAGGAAACGTAATGGCAGTTCCAATGTAAATGCTGTGTGGTATGTTCATGAATTCAGCTTTAGTTTGTGTATTCCGTTGTTCTGACTACTATTCCTGCTGTTTCTATACAGTTACAGCTGAAGCCTAATAGTTATGTACATCCATTTATCAGATTATGCACAGAATATAAAGTTATGCTTCAGTTCAAAAGAGTGTAAGTTTGAAATCTGCTGGAACGTACTGTGTTCTAACTTCATGTAAACTTTACCTTCTACTTTTCCTATGCTATTGAGCAGTCTGCAACCATTCTTGTGCGTCTGTTATTGAAGTTAGCGAAGTTACTTTAGGTAATATCAGTATTATTCATTGGAGTTGTCTGCAACCATTCTTGTGTGTCTGTTATTGAAGGTAGAGAAGTTATTTTAGGTAATGTTATCAGTTATACATATTAGAAAACAAGAGTTTAGAAAGCCTTGGATAAGAATTGGCAATTCCAATGTAAATGCTGTGTGATATGTTCATGTATTCAGCTTTACTTTGAGTATTCCATAATTGTGACTACTATTCTTGCCGTATCTATGCAGTTGCAGCTAATGCCAACAGTTATATAGATCCATTTATCACGTTATGCACTAAATATAATGTAATGCTTCAGTTCAAAAGAGTGTAAGTTTGAATTCTGCTGGAACGTACTGTGTTCTAACTTCATGTAAACCTTCATCTTCTACTTTTCCTATGCTATTGAGCTGTCTGCAACCATTCTTGTGTGTCTGTTATTGAAGTTAGAGAAGTTATTTTAGGTAATGTTATCAGTTATACATGGTAGAACACAAGCGTTTACAAAGCCAAGGAAACGTAATGCAATTTCCAATGTAAATGCTGTGTGGTATGTTCATGAATTCAGCTTTACTTTCAGTATTCCATGAGTGTGACTAGTATTCCTGCCCTTTCAATACAGTTACAGCTGAAGCTCAATAGTTAAGTATATCCATTTATGATATTATGCACTAAATATAATGTAATGATTTGTTCAAAAGAGTGCAAGTTTGAACTTTGCTGGAAAATAGTGTGTGCTAACTTCATGTAAACCTTAAACTTCTACTTTTCTTATGCTATTGAGCTGTCTGCAACCATTCTTGTGTGTCTGTTATTGAAGGTAGAGAAGTTATTTTAGGTAATGTTATCAGTTATACATGGTAGAACACAAGCGTTTACAAAGCCAAGGAAACGTAATTGAATTTCCAATGTAAATGCTGTGTGGTATGTTCATGAATTCAGCTTTACTTTCAGTATTCCATGAGTGTGACTAGTATTCCTGCCCTTTCAATACAGTTACAGCTGAAGCCCAATAGTTAAGTACATCCATTTATGATATTATGCACTAAATATAATGTAATGCTTCAGTTCAAAAGAGTGTAAGTTTGAATTCTGCTGGAACGTACTGTGTTCTAACTTCATGTAAACCTTCATCTTCTACTTTTCCTATGCTATTGAGCTGTCTGCAACCATTCTTGTCTGTCTGCTATTGACGTTAGCGAAGTTACTTTAGGTAATATTATCAGTTATACATGTAGACCACAAGCGTTTACAAAGCCAAGGAAACGAAATGGCAGTTCCAATGTAAAAGCTGTGTGTTGTGTTCATGAATTCAGCTTTACTTTCAGTATTCCATGAGTGTGACTAGTATTCCTGCCCTTTCAATACAGTTACAGCTGAAGCCCAATAGTTAAGTACATCCATTTATCACGTTATGCACTAAATATAATGTAATGCTTCAGTTCAAAAGAGTGTAAGTTTGAATTCTGCTGGAACGTACTGTGTTCTAACTTCATGTAAACCTTCATCTTCTACTTTTCCTATGCTATTGAGCTGTCTGCAACCATTCTTGTGTGTCTGCTATTGACGTTAGCGAAGTTACTTTAGGTAATATTATCAGTTATACATGGTAGACCACAAGCGTTTACAAAGCCAAGGAAACGAAATGGCAGTTCCAATGTAAAAGCTGTGTGTTGTGTTCATGAATTCAGCTTTACTTTCAGTATTCCATGAGTGTGACTAGTATTCCTGCCCTTTCAATACAGTTACAGCTGAAGCCCAATAGTTAAGTACATCCATTTATCACGTTATGCACTAAATATAATGTAATGCTTCAGTTCAAAAGAGTGTAAGTTTGAATTCTGCTGGAACGTACTGTGTTCTAACTTCATGTAAACCTTCATCTTCTACTTTTCCTATGCTATTGAGCTGTCTGCAACCATTCTTGTGTGTCTGCTATTGACGTTAGCGAAGTTACTTTAGGTAATATTATCAGTTATACATGGTAGACCACAAGCGTTTACAAAGCCAAGGAAACGAAATGGCAGTTCCAATGTAAAAGCTGTGTGTTGTGTTCATGAATTCAGCTTTACTTTCAGTATTCCATGAGTGTGACTAGTATTCCTGCCCTTTCAATACAGTTACAGCTGAAGCCCAATAGTTAAGTACATCCATTTATGATATTATGCACTAAATATAATGTAATGCTTCAGTTCAAAAGAGTGTAAGTTTGAATTCTGCTGGAACGTACTGTGTTCTAACTTCATGTAAACCTTCATCTTCTACTTTTCCTATGCTATTGAGCTGTCTGCAACCATTCTTGTCTGTCTGCTATTGACGTTAGCGAAGTTACTTTAGGTAATATTATCAGTTATACATGTAGACCACAAGCGTTTACAAAGCCAAGGAAACGAAATGGCAGTTCCAATGTAAAAGCTGTGTGTTGTGTTCATGAATTCAGCTTTACTTTCAGTATTCCATGAGTGTGACTAGTATTCCTGCCCTTTCAATACAGTTACAGCTGAAGCCCAATAGTTAAGTACATCCATTTATCACGTTATGCACTAAATATAATGTAATGCTTCAGTTCAAAAGAGTGTAAGTTTGAATTCTGCTGGAACGTACTGTGTTCTAACTTCATGTAAACCTTCATCTTCTACTTTTCCTATGCTATTGAGCTGTCTGCAACCATTCTTGTGTGTCTGCTATTGACGTTAGCGAAGTTACTTTAGGTAATATTATCAGTTATACATGGTAGACCACAAGCGTTTACAAAGCCAAGGAAACGAAATGGCAGTTCCAATGTAAAAGCTGTGTGTTGTGTTCATGAATTCAGCTTTACTTTCAGTATTCCATGAGTGTGACTAGTATTCCTGCCCTTTCAATACAGTTACAGCTGAAGCCCAATAGTTAAGTACATCCATTTATCACGTTATGCACTAAATATAATGTAATGCTTCAGTTTAAAAGAGTGTAAGTTTGAATTCTGCTGGAACGTACTGTGTTCTAACTTCATGTAAACCTTCATCTTCTACTTTTCCTATGCTATTGAGCTGTCTGCAACCATTCTTGTGTGTCTGCTATTGACGTTAGCGAAGTTACTTTAGGTAATATTATCAGTTATACATGGTAGACCACAAGCGTTTACAAAGCCAAGGAAACGAAATGGCAGTTCCAATGTAAAAGCTGTGTGTTGTGTTCATGAATTCAGCTTTACTTTCAGTATTCCATGAGTGTGACTAGTATTCCTGCCCTTTCAATACAGTTACAGCTGAAGCCCAATAGTTAAGTACATCCATTTATCACGTTATGCACTAAATATAATGGAATGCTTTCAATTCAAAGGAGTGCAAGTTTGAACTTTGCAGGAAAGTAGTGTCTGCTAACTTCATGTAAACCTTAAACTTCTACTTTTCTTATTCATTGGAGTTGTCTGCAACCATTCTTGTGTGTCTGTTATTGAAGTTAGAGAAGTTATTTTAGGTAATGTTATCAGTTATAAATGGTAGAACACAAGCGTTTACAAAGCCAAGGAAACGTAATGGCAGTTCCAATGTAAATGCTGTGTGGTATGTTCATGAATTCAGCTTTAGTTTGTGTATTCCGTTGTTCTGACTACTATTCCTGCTGTTTCTATACAGTTACAGCTGAAGCCTAATAGTTATGTACATCCATTTATCAGATTATGCACAGAATATAAAGTAATGCTTCAGTTCAAAAGAGTGTAAGTTTGAAATCTGCTGGAACGTACTGTGTTCTAACTTCATGTAAACTTTACCTTCTACTTTTCCTATGCTATTGAGCAGTCTGCAACCATTCTTGTGCGTCTGTTATTGAAGTTAGCGAAGTTACTTTAGGTAATATCAGTATTATTCATTGGAGTTGTCTGCAACCATTCTTGTGTGTCTGTTATTGAAGGTAGAGAAGTTATTTTAGGTAATGTTATCAGTTATACATATTAGAAAACAAGAGTTTAGAAAGCCTTGGATAAGAATTGGCAATTCCAATGTAAATGCTGTGTGATATGTTCATGTATTCAGCTTTACTTTGAGTATTCCATAATTGTGACTACTATTCTTGCCGTATCTATGCAGTTGCAGCTAATGCCAACAGTTATATAGATCCATTTATCACGTTATGCACTAAATATAATGTAATGCTTCAGTTCAAAAGAGTGTAAGTTTGAATTCTGCTGGAACGTACTGTGTTCTAACTTCATGTAAACCTTCATCTTCTACTTTTCCTATGCTATTGAGCTGTCTGCAACCATTCTTGTGTGTCTGTTATTGAAGTTAGAGAAGTTATTTTAGGTAATGTTATCAGTTATACATGGTAGAACACAAGCGTTTACAAAGCCAAGGAAACGTAATGCAATTTCCAATGTAAATGCTGTGTGGTATGTTCATGAATTCAGCTTTACTTTCAGTATTCCATGAGTGTGACTAGTATTCCTGCCCTTTCAATACAGTTACAGCTGAAGCTCAATAGTTAAGTATATCCATTTATGATATTATGCACTAAATATAATGTAATGATTTGTTCAAAAGAGTGCAAGTTTGAACTTTGCTGGAAAATAGTGTGTGCTAACTTCATGTAAACCTTAAACTTCTACTTTTCTTATGCTATTGAGCTGTCTGCAACCATTCTTGTGTGTCTGTTATTGAAGGTAGAGAAGTTATTTTAGGTAATGTTATCAGTTATACATGGTAGAACACAAGCGTTTACAAAGCCAAGGAAACGTAATGCAATTTCCAATGT
Organism: Hemitrygon akajei; assembly: GCF_048418815.1. NCBI lineage: Eukaryota > Metazoa > Chordata > Chondrichthyes > Myliobatiformes > Dasyatidae > Hemitrygon > Hemitrygon akajei. The sequence goes on along the minus strand of NC_133138.1, from coordinate 88,883,571 downwards.
AAATGCTGTGTGGTATGTTCATGAATTCAGCTTTACTTTCAGTATTCCATGAGTGTGACTAGTATTCCTGCCCTTTCAATACAGTTACAGCTGAAGCCCAATAGTTAAGTACATCCATTTATGATATTATGCACTAAATATAATGTAATGCTTCAGTTCAAAAGAGTGTAAGTTTGAATTCTGCTGGAACGTACTGTGTTCTAACTTCATGTAAACCTTCATCTTCTACTTTTCCTATGCTATTGAGCTGTCTGCAACCATTCTTGTCTGTCTGCTATTGACGTTAGCGAAGTTACTTTAGGTAATATTATCAGTTATACATGTAGACCACAAGCGTTTACAAAGCCAAGGAAACGAAATGGCAGTTCCAATGTAAAAGCTGTGTGTTGTGTTCATGAATTCAGCTTTACTTTCAGTATTCCATGAGTGTGACTAGTATTCCTGCCCTTTCAATACAGTTACAGCTGAAGCCCAATAGTTAAGTACATCCATTTATCACGTTATGCACTAAATATAATGTAATGCTTCAGTTCAAAAGAGTGTAAGTTTGAATTCTGCTGGAACGTACTGTGTTCTAACTTCATGTAAACCTTCATCTTCTACTTTTCCTATGCTATTGAGCTGTCTGCAACCATTCTTGTGTGTCTGCTATTGACGTTAGCGAAGTTACTTTAGGTAATATTATCAGTTATACATGGTAGACCACAAGCGTTTACAAAGCCAAGGAAACGAAATGGCAGTTCCAATGTAAAAGCTGTGTGTTGTGTTCATGAATTCAGCTTTACTTTCAGTATTCCATGAGTGTGACTAGTATTCCTGCCCTTTCAATACAGTTACAGCTGAAGCCCAATAGTTAAGTACATCCATTTATCACGTTATGCACTAAATATAATGTAATGCTTCAGTTCAAAAGAGTGTAAGTTTGAATTCTGCTGGAACGTACTGTGTTCTAACTTCATGTAAACCTTCATCTTCTACTTTTCCTATGCTATTGAGCTGTCTGCAACCATTCTTGTGTGTCTGCTATTGACGTTAGCGAAGTTACTTTAGGTAATATTATCAGTTATACATGGTAGACCACAAGCGTTTACAAAGCCAAGGAAACGAAATGGCAGTTCCAATGTAAAAGCTGTGTGTTGTGTTCATGAATTCAGCTTTACTTTCAGTATTCCATGAGTGTGACTAGTATTCCTGCCCTTTCAATACAGTTACAGCTGAAGCCCAATAGTTAAGTACATCCATTTATGATATTATGCACTAAATATAATGTAATGCTTCAGTTCAAAAGAGTGTAAGTTTGAATTCTGCTGGAACGTACTGTGTTCTAACTTCATGTAAACCTTCATCTTCTACTTTTCCTATGCTATTGAGCTGTCTGCAACCATTCTTGTCTGTCTGCTATTGACGTTAGCGAAGTTACTTTAGGTAATATTATCAGTTATACATGTAGACCACAAGCGTTTACAAAGCCAAGGAAACGAAATGGCAGTTCCAATGTAAAAGCTGTGTGTTGTGTTCATGAATTCAGCTTTACTTTCAGTATTCCATGAGTGTGACTAGTATTCCTGCCCTTTCAATACAGTTACAGCTGAAGCCCAATAGTTAAGTACATCCATTTATCACGTTATGCACTAAATATAATGTAATGCTTCAGTTCAAAAGAGTGTAAGTTTGAATTCTGCTGGAACGTACTGTGTTCTAACTTCATGTAAACCTTCATCTTCTACTTTTCCTATGCTATTGAGCTGTCTGCAACCATTCTTGTGTGTCTGCTATTGACGTTAGCGAAGTTACTTTAGGTAATATTATCAGTTATACATGGTAGACCACAAGCGTTTACAAAGCCAAGGAAACGAAATGGCAGTTCCAATGTAAAAGCTGTGTGTTGTGTTCATGAATTCAGCTTTACTTTCAGTATTCCATGAGTGTGACTAGTATTCCTGCCCTTTCAATACAGTTACAGCTGAAGCCCAATAGTTAAGTACATCCATTTATCACGTTATGCACTAAATATAATGTAATGCTTCAGTTTAAAAGAGTGTAAGTTTGAATTCTGCTGGAACGTACTGTGTTCTAACTTCATGTAAACCTTCATCTTCTACTTTTCCTATGCTATTGAGCTGTCTGCAACCATTCTTGTGTGTCTGCTATTGACGTTAGCGAAGTTACTTTAGGTAATATTATCAGTTATACATGGTAGACCACAAGCGTTTACAAAGCCAAGGAAACGAAATGGCAGTTCCAATGTAAAAGCTGTGTGTTGTGTTCATGAATTCAGCTTTACTTTCAGTATTCCATGAGTGTGACTAGTATTCCTGCCCTTTCAATACAGTTACAGCTGAAGCCCAATAGTTAAGTACATCCATTTATCACGTTATGCACTAAATATAATGGAATGCTTTCAATTCAAAGGAGTGCAAGTTTGAACTTTGCAGGAAAGTAGTGTCTGCTAACTTCATGTAAACCTTAAACTTCTACTTTTCTTATTCATTGGAGTTGTCTGCAACCATTCTTGTGTGTCTGTTATTGAAGTTAGAGAAGTTATTTTAGGTAATGTTATCAGTTATAAATGGTAGAACACAAGCGTTTACAAAGCCAAGGAAACGTAATGGCAGTTCCAATGTAAATGCTGTGTGGTATGTTCATGAATTCAGCTTTAGTTTGTGTATTCCGTTGTTCTGACTACTATTCCTGCTGTTTCTATACAGTTACAGCTGAAGCCTAATAGTTATGTACATCCATTTATCAGATTATGCACAGAATATAAAGTAATGCTTCAGTTCAAAAGAGTGTAAGTTTGAAATCTGCTGGAACGTACTGTGTTCTAACTTCATGTAAACTTCACCTTCTACTTTTCCTATGCTATTGAGCTGTCTGCAACCATTCTTGTGCGTCTGTTATTGAAGTTAGCGAAGTTACTTTAGGTAATATCAGTCTTATTCATTGGAGTTGTCTGCAACCATTCTTGTGTGTCTGTTATTGAAGGTAGAGAAGTTATTTTAGGTAATGTTATCAGTTATACATATTAGAAAACAAGAGTTTAGAAAGCCTTGGATAAGAATTGGCAATTCCAATGTAAATGCTGTGTGATATGTTCATGTATTCAGCTTTACTTTGAGTATTCCATAATTGTGACTACTATTCTTGCCGTATCTATGCAGTTGCAGCTAATGCCAACAGTTATATAGATCCATTTATCACGTTATGCACTAAATATAATGTAATGCTTCAGTTCAAAAGAGTGTAAGTTTGAATTCTGCTGGAACGTACTGTGTTCTAACTTCATGTAAACCTCCATCTTCTACTTTTCCTATGCTATTGAGCTGTCTGCAACCATTCTTGTGTGTCTGCTATTGACGTTAGCGAAGTTACTTTAGGTAATATTATCAGTTATACATGTAGACCACAAGCGTTTACAAAGCCAAGGAAACGAAATGGCAGTTCCAATGTAAAAGCTGTGTGTTGTGTTCATGAATTCAGCTTTACTTTCAGTATTCCATGAGTGTGACTAGTATTCCTGCCCTTTCAATACAGTTACAGCTGAAGCCCAATAGTTAAGTACATCCATTTATGATATTATGCACTAAATATAATGTAATGCTTCAGTTCAAAAGAGTGTAAGTTTGAATTCTGCTGGAACGTACTGTGTTCTAACTTCATGTAAACCTTCATCTTCTACTTTTCCTATGCTATTGAGCTGTCTGCAACCATTCTTGTCTGTCTGCTATTGACGTTAGCGAAGTTACTTTAGGTAATATTATCAGTTATACATGTAGACCACAAGCGTTTACAAAGCCAAGGAAACGAAATGGCAGTTCCAATGTAAAAGCTGTGTGTTGTGTTCATGAATTCAGCTTTACTTTCAGTATTCCATGAGTGTGACTAGTATTCCTGCCCTTTCAATACAGTTACAGCTGAAGCCCAATAGTTAAGTACATCCATTTATCACGTTATGCACTAAATATAATGTAATGCTTCAGTTCAAAAGAGTGTAAGTTTGAATTCTGCTGGAACGTACTGTGTTCTGACTTCATGTAAACCTTCATCTTCTACTTTTCCTATGCTATTGAGCTGTCTGCAACCATTCTTGTGTGTCTGCTATTGACGTTAGCGAAGTTACTTTAGGTAATATTATCAGTTATACATGGTAGACCACAAGCGTTTACAAAGCCAAGGAAACGAAATGGCAGTTCCAATGTAAAAGCTGTGTGTTGTGTTCATGAATTCAGCTTTACTTTCAGTATTCCATGAGTGTGACTAGTATTCCTGCCCTTTCAATACAGTTACAGCTGAAGCCCAATAGTTAAGTACATCCATTTATCACGTTATGCACTAAATATAATGTAATGCTTCAGTTCAAAAGAGTGTAAGTTTGAATTCTGCTGGAACGTACTGTGTTCTAACTTCATGTAAACCTTCATCTTCTACTTTTCCTATGCTATTGAGCTGTCTGCAACCATTCTTGTGTGTCTGCTATTGACGTTAGCGAAGTTACTTTAGGTAATATTATCAGTTATACATGGTAGACCACAAGCGTTTACAAAGCCAAGGAAACGAAATGGCAGTTCCAATGTAAAAGCTGTGTGTTGTGTTCATGAATTCAGCTTTACTTTCAGTATTCCATGAGTGTGACTAGTATTCCTGCCCTTTCAATACAGTTACAGCTGAAGCCCAATAGTTAAGTACATCCATTTATCACGTTATGCACTAAATATAATGGAATGCTTTCAATTCAAAGGAGTGCAAGTTTGAACTTTGCAGGAAAGTAGTGTCTGCTAACTTCATGTAAACCTTAAACTTCTACTTTTCTTATTCATTGGAGTTGTCTGCAACCATTCTTGTGTGTCTGTTATTGAAGTTAGAGAAGTTATTTTAGGTAATGTTATCAGTTATAAATGGTAGAACACAAGCGTTTACAAAGCCAAGGAAACGTAATGGCAGTTCCAATGTAAATGCTGTGTGGTATGTTCATGAATTCAGCTTTAGTTTGTGTATTCCGTTGTTCTGACTACTATTCCTGCTGTTTCTATACAGTTACAGCTGAAGCCTAATAGTTATGTACATCCATTTATCAGATTATGCACAGAATATAAAGTAATGCTTCAGTTCAAAAGAGTGTAAGTTTGAAATCTGCTGGAACGTACTGTGTTCTAACTTCATGTAAACTTCACCTTCTACTTTTCCTATGCTATTGAGCTGTCTGCAACCATTCTTGTGCGTCTGTTATTGAAGTTAGCGAAGTTACTTTAGGTAATATCAGTCTTATTCATTGGAGTTGTCTGCAACCATTCTTGTGTGTCTGTTATTGAAGGTAGAGAAGTTATTTTAGGTAATGTTATCAGTTATACATATTAGAAAACAAGAGTTTAGAAAGCCTTGGATAAGAATTGGCAATTCCAATGTAAATGCTGTGTGATATGTTCATGTATTCAGCTTTACTTTGAGTATTCCATAATTGTGACTACTATTCTTGCCGTATCTATGCAGTTGCAGCTAATGCCAACAGTTATATAGATCCATTTATCACGTTATGCACTAAATATAATGTAATGCTTCAGTTCAAAAGAGTGTAAGTTTGAATTCTGCTGGAACGTACTGTGTTCTAACTTCATGTAAACCTTCATCTTCTACTTTTCCTATGCTATTGAGCTGTCTGCAACCATTCTTGTGTGTCTGTTATTGAAGTTAGAGAAGTTATTTTAGGTAATGTTATCAGTTATACATGGTAGAACACAAGCGTTTACAAAGCCAAGGAAACGTAATGCAATTTCCAATGTAAATGCTGTGTGGTATGTTCATGAATTCAGCTTTACTTTCAGTATTCCATGAGTGTGACTAGTATTCCTGCCCTTTCAATACAGTTACAGCTGAAGCTCAATAGTTAAGTATATCCATTTATGATATTATGCACTAAATATAATGTAATGATTTGTTCAAAAGAGTGCAAGTTTGAACTTTGCTGGAAAATAGTGTGTGCTAACTTCATGTAAACCTTAAACTTCTACTTTTCTTATGCTATTGAGCTGTCTGCAACCATTCTTGTGTGTCTGTTATTGAAGGTAGAGAAGTTATTTTAGGTAATGTTATCAGTTATACATGGTAGAACACAAGCGTTTACAAAGCCAAGGAAACGTAATGCAATTTCCAATGTAAATGCTGTGTGGTATGTTCATGAATTCAGCTTTACTTTCAGTATTCCATGAGTGTGACTAGTATTCCTGCCCTTTCAATACAGTTACAGCTGAAGCCCAATAGTTAAGTACATCCATTTATGATATTATGCACTAAATATAATGTAATGCTTCAGTTCAAAAGAGTGTAAGTTTGAATTCTGCTGGAACGTACTGTGTTCTAACTTCATGTAAACCTTCATCTTCTACTTTTCCTATGCTATTGAGCTGTCTGCAACCATTCTTGTCTGTCTGCTATTGACGTTAGCGAAGTTACTTTAGGTAATATTATCAGTTATACATGTAGACCACAAGCGTTTACAAAGCCAAGGAAACGAAATGGCAGTTCCAATGTAAAAGCTGTGTGTTGTGTTCATGAATTCAGCTTTACTTTCAGTATTCCATGAGTGTGACTAGTATTCCTGCCCTTTCAATACAGTTACAGCTGAAGCCCAATAGTTAAGTACATCCATTTATCACGTTATGCACTAAATATAATGTAATGCTTCAGTTCAAAAGAGTGTAAGTTTGAATTCTGCTGGAACGTACTGTGTTCTAACTTCATGTAAACCTTCATCTTCTACTTTTCCTATGCTATTGAGCTGTCTGCAACCATTCTTGTGTGTCTGCTATTGACGTTAGCGAAGTTACTTTAGGTAATATTATCAGTTATACATGGTAGACCACAAGCGTTTACAAAGCCAAGGAAACGAAATGGCAGTTCCAATGTAAAAGCTGTGTGTTGTGTTCATGAATTCAGCTTTACTTTCAGTATTCCATGAGTGTGACTAGTATTCCTGCCCTTTCAATACAGTTACAGCTGAAGCCCAATAGTTAAGTACATCCATTTATCACGTTATGCACTAAATATAATGTAATGCTTCAGTTCAAAAGAGTGTAAGTTTGAATTCTGCTGGAACGTACTGTGTTCTAACTTCATGTAAACCTTCATCTTCTACTTTTCCTATGCTATTGAGCTGTCTGCAACCATTCTTGTGTGTCTGCTATTGACGTTAGCGAAGTTACTTTAGGTAATATTATCAGTTATACATGTAGACCACAAGCGTTTACAAAGCCAAGGAAACGAAATGGCAGTTCCAATGTAAAAGCTGTGTGTTGTGTTCATGAATTCAGCTTTACTTTCAGTATTCCATGAGTGTGACTAGTATTCCTGCCCTTTCAATACAGTTACAGCTGAAGCCCAATAGTTAAGTACATCCATTTATCACGTTATGCACTAAATATAATGTAATGCTTCAGTTCAAAAGAGTGTAAGTTTGAATTCTGCTGGAACGTACTGTGTTCTAACTTCATGTAAACCTTCATCTTCTACTTTTCCTATGCTATTGAGCTGTCTGCAACCATTCTTGTGTGTCTGCTATTGACGTTAGCGAAGTTACTTTAGGTAATATTATCAGTTATACATGTAGACCACAAGCGTTTACAAAGCCAAGGAAACGAAATGGCAGTTCCAATGTAAAAGCTGTGTGTTGTGTTCATGAATTCAGCTTTACTTTCAGTATTCCATGAGTGTGACTAGTATTCCTGCCCTTTCAATACAGTTACAGCTGAAGCCCAATAGTTAAGTACATCCATTTATCACGTTATGCACTAAATATAATGGAATGCTTTCAATTCAAAGGAGTGCAAGTTTGAACTTTGCAGGAAAGTAGTGTCTGCTAACTTCATGTAAACCTTAAACTTCTACTTTTCTTATTCATTGGAGTTGTCTGCAACCATTCTTGTGTGTCTGTTATTGAAGTTAGAGAAGTTATTTTAGGTAATGTTATCAGTTATAAATGGTAGAACACAAGCGTTTACAAAGCCAAGGAAACGTAATGGCAGTTCCAATGTAAATGCTGTGTGGTATGTTCATGAATTCAGCTTTAGTTTGTGTATTCCGTTGTTCTGACTACTATTCCTGCTGTTTCTATACAGTTACAGCTGAAGCCTAATAGTTATGTACATCCATTTATCAGATTATGCACAGAATATAAAGTAATGCTTCAGTTCAAAAGAGTGTAAGTTTGAAATCTGCTGGAACGTACTGTGTTCTAACTTCATGTAAACTTCACCTTCTACTTTTCCTATGCTATTGAGCTGTCTGCAACCATTCTTGTGCGTCTGTTATTGAAGTTAGCGAAGTTACTTTAGGTAATATCAGTCTTATTCATTGGAGTTGTCTGCAACCATTCTTGTGTGTCTGTTATTGAAGGTAGAGAAGTTATTTTAGGTAATGTTATCAGTTATACATATTAGAAAACAAGAGTTTAGAAAGCCTTGGATAAGAATTGGCAATTCCAATGTAAATGCTGTGTGATATGTTCATGTATTCAGCTTTACTTTGAGTATTCCATAATTGTGACTACTATTCTTGCCGTATCTATGCAGTTGCAGCTAATGCCAACAGTTATATAGATCCATTTATCACGTTATGCACTAAATATAATGTAATGCTTCAGTTCAAAAGAGTGTAAGTTTGAATTCTGCTGGAACGTACTGTGTTCTAACTTCATGTAAACCTCCATCTTCTACTTTTCCTATGCTATTGAGCTGTCTGCAACCATTCTTGTGTGTCTGCTATTGACGTTAGCGAAGTTACTTTAGGTAATATTATCAGTTATACATGTAGACCACAAGCGTTTACAAAGCCAAGGAAACGAAATGGCAGTTCCAATGTAAAAGCTGTGTGTTGTGTTCATGAATTCAGCTTTACTTTCAGTATTCCATGAGTGTGACTAGTATTCCTGCCCTTTCAATACAGTTACAGCTGAAGCCCAATAGTTAAGTACATCCATTTATGATATTATGCACTAAATATAATGTAATGCTTCAGTTCAAAAGAGTGTAAGTTTGAATTCTGCTGGAACGTACTGTGTTCTAACTTCATGTAAACCTTCATCTTCTACTTTTCCTATGCTATTGAGCTGTCTGCAACCATTCTTGTCTGTCTGCTATTGACGTTAGCGAAGTTACTTTAGGTAATATTATCAGTTATACATGTAGACCACAAGCGTTTACAAAGCCAAGGAAACGAAATGGCAGTTCCAATGTAAAAGCTGTGTGTTGTGTTCATGAATTCAGCTTTACTTTCAGTATTCCATGAGTGTGACTAGTATTCCTGCCCTTTCAATACAGTTACAGCTGAAGCCCAATAGTTAAGTACATCCATTTATCACGTTATGCACTAAATATAATGTAATGCTTCAGTTCAAAAGAGTGTAAGTTTGAATTCTGCTGGAACGTACTGTGTTCTGACTTCATGTAAACCTTCATCTTCTACTTTTCCTATGCTATTGAGCTGTCTGCAACCATTCTTGTGTGTCTGCTATTGACGTTAGCGAAGTTACTTTAGGTAATATTATCAGTTATACATGGTAGACCACAAGCGTTTACAAAGCCAAGGAAACGAAATGGCAGTTCCAATGTAAAAGCTGTGTGTTGTGTTCATGAATTCAGCTTTACTTTCAGTATTCCATGAGTGTGACTAGTATTCCTGCCCTTTCAATACAGTTACAGCTGAAGCCCAATAGTTAAGTACATCCATTTATCACGTTATGCACTAAATATAATGTAATGCTTCAGTTCAAAAGAGTGTAAGTTTGAATTCTGCTGGAACGTACTGTGTTCTAACTTCATGTAAACCTTCATCTTCTACTTTTCCTATGCTATTGAGCTGTCTGCAACCATTCTTGTGTGTCTGCTATTGACGTTAGCGAAGTTACTTTAGGTAATATTATCAGTTATACATGGTAGACCACAAGCGTTTACAAAGCCAAGGAAACGAAATGGCAGTTCCAATGTAAAAGCTGTGTGTTGTGTTCATGAATTCAGCTTTACTTTCAGTATTCCATGAGTGTGACTAGTATTCCTGCCCTTTCAATACAGTTACAGCTGAAGCCCAATAGTTAAGTACATCCATTTATCACGTTATGCACTAAATATAATGGAATGCTTTCAATTCAAAGGAGTGCAAGTTTGAACTTTGCAGGAAAGTAGTGTCTGCTAACTTCATGTAAACCTTAAACTTCTACTTTTCTTATTCATTGGAGTTGTCTGCAACCATTCTTGTGTGTCTGTTATTGAAGTTAGAGAAGTTATTTTAGGTAATGTTATCAGTTATAAATGGTAGAACACAAGCGTTTACAAAGCCAAGGAAACGTAATGGCAGTTCCAATGTAAATGCTGTGTGGTATGTTCATGAATTCAGCTTTAGTTTGTGTATTCCGTTGTTCTGACTACTATTCCTGCTGTTTCTATACAGTTACAGCTGAAGCCTAATAGTTATGTACATCCATTTATCAGATTATGCACAGAATATAAAGTAATGCTTCAGTTCAAAAGAGTGTAAGTTTGAAATCTGCTGGAACGTACTGTGTTCTAACTTCATGTAAACTTCACCTTCTACTTTTCCTATGCTATTGAGCTGTCTGCAACCATTCTTGTGCGTCTGTTATTGAAGTTAGCGAAGTTACTTTAGGTAATATCAGTCTTATTCATTGGAGTTGTCTGCAACCATTCTTGTGTGTCTGTTATTGAAGGTAGAGAAGTTATTTTAGGTAATGTTATCAGTTATACATATTAGAAAACAAGAGTTTAGAAAGCCTTGGATAAGAATTGGCAATTCCAATGTAAATGCTGTGTGATATGTTCATGTATTCAGCTTTACTTTGAGTATTCCATAATTGTGACTACTATTCTTGCCGTATCTATGCAGTTGCAGCTAATGCCAACAGTTATATAGATCCATTTATCACGTTATGCACTAAATATAATGTAATGCTTCAGTTCAAAAGAGTGTAAGTTTGAATTCTGCTGGAACGTACTGTGTTCTAACTTCATGTAAACCTTCATCTTCTACTTTTCCTATGCTATTGAGCTGTCTGCAACCATTCTTGTGTGTCTGTTATTGAAGTTAGAGAAGTTATTTTAGGTAATGTTATCAGTTATACATGGTAGAACACAAGCGTTTACAAAGCCAAGGAAACGTAATGCAATTTCCAATGTAAATGCTGTGTGGTATGTTCATGAATTCAGCTTTACTTTCAGTATTCCATGAGTGTGACTAGTATTCCTGCCCTTTCAATACAGTTACAGCTGAAGCTCAATAGTTAAGTATATCCATTTATGATATTATGCACTAAATATAATGTAATGATTTGTTCAAAAGAGTGCAAGTTTGAACTTTGCTGGAAAATAGTGTGTGCTAACTTCATGTAAACCTTAAACTTCTACTTTTCTTATGCTATTGAGCTGTCTGCAACCATTCTTGTGTGTCTGTTATTGAAGGTAGAGAAGTTATTTTAGGTAATGTTATCAGTTATACATGGTAGAACACAAGCGTTTACAAAGCCAAGGAAACGTAATGCAATTTCCAATGTAAATGCTGTGTGGTATGTTCATGAATTCAGCTTTACTTTCAGTATTCCATGAGTGTGACTAGTATTCCTGCCCTTTCAATACAGTTACAGCTGAAGCCCAATAGTTAAGTACATCCATTTATGATATTATGCACTAAATATAATGTAATGCTTCAGTTCAAAAGAGTGTAAGTTTGAATTCTGCTGGAACGTACTGTGTTCTAACTTCATGTAAACCTTCATCTTCTACTTTTCCTATGCTATTGAGCTGTCTGCAACCATTCTTGTCTGTCTGCTATTGACGTTAGCGAAGTTACTTTAGGTAATATTATCAGTTATACATGTAGACCACAAGCGTTTACAAAGCCAAGGAAACGAAATGGCAGTTCCAATGTAAAAGCTGTGTGTTGTGTTCATGAATTCAGCTTTACTTTCAGTATTCCATGAGTGTGACTAGTATTCCTGCCCTTTCAATACAGTTACAGCTGAAGCCCAATAGTTAAGTACATCCATTTATCACGTTATGCACTAAATATAATGTAATGCTTCAGTTCAAAAGAGTGTAAGTTTGAATTCTGCTGGAACGTACTGTGTTCTAACTTCATGTAAACCTTCATCTTCTACTTTTCCTATGCTATTGAGCTGTCTGCAACCATTCTTGTGTGTCTGCTATTGACGTTAGCGAAGTTACTTTAGGTAATATTATCAGTTATACATGGTAGACCACAAGCGTTTACAAAGCCAAGGAAACGAAATGGCAGTTCCAATGTAAAAGCTGTGTGTTGTGTTCATGAATTCAGCTTTACTTTCAGTATTCCATGAGTGTGACTAGTATTCCTGCCCTTTCAATACAGTTACAGCTGAAGCCCAATAGTTAAGTACATCCATTTATCACGTTATGCACTAAATATAATGTAATGCTTCAGTTCAAAAGAGTGTAAGTTTGAATTCTGCTGGAACGTACTGTGTTCTAACTTCATGTAAACCTTCATCTTCTACTTTTCCTATGCTATTGAGCTGTCTGCAACCATTCTTGTGTGTCTGCTATTGACGTTAGCGAAGTTACTTTAGGTAATATTATCAGTTATACATGTAGACCACAAGCGTTTACAAAGCCAAGGAAACGAAATGGCAGTTCCAATGTAAAAGCTGTGTGTTGTGTTCATGAATTCAGCTTTACTTTCAGTATTCCATGAGTGTGACTAGTATTCCTGCCCTTTCAATACAGTTACAGCTGAAGCCCAATAGTTAAGTACATCCATTTATCACGTTATGCACTAAATATAATGTAATGCTTCAGTTCAAAAGAGTGTAAGTTTGAATTCTGCTGGAACGTACTGTGTTCTAACTTCATGTAAACCTTCATCTTCTACTTTTCCTATGCTATTGAGCTGTCTGCAACCATTCTTGTGTGTCTGCTATTGACGTTAGCGAAGTTACTTTAGGTAATATTATCAGTTATACATGTAGACCACAAGCGTTTACAAAGCCAAGGAAACGAAATGGCAGTTCCAATGTAAAAGCTGTGTGTTGTGTTCATGAATTCAGCTTTACTTTCAGTATTCCATGAGTGTGACTAGTATTCCTGCCCTTTCAATACAGTTACAGCTGAAGCCCAATAGTTAAGTACATCCATTTATCACGTTATGCACTAAATATAATGTAATGCTTCAGTTCAAAAGAGTGTAAGTTTGAATTCTGCTGGAACGTACTGTGTTCTAACTTCATGTAAACCTTCATCTTCTACTTTTCCTATGCTATTGAGCTGTCTGCAACCATTCTTGTGTGTCTGCTATTGACGTTAGCGAAGTTACTTTAGGTAATATTATCAGTTATACATGGTAGACCACAAGCGTTTACAAAGCCAAGGAAACGAAATGGCAGTTCCAATGTAAAAGCTGTGTGTTGTGTTCATGAATTCAGCTTTACTTTCAGTATTCCATGAGTGTGACTAGTATTCCTGCCCTTTCAATACAGTTACAGCTGAAGCCCAATAGTTAAGTACATCCATTTATCACGTTATGCACTAAATATAATGTAATGCTTCAGTTTAAAAGAGTGTAAGTTTGAATTCTGCTGGAACGTACTGTGTTCTAACTTCATGTAAACCTTCATCTTCTACTTTTCCTATGCTATTGAGCTGTCTGCAACCATTCTTGTGTGTCTGCTATTGACGTTAGCGAAGTTACTTTAGGTAATATTATCAGTTATACATGGTAGACCACAAGCGTTTACAAAGCCAAGGAAACGAAATGGCAGTTCCAATGTAAAAGCTGTGTGTTGTGTTCATGAATTCAGCTTTACTTTCAGTATTCCATGAGTGTGACTAGTATTCCTGCCCTTTCAATACAGTTACAGCTGAAGCCCAATAGTTAAGTACATCCATTTATCACGTTATGCACTAAATATAATGGAATGCTTTCAATTCAAAGGAGTGCAAGTTTGAACTTTGCAGGAAAGTAGTGTCTGCTAACTTCATGTAAACCTTAAACTTCTACTTTTCTTATTCATTGGAGTTGTCTGCAACCATTCTTGTGTGTCTGTTATTGAAGTTAGAGAAGTTATTTTAGGTAATGTTATCAGTTATAAATGGTAGAACACAAGCGTTTACAAAGCCAAGGAAACGTAATGGCAGTTCCAATGTAAATGCTGTGTGGTATGTTCATGAATTCAGCTTTAGTTTGTGTATTCCGTTGTTCTGACTACTATTCCTGCTGTTTCTATACAGTTACAGCTGAAGCCTAATAGTTATGTACATCCATTTATCAGATTATGCACAGAATATAAAGTAATGCTTCAGTTCAAAAGAGTGTAAGTTTGAAATCTGCTGGAACGTACTGTGTTCTAACTTCATGTAAACTTCACCTTCTACTTTTCCTATGCTATTGAGCTGTCTGCAACCATTCTTGTGCGTCTGTTATTGAAGTTAGCGAAGTTACTTTAGGTAATATCAGTCTTATTCATTGGAGTTGTCTGCAACCATTCTTGTGTGTCTGTTATTGAAGGTAGAGAAGTTATTTTAGGTAATGTTATCAGTTATACATATTAGAAAACAAGAGTTTAGAAAGCCTTGGATAAGAATTGGCAATTCCAATGTAAATGCTGTGTGATATGTTCATGTATTCAGCTTTACTTTGAGTATTCCATAATTGTGACTACTATTCTTGCCGTATCTATGCAGTTGCAGCTAATGCCAACAGTTATATAGATCCATTTATCACGTTATGCACTAAATATAATGTAATGCTTCAGTTCAAAAGAGTGTAAGTTTGAATTCTGCTGGAACGTACTGTGTTCTAACTTCATGTAAACCTTCATCTTCTACTTTTCCTATGCTATTGAGCTGTCTGCAACCATTCTTGTGTGTCTGCTATTGACGTTAGCGAAGTTACTTTAGGTAATATTATCAGTTATACATGGTAGACCACAAGCGTTTACAAAGCCAAGGAAACGAAATGGCAGTTCCAATGTAAAAGCTGTGTGTTGTGTTCATGAATTCAGCTTTACTTTCAGTATTCCATGAGTGTGACTAGTATTCCTGCCCTTTCAATACAGTTACAGCTGAAGCCCAATAGTTAAGTACATCCATTTATGATATTATGCACTAAATATAATGTAATGCTTCAGTTCAAAAGAGTGTAAGTTTGAATTCTGCTGGAACGTACTGTGTTCTAACTTCATGTAAACCTTCATCTTCTACTTTTCCTATGCTATTGAGCTGTCGGCAACCATTCTTGTCTGTCTGCTATTGACGTTAGCGAAGTTACTTTAGGTAATATTATCAGTTATACATGTAGACCACAAGCGTTTACAAAGCCAAGGAAACGAAATGGCAGTTCCAATGTAAAAGCTGTGTGTTGTGTTCATGAATTCAGCTTTACTTTCAGTATTCCATGAGTGTGACTAGTATTCCTGCCCTTTCAATACAGTTACAGCTGAAGCCCAATAGTTAAGTACATCCATTTATCACGTTATGCACTAAATATAATGTAATGCTTCAGTTCAAAAGAGTGTAAGTTTGAATTCTGCTGGAACGTACTGTGTTCTAACTTCATGTAAACCTTCATCTTCTACTTTTCCTATGCTATTGAGCTGTCTGCAACCATTCTTGTGTGTCTGCTATTGACGTTAGCGAAGTTACTTTAGGTAATATTATCAGTTATACATGGTAGACCACAAGCGTTTACAAAGCCAAGGAAACGAAATGGCAGTTCCAATGTAAAAGCTGTGTGTTGTGTTCATGAATTCAGCTTTACTTTCAGTATTCCATGAGTGTGACTAGTATTCCTGCCCTTTCAATACAGTTACAGCTGAAGCCCAATAGTTAAGTACATCCATTTATCACGTTATGCACTAAATATAATGTAATGCTTCAGTTCAAAAGAGTGTAAGTTTGAATTCTGCTGGAACGTACTGTGTTCTAACTTCATGTAAACCTTCATCTTCTACTTTTCCTATGCTATTGAGCTGTCTGCAACCATTCTTGTGTGTCTGCTATTGACGTTAGCGAAGTTACTTTAGGTAATATTATCAGTTATACATGGTAGACCACAAGCGTTTACAAAGCCAAGGAAACGAAATGGCAGTTCCAATGTAAAAGCTGTGTGTTGTGTTCATGAATTCAGCTTTACTTTCAGTATTCCATGAGTGTGACTAGTATTCCTGCCCTTTCAATACAGTTACAGCTGAAGCCCAATAGTTAAGTACATCCATTTATCACGTTATGCACTAAATATAATGGAATGCTTTCAATTCAAAGGAGTGCAAGTTTGAACTTTGCAGGAAAGTAGTGTCTGCTAACTTCATGTAAACCTTAAACTTCTACTTTTCTTATTCATTGGAGTTGTCTGCAACCATTCTTGTGTGTCTGTTATTGAAGTTAGAGAAGTTATTTTAGGTAATGTTATCAGTTATAAATGGTAGAACACAAGCGTTTACAAAGCCAAGGAAACGTAATGGCAGTTCCAATGTAAATGCTGTGTGGTATGTTCATGAATTCAGCTTTAGTTTGTGTATTCCGTTGTTCTGACTACTATTCCTGCTGTTTCTATACAGTTACAGCTGAAGCCTAATAGTTATGTACATCCATTTATCAGATTATGCACAGAATATAAAGTAATGCTTCAGTTCAAAAGAGTGTAAGTTTGAAATCTGCTGGAACGTACTGTGTTCTAACTTCATGTAAACTTCACCTTCTACTTTTCCTATGCTATTGAGCTGTCTGCAACCATTCTTGTGCGTCTGTTATTGAAGTTAGCGAAGTTACTTTAGGTAATATCAGTCTTATTCATTGGAGTTGTCTGCAACCATTCTTGTGTGTCTGTTATTGAAGGTAGAGAAGTTATTTTAGGTAATGTTATCAGTTATACATATTAGAAAACAAGAGTTTAGAAAGCCTTGGATAAGAATTGGCAATTCCAATCTAAATGCTGTGTGATATGTTCATGTATTCAGCTTTACTTTGAGTATTCCATAATTGTGACTACTATTCTTGCCGTATCTATGCAGTTGCAGCTAATGCCAACAGTTATATATATCCATTTATCACGTTATGCACTAAATATAATGTAATGCTTCAGTTCAAAAGAGTGTAAGTTTGAATTCTGCTGGAACGTACTGTGTTCTAACTTCATGTAAACCTTCATCTTCTACTTTTCCTATGCTATTGAGCTGTCTGCAACCATTCTTGTGTGTCTGTTATTGAAGTTAGAGAAGTTATTTTAGGTAATGTTATCAGTTATACATGGTAGAACACAAGCGTTTACAAAGCCAAGGAAACGTAATGCAATTTCCAATGTAAATGCTGTGTGGTATGTTCATGAATTCAGCTTTACTTTCAGTATTCCATGAGTGTGACTAGTATTCCTGCCCTTTCAATACAGTTACAGCTGAAGCCCAATAGTTAAGTACATCCATTTATGATATTATGCACTAAATATAATGTAATGCTTCAGTTCAAAAGAGTGTAAGTTTGAATTCTGCTGGAACGTACTGTGTTCTAACTTCATGTAAACCTCCATCTTCTACTTTTCCTATGCTATTGAGCTGTCTGCAACCATTCTTGTGTGTCTGCTATTGACGTTAGCGAAGTTACTTTAGGTAATATTATCAGTTATACATGTAGACCACAAGCGTTTACAAAGCCAAGGAAACGAAATGGCAGTTCCAATGTAAAAGCTGTGTGTTGTGTTCATGAATTCAGCTTTACTTTCAGTATTCCATGAGTGTGACTAGTATTCCTGCCCTTTCAATACAGTTACAGCTGAAGCCCAATAGTTAAGTACATCCATTTATGATATTATGCACTAAATATAATGTAATGCTTCAGTTCAAAAGAGTGTAAGTTTGAATTCTGCTGGAACGTACTGTGTTCTAACTTCATGTAAACCTTCATCTTCTACTTTTCCTATGCTATTGAGCTGTCTGCAACCATTCTTGTGTGTCTGCTATTGACGTTAGCGAAGTTACTTTAGGTAATATTATCAGTTATACATGGTAGACCACAAGCGTTTACAAAGCCAAGGAAACGAAATGGCAGTTCCAATGTAAAAGCTGTGTGTTGTGTTCATGAATTCAGCTTTACTTTCAGTATTCCATGAGTGTGACTAGTATTCCTGCCCTTTCAATACAGTTACAGCTGAAGCCTAATAGTTATGTACATCCATTTATCAGATTATGCACAGAATATAAAGTAATGCTTCAGTTCAAAAGAGTGTAAGTTTGAAATCTGCTGGAACGTACTGTGTTCTAACTTCATGTAAACTTCACCTTCTACTTTTCCTATGCTATTGAGCTGTCTGCAACCATTCTTGTGCGTCTGTTATTGAAGTTAGCGAAGTTACTTTAGGTAATATCAGTCTTATTCATTGGAGTTGTCTGCAACCATTCTTGTGTGTCTGTTATTGAAGGTAGAGAAGTTATTTTAGGTAATGTTATCAGTTATACATATTAGAAAACAAGAGTTTAGAAAGCCTTGGATAAGAATTGGCAATTCCAATGTAAATGCTGTGTGATATGTTCATGTATTCAGCTTTACTTTGAGTATTCCATAATTGTGACTACTATTCTTGCCGTATCTATGCAGTTGCAGCTAATGCCAACAGTTATATAGATCCATTTATCACGTTATGCACTAAATATAATGTAATGCTTCAGTTCAAAAGAGTGTAAGTTTGAATTCTGCTGGAACGTACTGTGTTCTAACTTCATGTAAACCTTCATCTTCTACTTTTCCTATGCTATTGAGCTGTCTGCAACCATTCTTGTGTGTCTGCTATTGACGTTAGCGAAGTTACTTTAGGTAATATTATCAGTTATACATGGTAGACCACAAGCGTTTACAAAGCCAAGGAAACGAAATGGCAGTTCCAATGTAAAAGCTGTGTGTTGTGTTCATGAATTCAGCTTTACTTTCAGTATTCCATGAGTGTGACTAGTATTCCTGCCCTTTCAATACAGTTACAGCTGAAGCCCAATAGTTAAGTACATCCATTTATGATATTATGCACTAAATATAATGTAATGCTTCAGTTCAAAAGAGTGTAAGTTTGAATTCTGCTGGAACGTACTGTGTTCTAACTTCATGTAAACCTTCATCTTCTACTTTTCCTATGCTATTGAGCTGTCGGCAACCATTCTTGTCTGTCTGCTATTGACGTTAGCGAAGTTACTTTAGGTAATATTATCAGTTATACATGTAGACCACAAGCGTTTACAAAGCCAAGGAAACGAAATGGCAGTTCCAATGTAAAAGCTGTGTGTTGTGTTCATGAATTCAGCTTTACTTTCAGTATTCCATGAGTGTGACTAGTATTCCTGCCCTTTCAATACAGTTACAGCTGAAGCCCAATAGTTAAGTACATCCATTTATCACGTTATGCACTAAATATAATGTAATGCTTCAGTTCAAAAGAGTGTAAGTTTGAATTCTGCTGGAACGTACTGTGTTCTAACTTCATGTAAACCTTCATCTTCTACTTTTCCTATGCTATTGAGCTGTCTGCAACCATTCTTGTGTGTCTGCTATTGACGTTAGCGAAGTTACTTTAGGTAATATTATCAGTTATACATGGTAGACCACAAGCGTTTACAAAGCCAAGGAAACGAAATGGCAGTTCCAATGTAAAAGCTGTGTGTTGTGTTCATGAATTCAGCTTTACTTTCAGTATTCCATGAGTGTGACTAGTATTCCTGCCCTTTCAATACAGTTACAGCTGAAGCCCAATAGTTAAGTACATCCATTTATCACGTTATGCACTAAATATAATGTAATGCTTCAGTTCAAAAGAGTGTAAGTTTGAATTCTGCTGGAACGTACTGTGTTCTAACTTCATGTAAACCTTCATCTTCTACTTTTCCTATGCTATTGAGCTGTCTGCAACCATTCTTGTGTGTCTGCTATTGACGTTAGCGAAGTTACTTTAGGTAATATTATCAGTTATACATGGTAGACCACAAGCGTTTACAAAGCCAAGGAAACGAAATGGCAGTTCCAATGTAAAAGCTGTGTGTTGTGTTCATGAATTCAGCTTTACTTTCAGTATTCCATGAGTGTGACTAGTATTCCTGCCCTTTCAATACAGTTACAGCTGAAGCCCAATAGTTAAGTACATCCATTTATCACGTTATGCACTAAATATAATGGAATGCTTTCAATTCAAAGGAGTGCAAGTTTGAACTTTGCAGGAAAGTAGTGTCTGCTAACTTCATGTAAACCTTAAACTTCTACTTTTCTTATTCATTGGAGTTGTCTGCAACCATTCTTGTGTGTCTGTTATTGAAGTTAGAGAAGTTATTTTAGGTAATGTTATCAGTTATAAATGGTAGAACACAAGCGTTTACAAAGCCAAGGAAACGTAATGGCAGTTCCAATGTAAATGCTGTGTGGTATGTTCATGAATTCAGCTTTAGTTTGTGTATTCCGTTGTTCTGACTACTATTCCTGCTGTTTCTATACAGTTACAGCTGAAGCCTAATAGTTATGTACATCCATTTATCAGATTATGCACAGAATATAAAGTAATGCTTCAGTTCAAAAGAGTGTAAGTTTGAAATCTGCTGGAACGTACTGTGTTCTAACTTCATGTAAACTTCACCTTCTACTTTTCCTATGCTATTGAGCTGTCTGCAACCATTCTTGTGCGTCTGTTATTGAAGTTAGCGAAGTTACTTTAGGTAATATCAGTCTTATTCATTGGAGTTGTCTGCAACCATTCTTGTGTGTCTGTTATTGAAGGTAGAGAAGTTATTTTAGGTAATGTTATCAGTTATACATATTAGAAAACAAGAGTTTAGAAAGCCTTGGATAAGAATTGGCAATTCCAATCTAAATGCTGTGTGATATGTTCATGTATTCAGCTTTACTTTGAGTATTCCATAATTGTGACTACTATTCTTGCCGTATCTATGCAGTTGCAGCTAATGCCAACAGTTATATATATCCATTTATCACGTTATGCACTAAATATAATGTAATGCTTCAGTTCAAAAGAGTGTAAGTTTGAATTCTGCTGGAACGTACTGTGTTCTAACTTCATGTAAACCTTCATCTTCTACTTTTCCTATGCTATTGAGCTGTCTGCAACCATTCTTGTGTGTCTGTTATTGAAGTTAGAGAAGTTATTTTAGGTAATGTTATCAGTTATACATGGTAGAACACAAGCGTTTACAAAGCCAAGGAAACGTAATGCAATTTCCAATGTAAATGCTGTGTGGTATGTTCATGAATTCAGCTTTACTTTCAGTATTCCATGAGTGTGACTAGTATTCCTGCCCTTTCAATACAGTTACAGCTGAAGCCCAATAGTTAAGTACATCCATTTATGATATTATGCACTAAATATAATGTAATGCTTCAGTTCAAAAGAGTGTAAGTTTGAATTCTGCTGGAACGTACTGTGTTCTAACTTCATGTAAACCTCCATCTTCTACTTTTCCTATGCTATTGAGCTGTCTGCAACCATTCTTGTGTGTCTGCTATTGACGTTAGCGAAGTTACTTTAGGTAATATTATCAGTTATACATGTAGACCACAAGCGTTTACAAAGCCAAGGAAACGAAATGGCAGTTCCAATGTAAAAGCTGTGTGTTGTGTTCATGAATTCAGCTTTACTTTCAGTATTCCATGAGTGTGACTAGTATTCCTGCCCTTTCAATACAGTTACAGCTGAAGCCCAATAGTTAAGTACATCCATTTATGATATTATGCACTAAATATAATGTAATGCTTCAGTTCAAAAGAGTGTAAGTTTGAATTCTGCTGGAACGTACTGTGTTCTAACTTCATGTAAACCTTCATCTTCTACTTTTCCTATGCTATTGAGCTGTCTGCAACCATTCTTGTGTGTCTGCTATTGACGTTAGCGAAGTTACTTTAGGTAATATTATCAGTTATACATGGTAGACCACAAGCGTTTACAAAGCCAAGGAAACGAAATGGCAGTTCCAATGTAAAAGCTGTGTGTTGTGTTCATGAATTCAGCTTTACTTTCAGTATTCCATGAGTGTGACTAGTATTCCTGCCCTTTCAATACAGTTACAGCTGAAGCCCAATAGTTAAGTACATCCATTTATCACGTTATGCACTAAATATAATGTAATGCTTCAGTTCAAAAGAGTGTAAGTTTGAATTCTGCTGGAACGTACTGTGTTCTAACTTCATGTAAACCTTCATCTTCTACTTTTCCTATGCTATTGAGCTGTCTGCAACCATTCTTGTGTGTCTGCTATTGACGTTAGCGAAGTTACTTTAGGTAATATTATCAGTTATACATGTAGACCACAAGCGTTTACAAAGCCAAGGAAACGAAATGGCAGTTCCAATGTAAAAGCTGTGTGTTGTGTTCATGAATTCAGCTTTACTTTCAGTATTCCATGAGTGTGACTAGTATTCCTGCCCTTTCAATACAGTTACAGCTGAAGCCCAATAGTTAAGTACATCCATTTATCACGTTATGCACTAAATATAATGTAATGCTTCAGTTCAAAAGAGTGTAAGTTTGAATTCTGCTGGAACGTACTGTGTTCTAACTTCATGTAAACCTTCATCTTCTACTTTTCCTATGCTATTGAGCTGTCTGCAACCATTCTTGTGTGTCTGCTATTGACGTTAGCGAAGTTACTTTAGGTAATATTATCAGTTATACATGGTAGACCACAAGCGTTTACAAAGCCAAGGAAACGAAATGGCAGTTCCAATGTAAAAGCTGTGTGTTGTGTTCATGAATTCAGCTTTACTTTCAGTATTCCATGAGTGTGACTAGTATTCCTGCCCTTTCAATACAGTTACAGCTGAAGCCCAATAGTTAAGTACATCCATTTATCACGTTATGCACTAAATATAATGTAATGCTTCAGTTCAAAAGAGTGTAAGTTTAAATTCTGCTGGAACGTACTGTGTTCTAACTTCATGTAAACCTTCATCTTCTACTTTTCCTATGCTATTGAGCTGTCTGCAACCATTCTTGTGTGTCTGCTATTGACGTTAGCGAAGTTACTTTAGGTAATATTATCAGTTATACATGGTAGACCACAAGCGTTTACAAAGCCAAGGAAACGAAATGGCAGTTCCAATGTAAAAGCTGTGTGTTGTGTTCATGAATTCAGCTTTACTTTCAGTATTCCATGAGTGTGACTAGTATTCCTGCCCTTTCAATACAGTTACAGCTGAAGCCCAATAGTTAAGTACATCCATTTATCACGTTATGCACTAAATATAATGGAATGCTTTCAATTCAAAGGAGTGCAAGTTTGAACTTTGCAGGAAAGTAGTGTCTGCTAACTTCATGTAAACCTTAAACTTCTACTTTTCTTATTCATTGGAGTTGTCTGCAACCATTCTTGTGTGTCTGTTATTGAAGTTAGAGAAGTTATTTTAGGTAATGTTATCAGTTATAAATGGTAGAACACAAGCGTTTACAAAGCCAAGGAAACGTAATGGCAGTTCCAATGTAAATGCTGTGTGGTATGTTCATGAATTCAGCTTTAGTTTGTGTATTCCGTTGTTCTGACTACTATTCCTGCTGTTTCTATACAGTTACAGCTGAAGCCTAATAGTTATGTACATCCATTTATCAGATTATGCACAGAATATAAAGTAATGCTTCAGTTCAAAAGAGTGTAAGTTTGAAATCTGCTGGAACGTACTGTGTTCTAACTTCATGTAAACTTCACCTTCTACTTTTCCTATGCTATTGAGCTGTCTGCAACCATTCTTGTGCGTCTGTTATTGAAGTTAGCGAAGTTACTTTAGGTAATATCAGTCTTATTCATTGGAGTTGTCTGCAACCATTCTTGTGTGTCTGTTATTGAAGGTAGAGAAGTTATTTTAGGTAATGTTATCAGTTATACATATTAGAAAACAAGAGTTTAGAAAGCCTTGGATAAGAATTGGCAATTCCAATCTAAATGCTGTGTGATATGTTCATGTATTCAGCTTTACTTTGAGTATTCCATAATTGTGACTACTATTCTTGCCGTATCTATGCAGTTGCAGCTAATGCCAAGTTATATATATCCATTTATCACGTTATGCACTAAATATAATGTAATGCTTCAGTTCAAAAGAGTGTAAGTTTGAATTCTGCTGGAACGTACTGTGTTCTAACTTCATGTAAACCTTCATCTTCTACTTTTCCTATGCTATTGAGCTGTCTGCAACCATTCTTGTGTGTCTGTTATTGAAGTTAGAGAAGTTATTTTAGGTAATGTTATCAGTTATACATGGTAGAACACAAGCGTTTACAAAGCCAAGGAAACGTAATGCAATTTCCAATGTAAATGCTGTGTGGTATGTTCATGAATTCAGCTTTACTTTCAGTATTCCATGAGTGTGACTAGTATTCCTGCCCTTTCAATACAGTTACAGCTGAAGCCCAATAGTTAAGTACATCCATTTATGATATTATGCACTAAATATAATGTAATGCTTCAGTTCAAAAGAGTGTAAGTTTGAATTCTGCTGGAACGTACTGTGTTCTAACTTCATGTAAACCTCCATCTTCTACTTTTCCTATGCTATTGAGCTGTCTGCAACCATTCTTGTGTGTCTGCTATTGACGTTAGCGAAGTTACTTTAGGTAATATTATCAGTTATACATGTAGACCACAAGCGTTTACAAAGCCAAGGAAACGAAATGGCAGTTCCAATGTAAAAGCTGTGTGTTGTGTTCATGAATTCAGCTTTACTTTCAGTATTCCATGAGTGTGACTAGTATTCCTGCCCTTTCAATACAGTTACAGCTGAAGCCCAATAGTTAAGTACATCCATTTATGATATTATGCACTAAATATAATGTAATGCTTCAGTTCAAAAGAGTGTAAGTTTGAATTCTGCTGGAACGTACTGTGTTCTAACTTCATGTAAACCTTCATCTTCTACTTTTCCTATGCTATTGAGCTGTCTGCAACCATTCTTGTCTGTCTGCTATTGACGTTAGCGAAGTTACTTTAGGTAATATTATCAGTTATACATGTAGACCACAAGCGTTTACAAAGCCAAGGAAACGAAATGGCAGTTCCAATGTAAAAGCTGTGTGTTGTGTTCATGAATTCAGCTTTACTTTCAGTATTCCATGAGTGTGACTAGTATTCCTGCCCTTTCAATACAGTTACAGCTGAAGCCCAATAGTTAAGTACATCCATTTATCACGTTATGCACTAAATATAATGTAATGCTTCAGTTCAAAAGAGTGTAAGTTTGAATTCTGCTGGAACGTACTGTGTTCTGACTTCATGTAAACCTTCATCTTCTACTTTTCCTATGCTATTGAGCTGTCTGCAACCATTCTTGTGTGTCTGCTATTGACGTTAGCGAAGTTACTTTAGGTAATATTATCAGTTATACATGGTAGACCACAAGCGTTTACAAAGCCAAGGAAACGAAATGGCAGTTCCAATGTAAAAGCTGTGTGTTGTGTTCATGAATTCAGCTTTACTTTCAGTATTCCATGAGTGTGACTAGTATTCCTGCCCTTTCAATACAGTTACAGCTGAAGCCCAATAGTTAAGTACATCCATTTATCACGTTATGCACTAAATATAATGTAATGCTTCAGTTCAAAAGAGTGTAAGTTTGAATTCTGCTGGAACGTACTGTGTTCTAACTTCATGTAAACCTTCATCTTCTACTTTTCCTATGCTATTGAGCTGTCTGCAACCATTCTTGTGTGTCTGCTATTGACGTTAGCGAAGTTACTTTAGGTAATATTATCAGTTATACATGGTAGACCACAAGCGTTTACAAAGCCAAGGAAACGAAATGGCAGTTCCAATGTAAAAGCTGTGTGTTGTGTTCATGAATTCAGCTTTACTTTCAGTATTCCATGAGTGTGACTAGTATTCCTGCCCTTTCAATACAGTTACAGCTGAAGCCCAATAGTTAAGTACATCCATTTATCACGTTATGCACTAAATATAATGGAATGCTTTCAATTCAAAGGAGTGCAAGTTTGAACTTTGCAGGAAAGTAGTGTCTGCTAACTTCATGTAAACCTTAAACTTCTACTTTTCTTATTCATTGGAGTTGTCTGCAACCATTCTTGTGTGTCTGTTATTGAAGTTAGAGAAGTTATTTTAGGTAATGTTATCAGTTATAAATGGTAGAACACAAGCGTTTACAAAGCCAAGGAAACGTAATGGCAGTTCCAATGTAAATGCTGTGTGGTATGTTCATGAATTCAGCTTTAGTTTGTGTATTCCGTTGTTCTGACTACTATTCCTGCTGTTTCTATACAGTTACAGCTGAAGCCTAATAGTTATGTACATCCATTTATCAGATTATGCACAGAATATAAAGTAATGCTTCAGTTCAAAAGAGTGTAAGTTTGAAATCTGCTGGAACGTACTGTGTTCTAACTTCATGTAAACTTCACCTTCTACTTTTCCTATGCTATTGAGCTGTCTGCAACCATTCTTGTGCGTCTGTTATTGAAGTTAGCGAAGTTACTTTAGGTAATATCAGTCTTATTCATTGGAGTTGTCTGCAACCATTCTTGTGTGTCTGTTATTGAAGGTAGAGAAGTTATTTTAGGTAATGTTATCAGTTATACATATTAGAAAACAAGAGTTTAGAAAGCCTTGGATAAGAATTGGCAATTCCAATGTAAATGCTGTGTGATATGTTCATGTATTCAGCTTTACTTTGAGTATTCCATAATTGTGACTACTATTCTTGCCGTATCTATGCAGTTGCAGCTAATGCCAACAGTTATATAGATCCATTTATCACGTTATGCACTAAATATAATGTAATGCTTCAGTTCAAAAGAGTGTAAGTTTGAATTCTGCTGGAACGTACTGTGTTCTAACTTCATGTAAACCTTCATCTTCTACTTTTCCTATGCTATTGAGCTGTCTGCAACCATTCTTGTGTGTCTGCTATTGACGTTAGCGAAGTTACTTTAGGTAATATTATCAGTTATACATGTAGACCACAAGCGTTTACAAAGCCAAGGAAACGAAATGGCAGTTCCAATGTAAAAGCTGTGTGTTGTGTTCATGAATTCAGCTTTACTTTCAGTATTCCATGAGTGTGACTAGTATTCCTGCCCTTTCAATACAGTTACAGCTGAAGCCCAATAGTTAAGTACATCCATTTATCACGTTATGCACTAAATATAATGTAATGCTTCAGTTCAAAAGAGTGTAAGTTTGAATTCTGCTGGAACGTACTGTGTTCTAACTTCATGTAAACCTTCATCTTCTACTTTTCCTATGCTATTGAGCTGTCTGCAACCATTCTTGTGTGTCTGCTATTGACGTTAGCGAAGTTACTTTAGGTAATATTATCAGTTATACATGGTAGACCACAAGCGTTTACAAAGCCAAGGAAACGAAATGGCAGTTCCAATGTAAAAGCTGTGTGTTGTGTTCATGAATTCAGCTTTACTTTCAGTATTCCATGAGTGTGACTAGTATTCCTGCCCTTTCAATACAGTTACAGCTGAAGCCCAATAGTTAAGTACATCCATTTATCACGTTATGCACTAAATATAATGGAATGCTTTCAATTCAAAGGAGTGCAAGTTTGAACTTTGCAGGAAAGTAGTGTCTGCTAACTTCATGTAAACCTTAAACTTCTACTTTTCTTATTCATTGGAGTTGTCTGCAACCATTCTTGTGTGTCTGTTATTGAAGTTAGAGAAGTTATTTTAGGTAATGTTATCAGTTATAAATGGTAGAACACAAGCGTTTACAAAGCCAAGGAAACGTAATGGCAGTTCCAATGTAAATGCTGTGTGGTATGTTCATGAATTCAGCTTTAGTTTGTGTATTCCGTTGTTCTGACTACTATTCCTGCTGTTTCTATACAGTTACAGCTGAAGCCTAATAGTTATGTACATCCATTTATCAGATTATGCACAGAATATAAAGTAATGCTTCAGTTCAAAAGAGTGTAAGTTTGAAATCTGCTGGAACGTACTGTGTTCTAACTTCATGTAAACTTCACCTTCTACTTTTCCTATGCTATTGAGCTGTCTGCAACCATTCTTGTGCGTCTGTTATTGAAGTTAGCGAAGTTACTTTAGGTAATATCAGTCTTATTCATTGGAGTTGTCTGCAACCATTCTTGTGTGTCTGTTATTGAAGGTAGAGAAGTTATTTTAGGTAATGTTATCAGTTATACATATTAGAAAACAAGAGTTTAGAAAGCCTTGGATAAGAATTGGCAATTCCAATGTAAATGCTGTGTGATATGTTCATGTATTCAGCTTTACTTTGAGTATTCCATAATTGTGACTACTATTCTTGCCGTATCTATGCAGTTGCAGCTAATGCCAACAGTTATATATATCCATTTATCACGTTATGCACTAAATATAATGTAATGCTTCAGTTCAAAAGAGTGTAAGTTTGAATTCTGCTGGAACGTACTGTGTTCTAACTTCATGTAAACCTTCATCTTCTACTTTTCCTATGCTATTGAGCTGTCTGCAACCATTCTTGTGTGTCTGTTATTGAAGTTAGAGAAGTTATTTTAGGTAATGTTATCAGTTATACATGGTAGAACACAAGCGTTTACAAAGCCAAGGAAACGTAATGCAATTTCCAATGTAAATGCTGTGTGGTATGTTCATGAATTCAGCTTTACTTTCAGTATTCCATGAGTGTGACTAGTATTCCTGCCCTTTCAATACAGTTACAGCTGAAGCCCAATAGTTAAGTACATCCATTTATGATATTATGCACTAAATATAATGTAATGCTTCAGTTCAAAAGAGTGTAAGTTTGAATTCTGCTGGAACGTACTGTGTTCTAACTTCATGTAAACCTCCATCTTCTACTTTTCCTATGCTATTGAGCTGTCTGCAACCATTCTTGTGTGTCTGCTATTGACGTTAGCGAAGTTACTTTAGGTAATATTATCAGTTATACATGTAGACCACAAGCGTTTACAAAGCCAAGGAAACGAAATGGCAGTTCCAATGTAAAAGCTGTGTGTTGTGTTCATGAATTCAGCTTTACTTTCAGTATTCCATGAGTGTGACTAGTATTCCTGCCCTTTCAATACAGTTACAGCTGAAGCCCAATAGTTAAGTACATCCATTTATCACGTTATGCACTAAATATAATGTAATGCTTCAGTTCAAAAGAGTGTAAGTTTGAATTCTGCTGGAACGTACTGTGTTCTAACTTCATGTAAACCTTCATCTTCTACTTTTCCTATGCTATTGAGCTGTCTGCAACCATTCTTGTGTGTCTGCTATTGACGTTAGCGAAGTTACTTTAGGTAATATTATCAGTTATACATGTAGACCACAAGCGTTTACAAAGCCAAGGAAACGAAATGGCAGTTCCAATGTAAAAGCTGTGTGTTGTGTTCATGAATTCAGCTTTACTTTCAGTATTCCATGAGTGTGACTAGTATTCCTGCCCTTTCAATACAGTTACAGCTGAAGCCCAATAGTTAAGTACATCCATTTATCACGTTATGCACTAAATATAATGTAATGCTTCAGTTCAAAAGAGTGTAAGTTTGAATTCTGCTGGAACGTACTGTGTTCTAACTTCATGTAAACCTTCATCTTCTACTTTTCCTATGCTATTGAGCTGTCTGCAACCATTCTTGTGTGTCTGCTATTGACGTTAGCGAAGTTACTTTAGGTAATATTATCAGTTATACATGGTAGACCACAAGCGTTTACAAAGCCAAGGAAACGAAATGACAGTTCCAATGTAAAAGCTGTGTGTTGTGTTCATGAATTCAGCTTTACTTTCAGTATTCCATGAGTGTGACTAGTATTCCTGCCCTTTCAATACAGTTACAGCTGAAGCCCAATAGTTAAGTACATCCATTTATCACGTTATGCACTAAATATAATGTAATGCTTCAGTTCAAAAGAGTGTAAGTTTGAATTCTGCTGGAACGTACTGTGTTCTAACTTCATGTAAACCTTCATCTTCTACTTTTCCTATGCTATTGAGCTGTCTGCAACCATTCTTGTGTGTCTGCTATTGACGTTAGCGAAGTTACTTTAGGTAATATTATCAGTTATACATGTAGACCACAAGCGTTTACAAAGCCAAGGAAACGAAATGGCAGTTCCAATGTAAAAGCTGTGTGTTGTGTTCATGAATTCAGCTTTACTTTCAGTATTCCATGAGTGTGACTAGTATTCCTGCCCTTTCAATACAGTTACAGCTGAAGCCCAATAGTTAAGTACATCCATTTATGATATTATGCACTAAATATAATGTAATGCTTCAGTTCAAAAGAGTGTAAGTTTGAATTCTGCTGGAACGTACTGTGTTCTAACTTCATGTAAACCTTCATCTTCTACTTTTCCTATGCTATTGAGCTGTCTGCAACCATTCTTGTGTGTCTGCTATTGACGTTAGCGAAGTTACTTTAGGTAATATTATCAGTTATACATGGTAGACCACAAGCGTTTACAAAGCCAAGGAAACGAAATGGCAGTTCCAATGTAAAAGCTGTGTGTTGTGTTCATGAATTCAGCTTTACTTTCAGTATTCCATGAGTGTGACTAGTATTCCTGCCCTTTCAATACAGTTACAGCTGAAGCCCAATAGTTAAGTACATCCATTTATCACGTTATGCACTAAATTTAATGTAATGCTTCAGTTCAAAAGAGTGTAAGTTTAAATTCTGCTGGAACGTACTGTGTTCTAACTTCATGTAAACCTTCATCTTCTACTTTTCCTATGCTATTGAGCTGTCTGCAACCATTCTTGTGTGTCTGCTATTGACGTTAGCGAAGTTACTTTAGGTAATATTATCAGTTATACATGGTAGACCACAAGCGTTTACAAAGCCAAGGAAACGAAATGGCAGTTCCAATGTAAAAGCTGTGTGTTGTGTTCATGAATTCAGCTTTACTTTCAGTATTCCATGAGTGTGACTAGTATTCCTGCCCTTTCAATACAGTTACAGCTGAAGCCCAATAGTTAAGTACATCCATTTATCACGTTATGCACTAAATATAATGGAATGCTTTCAATTCAAAGGAATGCAAGTTTGAACTTTGCAGGAAAGTAGTGTCTGCTAACTTCATGTAAACCTTAAACTTCTACTTTTCTTATTCATTGGAGTTGTCTGCAACCATTCTTGTGTGTCTGTTATTGAAGTTAGAGAAGTTATTTTAGGTAATGTTATCAGTTATAAATGGTAGAACACAAGCGTTTACAAAGCCAAGGAAACGTAATGGCAGTTCCAATGTAAATGCTGTGTGGTATGTTCATGAATTCAGCTTTAGTTTGTGTATTCCGTTGTTCTGACTACTATTCCTGCTGTTTCTATACAGTTACAGCTGAAGCCTAATAGTTATGTACATCCATTTATCAGATTATGCACAGAATATAAAGTAATGCTTCAGTTCAAAAGAGTGTAAGTTTGAAATCTGCTGGAACGTACTGTGTTCTAACTTCATGTAAACTTCACCTTCTACTTTTCCTATGCTATTGAGCTGTCTGCAACCATTCTTGTGCGTCTGTTATTGAAGTTAGCGAAGTTACTTTAGGTAATATCAGTCTTATTCATTGGAGTTGTCTGCAACCATTCTTGTGTGTCTGTTATTGAAGGTAGAGAAGTTATTTTAGGTAATGTTATCAGTTATACATATTAGAAAACAAGAGTTTAGAAAGCCTTGGATAAGAATTGGCAATTCCAATGTAAATGCTGTGTGATATGTTCATGTATTCAGCTTTACTTTGAGTATTCCATAATTGTGACTACTATTCTTGCCGTATCTATGCAGTTGCAGCTAATGCCAACAGTTATATATATCCATTTATCACGTTATGCACTAAATATAATGTAATGCTTCAGTTCAAAAGAGTGTAAGTTTGAATTCTGCTGGAACGTACTGTGTTCTAACTTCATGTAAACCTTCATCTTCTACTTTTCCTATGCTATTGAGCTGTCTGCAACCATTCTTGTGTGTCTGTTATTGAAGTTAGAGAAGTTATTTTAGGTAATGTTATCAGTTATACATGGTAGAACACAAGCGTTTACAAAGCCAAGGAAACGTAATGCAATTTCCAATGTAAATGCTGTGTGGTATGTTCATGAATTCAGCTTTACTTTCAGTATTCCATGAGTGTGACTAGTATTCCTGCCCTTTCAATACAGTTACAGCTGAAGCCCAATAGTTAAGTACATCCATTTATGATATTATGCACTAAATATAATGTAATGCTTCAGTTCAAAAGAGTGTAAGTTTGAATTCTGCTGGAACGTACTGTGTTCTAACTTCATGTAAACCTCCATCTTCTACTTTTCCTATGCTATTGAGCTGTCTGCAACCATTCTTGTGTGTCTGCTATTGACGTTAGCGAAGTTACTTTAGGTAATATTATCAGTTATACATGTAGACCACAAGCGTTTACAAAGCCAAGGAAACGAAATGGCAGTTCCAATGTAAAAGCTGTGTGTTGTGTTCATGAATTCAGCTTTACTTTCAGTATTCCATGAGTGTGACTAGTATTCCTGCCCTTTCAATACAGTTACAGCTGAAGCCCAATAGTTAAGTACATCCATTTATCACGTTATGCACTAAATATAATGTAATGCTTCAGTTCAAAAGAGTGTAAGTTTGAATTCTGCTGGAACGTACTGTGTTCTAACTTCATGTAAACCTTCATCTTCTACTTTTCCTATGCTATTGAGCTGTCTGCAACCATTCTTGTGTGTCTGCTATTGACGTTAGCGAAGTTACTTTAGGTAATATTATCAGTTATACATGTAGACCACAAGCGTTTACAAAGCCAAGGAAACGAAATGGCAGTTCCAATGTAAAAGCTGTGTGTTGTGTTCATGAATTCAGCTTTACTTTCAGTATTCCATGAGTGTGACTAGTATTCCTGCCCTTTCAATACAGTTACAGCTGAAGCCCAATAGTTAAGTACATCCATTTATCACGTTATGCACTAAATATAATGTAATGCTTCAGTTCAAAAGAGTGTAAGTTTGAATTCTGCTGGAACGTACTGTGTTCTAACTTCATGTAAACCTTCATCTTCTACTTTTCCTATGCTATTGAGCTGTCTGCAACCATTCTTGTGTGTCTGCTATTGACGTTAGCGAAGTTACTTTAGGTAATATTATCAGTTATACATGGTAGACCACAAGCGTTTACAAAGCCAAGGAAACGAAAT
This sequence comes from Hemitrygon akajei, assembly GCF_048418815.1. Lineage (NCBI taxonomy): Eukaryota > Metazoa > Chordata > Chondrichthyes > Myliobatiformes > Dasyatidae > Hemitrygon > Hemitrygon akajei. The sequence goes on along the minus strand of NC_133138.1, from coordinate 88,850,429 downwards.
GACAGTTCCAATGTAAAAGCTGTGTGTTGTGTTCATGAATTCAGCTTTACTTTCAGTATTCCATGAGTGTGACTAGTATTCCTGCCCTTTCAATACAGTTACAGCTGAAGCCCAATAGTTAAGTACATCCATTTATCACGTTATGCACTAAATATAATGTAATGCTTCAGTTCAAAAGAGTGTAAGTTTGAATTCTGCTGGAACGTACTGTGTTCTAACTTCATGTAAACCTTCATCTTCTACTTTTCCTATGCTATTGAGCTGTCTGCAACCATTCTTGTGTGTCTGCTATTGACGTTAGCGAAGTTACTTTAGGTAATATTATCAGTTATACATGTAGACCACAAGCGTTTACAAAGCCAAGGAAACGAAATGGCAGTTCCAATGTAAAAGCTGTGTGTTGTGTTCATGAATTCAGCTTTACTTTCAGTATTCCATGAGTGTGACTAGTATTCCTGCCCTTTCAATACAGTTACAGCTGAAGCCCAATAGTTAAGTACATCCATTTATGATATTATGCACTAAATATAATGTAATGCTTCAGTTCAAAAGAGTGTAAGTTTGAATTCTGCTGGAACGTACTGTGTTCTAACTTCATGTAAACCTTCATCTTCTACTTTTCCTATGCTATTGAGCTGTCTGCAACCATTCTTGTGTGTCTGCTATTGACGTTAGCGAAGTTACTTTAGGTAATATTATCAGTTATACATGGTAGACCACAAGCGTTTACAAAGCCAAGGAAACGAAATGGCAGTTCCAATGTAAAAGCTGTGTGTTGTGTTCATGAATTCAGCTTTACTTTCAGTATTCCATGAGTGTGACTAGTATTCCTGCCCTTTCAATACAGTTACAGCTGAAGCCCAATAGTTAAGTACATCCATTTATCACGTTATGCACTAAATATAATGTAATGCTTCAGTTCAAAAGAGTGTAAGTTTAAATTCTGCTGGAACGTACTGTGTTCTAACTTCATGTAAACCTTCATCTTCTACTTTTCCTATGCTATTGAGCTGTCTGCAACCATTCTTGTGTGTCTGCTATTGACGTTAGCGAAGTTACTTTAGGTAATATTATCAGTTATACATGGTAGACCACAAGCGTTTACAAAGCCAAGGAAACGAAATGGCAGTTCCAATGTAAAAGCTGTGTGTTGTGTTCATGAATTCAGCTTTACTTTCAGTATTCCATGAGTGTGACTAGTATTCCTGCCCTTTCAATACAGTTACAGCTGAAGCCCAATAGTTAAGTACATCCATTTATCACGTTATGCACTAAATATAATGGAATGCTTTCAATTCAAAGGAGTGCAAGTTTGAACTTTGCAGGAAAGTAGTGTCTGCTAACTTCATGTAAACCTTAAACTTCTACTTTTCTTATTCATTGGAGTTGTCTGCAACCATTCTTGTGTGTCTGTTATTGAAGTTAGAGAAGTTATTTTAGGTAATGTTATCAGTTATAAATGGTAGAACACAAGCGTTTACAAAGCCAAGGAAACGTAATGGCAGTTCCAATGTAAATGCTGTGTGGTATGTTCATGAATTCAGCTTTAGTTTGTGTATTCCGTTGTTCTGACTACTATTCCTGCTGTTTCTATACAGTTACAGCTGAAGCCTAATAGTTATGTACATCCATTTATCAGATTATGCACAGAATATAAAGTAATGCTTCAGTTCAAAAGAGTGTAAGTTTGAAATCTGCTGGAACGTACTGTGTTCTAACTTCATGTAAACTTCACCTTCTACTTTTCCTATGCTATTGAGCTGTCTGCAACCATTCTTGTGCGTCTGTTATTGAAGTTAGCGAAGTTACTTTAGGTAATATCAGTCTTATTCATTGGAGTTGTCTGCAACCATTCTTGTGTGTCTGTTATTGAAGGTAGAGAAGTTATTTTAGGTAATGTTATCAGTTATACATATTAGAAAACAAGAGTTTAGAAAGCCTTGGATAAGAATTGGCAATTCCAATGTAAATGCTGTGTGATATGTTCATGTATTCAGCTTTACTTTGAGTATTCCATAATTGTGACTACTATTCTTGCCGTATCTATGCAGTTGCAGCTAATGCCAACAGTTATATATATCCATTTATCACGTTATGCACTAAATATAATGTAATGCTTCAGTTCAAAAGAGTGTAAGTTTGAATTCTGCTGGAACGTACTGTGTTCTAACTTCATGTAAACCTTCATCTTCTACTTTTCCTATGCTATTGAGCTGTCTGCAACCATTCTTGTGTGTCTGTTATTGAAGTTAGAGAAGTTATTTTAGGTAATGTTATCAGTCATACATGGTAGAACACAAGCGTTTACAAAGCCAAGGAAACGTAATGCAATTTCCAATGTAAATGCTGTGTGGTATGTTCATGAATTCAGCTTTACTTTCAGTATTCCATGAGTGTGACTAGTATTCCTGCCCTTTCAATACAGTTACAGCTGAAGCCCAATAGTTAAGTACATCCATTTATGATATTATGCACTAAATATAATGTAATGCTTCAGTTCAAAAGAGTGTAAGTTTGAATTCTGCTGGAACGTACTGTGTTCTAACTTCATGTAAACCTCCATCTTCTACTTTTCCTATGCTATTGAGCTGTCTGCAACCATTCTTGTGTGTCTGCTATTGACGTTAGCGAAGTTACTTTAGGTAATATTATCAGTTATACATGTAGACCACAAGCGTTTACAAAGCCAAGGAAACGAAATGGCAGTTCCAATGTAAAAGCTGTGTGTTGTGTTCATGAATTCAGCTTTACTTTCAGTATTCCATGAGTGTGACTAGTATTCCTGCCCTTTCAATACAGTTACAGCTGAAGCCCAATAGTTAAGTACATCCATTTATCACGTTATGCACTAAATATAATGTAATGCTTCAGTTCAAAAGAGTGTAAGTTTGAATTCTGCTGGAACGTACTGTGTTCTAACTTCATGTAAACCTTCATCTTCTACTTTTCCTATGCTATTGAGCTGTCTGCAACCATTCTTGTGTGTCTGCTATTGACGTTAGCGAAGTTACTTTAGGTAATATTATCAGTTATACATGGTAGACCACAAGCGTTTACAAAGCCAAGGAAACGAAATGGCAGTTCCAATGTAAAAGCTGTGTGTTGTGTTCATGAATTCAGCTTTACTTTCAGTATTCCATGAGTGTGACTAGTATTCCTGCCCTTTCAATACAGTTACAGCTGAAGCCCAATAGTTAAGTACATCCATTTATCACGTTATGCACTAAATATAATGTAATGCTTCAGTTCAAAAGAGTGTAAGTTTGAATTCTGCTGGAACGTACTGTGTTCTAACTTCATGTAAACCTTCATCTTCTACTTTTCCTATGCTATTGAGCTGTCTGCAACCATTCTTGTGTGTCTGCTATTGACGTTAGCGAAGTTACTTTAGGTAATATTATCAGTTATACATGGTAGACCACAAGCGTTTACAAAGCCAAGGAAACGAAATGGCAGTTCCAATGTAAAAGCTGTGTGTTGTGTTCATGAATTCAGCTTTACTTTCAGTATTCCATGAGTGTGACTAGTATTCCTGCCCTTTCAATACAGTTACAGCTGAAGCCCAATAGTTAAGTACATCCATTTATCACGTTATGCACTAAATATAATGTAATGCTTCAGTTCAAAAGAGTGTAAGTTTGAATTCTGCTGGAACGTACTGTGTTCTAACTTCATGTAAACCTTCATCTTCTACTTTTCCTATGCTATTGAGCTGTCTGCAACCATTCTTGTGTGTCTGCTATTGACGTTAGCGAAGTTACTTTAGGTAATATTATCAGTTATACATGGTAGACCACAAGCGTTTACAAAGCCAAGGAAACGAAATGGCAGTTCCAATGTAAAAGCTGTGTGTTGTGTTCATGAATTCAGCTTTACTTTCAGTATTCCATGAGTGTGACTAGTATTCCTGCCCTTTCAATACAGTTACAGCTGAAGCCCAATAGTTAAGTACATCCATTTATCACGTTATGCACTAAATATAATGTAATGCTTCAGTTCAAAAGAGTGTAAGTTTGAATTCTGCTGGAACGTACTGTGTTCTAACTTCATGTAAACCTTCATCTTCTACTTTTCCTATGCTATTGAGCTGTCTGCAACCATTCTTGTGTGTCTGCTATTGACGTTAGCGAAGTTACTTTAGGTAATATTATCAGTTATACATGGTAGACCACAAGCGTTTACAAAGCCAAGGAAACGAAATGGCAGTTCCAATGTAAAAGCTGTGTGTTGTGTTCATGAATTCAGCTTTACTTTCAGTATTCCATGAGTGTGACTAGTATTCCTGCCCTTTCAATACAGTTACAGCTGAAGCCCAATAGTTAAGTACATCCATTTATCACGTTATGCACTAAATATAATGGAATGCTTTCAATTCAAAGGAGTGCAAGTTTGAACTTTGCAGGAAAGTAGTGTCTGCTAACTTCATGTAAACCTTAAACTTCTACTTTTCTTATTCATTGGAGTTGTCTGCAACCATTCTTGTGTGTCTGTTATTGAAGTTAGAGAAGTTATTTTAGGTAATGTTATCAGTTATAAATGGTAGAACACAAGCGTTTACAAAGCCAAGGAAACGTAATGGCAGTTCCAATGTAAATGCTGTGTGGTATGTTCATGAATTCAGCTTTAGTTTGTGTATTCCGTTGTTCTGACTACTATTCCTGCTGTTTCTATACAGTTACAGCTGAAGCCTAATAGTTATGTACATCCATTTATCAGATTATGCACAGAATATAAAGTAATGCTTCAGTTCAAAAGAGTGTAAGTTTGAAATCTGCTGGAACGTACTGTGTTCTAACTTCATGTAAACTTCACCTTCTACTTTTCCTATGCTATTGAGCTGTCTGCAACCATTCTTGTGCGTCTGTTATTGAAGTTAGCGAAGTTACTTTAGGTAATATCAGTCTTATTCATTGGAGTTGTCTGCAACCATTCTTGTGTGTCTGTTATTGAAGGTAGAGAAGTTATTTTAGGTAATGTTATCAGTTATACATATTAGAAAACAAGAGTTTAGAAAGCCTTGGATAAGAATTGGCAATTCCAATGTAAATGCTGTGTGATATGTTCATGTATTCAGCTTTACTTTGAGTATTCCATAATTGTGACTACTATTCTTGCCGTATCTATGCAGTTGCAGCTAATGCCAACAGTTATATAGATCCATTTATCACGTTATGCACTAAATATAATGTAATGCTTCAGTTCAAAAGAGTGTAAGTTTGAATTCTGCTGGAACGTACTGTGTTCTAACTTCATGTAAACCTTCATCTTCTACTTTTCCTATGCTATTGAGCTGTCTGCAACCATTCTTGTGTGTCTGCTATTGACGTTAGCGAAGTTACTTTAGGTAATATTATCAGTTATACATGTAGACCACAAGCGTTTACAAAGCCAAGGAAACGAAATGGCAGTTCCAATGTAAAAGCTGTGTGTTGTGTTCATGAATTCAGCTTTACTTTCAGTATTCCATGAGTGTGACTAGTATTCCTGCCCTTTCAATACAGTTACAGCTGAAGCCCAATAGTTAAGTACATCCATTTATCACGTTATGCACTAAATATAATGTAATGCTTCAGTTCAAAAGAGTGTAAGTTTGAATTCTGCTGGAACGTACTGTGTTCTAACTTCATGTAAACCTTCATCTTCTACTTTTCCTATGCTATTGAGCTGTCTGCAACCATTCTTGTGTGTCTGCTATTGACGTTAGCGAAGTTACTTTAGGTAATATTATCAGTTATACATGGTAGACCACAAGCGTTTACAAAGCCAAGGAAACGAAATGGCAGTTCCAATGTAAAAGCTGTGTGTTGTGTTCATGAATTCAGCTTTACTTTCAGTATTCCATGAGTGTGACTAGTATTCCTGCCCTTTCAATACAGTTACAGCTGAAGCCCAATAGTTAAGTACATCCATTTATCACGTTATGCACTAAATATAATGGAATGCTTTCAATTCAAAGGAGTGCAAGTTTGAACTTTGCAGGAAAGTAGTGTCTGCTAACTTCATGTAAACCTTAAACTTCTACTTTTCTTATTCATTGGAGTTGTCTGCAACCATTCTTGTGTGTCTGTTATTGAAGTTAGAGAAGTTATTTTAGGTAATGTTATCAGTTATAAATGGTAGAACACAAGCGTTTACAAAGCCAAGGAAACGTAATGGCAGTTCCAATGTAAATGCTGTGTGGTATGTTCATGAATTCAGCTTTAGTTTGTGTATTCCGTTGTTCTGACTACTATTCCTGCTGTTTCTATACAGTTACAGCTGAAGCCTAATAGTTATGTACATCCATTTATCAGATTATGCACAGAATATAAAGTAATGCTTCAGTTCAAAAGAGTGTAAGTTTGAAATCTGCTGGAACGTACTGTGTTCTAACTTCATGTAAACTTCACCTTCTACTTTTCCTATGCTATTGAGCTGTCTGCAACCATTCTTGTGCGTCTGTTATTGAAGTTAGCGAAGTTACTTTAGGTAATATCAGTCTTATTCATTGGAGTTGTCTGCAACCATTCTTGTGTGTCTGTTATTGAAGGTAGAGAAGTTATTTTAGGTAATGTTATCAGTTATACATATTAGAAAACAAGAGTTTAGAAAGCCTTGGATAAGAATTGGCAATTCCAATGTAAATGCTGTGTGATATGTTCATGTATTCAGCTTTACTTTGAGTATTCCATAATTGTGACTACTATTCTTGCCGTATCTATGCAGTTGCAGCTAATGCCAACAGTTATATATATCCATTTATCACGTTATGCACTAAATATAATGTAATGCTTCAGTTCAAAAGAGTGTAAGTTTGAATTCTGCTGGAACGTACTGTGTTCTAACTTCATGTAAACCTTCATCTTCTACTTTTCCTATGCTATTGAGCTGTCTGCAACCATTCTTGTGTGTCTGTTATTGAAGTTAGAGAAGTTATTTTAGGTAATGTTATCAGTTATACATGGTAGAACACAAGCGTTTACAAAGCCAAGGAAACGTAATGCAATTTCCAATGTAAATGCTGTGTGGTATGTTCATGAATTCAGCTTTACTTTCAGTATTCCATGAGTGTGACTAGTATTCCTGCCCTTTCAATACAGTTACAGCTGAAGCCCAATAGTTAAGTACATCCATTTATGATATTATGCACTAAATATAATGTAATGCTTCAGTTCAAAAGAGTGTAAGTTTGAATTCTGCTGGAACGTACTGTGTTCTAACTTCATGTAAACCTCCATCTTCTACTTTTCCTATGCTATTGAGCTGTCTGCAACCATTCTTGTGTGTCTGCTATTGACGTTAGCGAAGTTACTTTAGGTAATATTATCAGTTATACATGTAGACCACAAGCGTTTACAAAGCCAAGGAAACGAAATGGCAGTTCCAATGTAAAAGCTGTGTGTTGTGTTCATGAATTCAGCTTTACTTTCAGTATTCCATGAGTGTGACTAGTATTCCTGCCCTTTCAATACAGTTACAGCTGAAGCCCAATAGTTAAGTACATCCATTTATCACGTTATGCACTAAATATAATGTAATGCTTCAGTTCAAAAGAGTGTAAGTTTGAATTCTGCTGGAACGTACTGTGTTCTAACTTCATGTAAACCTTCATCTTCTACTTTTCCTATGCTATTGAGCTGTCTGCAACCATTCTTGTGTGTCTGCTATTGACGTTAGCGAAGTTACTTTAGGTAATATTATCAGTTATACATGTAGACCACAAGCGTTTACAAAGCCAAGGAAACGAAATGGCAGTTCCAATGTAAAAGCTGTGTGTTGTGTTCATGAATTCAGCTTTACTTTCAGTATTCCATGAGTGTGACTAGTATTCCTGCCCTTTCAATACAGTTACAGCTGAAGCCCAATAGTTAAGTACATCCATTTATCACGTTATGCACTAAATATAATGTAATGCTTCAGTTCAAAAGAGTGTAAGTTTGAATTCTGCTGGAACGTACTGTGTTCTAACTTCATGTAAACCTTCATCTTCTACTTTTCCTATGCTATTGAGCTGTCTGCAACCATTCTTGTGTGTCTGCTATTGACGTTAGCGAAGTTACTTTAGGTAATATTATCAGTTATACATGGTAGACCACAAGCGTTTACAAAGCCAAGGAAACGAAATGACAGTTCCAATGTAAAAGCTGTGTGTTGTGTTCATGAATTCAGCTTTACTTTCAGTATTCCATGAGTGTGACTAGTATTCCTGCCCTTTCAATACAGTTACAGCTGAAGCCCAATAGTTAAGTACATCCATTTATCACGTTATGCACTAAATATAATGTAATGCTTCAGTTCAAAAGAGTGTAAGTTTGAATTCTGCTGGAACGTACTGTGTTCTAACTTCATGTAAACCTTCATCTTCTACTTTTCCTATGCTATTGAGCTGTCTGCAACCATTCTTGTGTGTCTGCTATTGACGTTAGCGAAGTTACTTTAGGTAATATTATCAGTTATACATGTAGACCACAAGCGTTTACAAAGCCAAGGAAACGAAATGGCAGTTCCAATGTAAAAGCTGTGTGTTGTGTTCATGAATTCAGCTTTACTTTCAGTATTCCATGAGTGTGACTAGTATTCCTGCCCTTTCAATACAGTTACAGCTGAAGCCCAATAGTTAAGTACATCCATTTATGATATTATGCACTAAATATAATGTAATGCTTCAGTTCAAAAGAGTGTAAGTTTGAATTCTGCTGGAACGTACTGTGTTCTAACTTCATGTAAACCTTCATCTTCTACTTTTCCTATGCTATTGAGCTGTCTGCAACCATTCTTGTGTGTCTGCTATTGACGTTAGCGAAGTTACTTTAGGTAATATTATCAGTTATACATGGTAGACCACAAGCGTTTACAAAGCCAAGGAAACGAAATGGCAGTTCCAATGTAAAAGCTGTGTGTTGTGTTCATGAATTCAGCTTTACTTTCAGTATTCCATGAGTGTGACTAGTATTCCTGCCCTTTCAATACAGTTACAGCTGAAGCCCAATAGTTAAGTACATCCATTTATCACGTTATGCACTAAATATAATGTAATGCTTCAGTTCAAAAGAGTGTAAGTTTAAATTCTGCTGGAACGTACTGTGTTCTAACTTCATGTAAACCTTCATCTTCTACTTTTCCTATGCTATTGAGCTGTCTGCAACCATTCTTGTGTGTCTGCTATTGACGTTAGCGAAGTTACTTTAGGTAATATTATCAGTTATACATGGTAGACCACAAGCGTTTACAAAGCCAAGGAAACGAAATGGCAGTTCCAATGTAAAAGCTGTGTGTTGTGTTCATGAATTCAGCTTTACTTTCAGTATTCCATGAGTGTGACTAGTATTCCTGCCCTTTCAATACAGTTACAGCTGAAGCCCAATAGTTAAGTACATCCATTTATCACGTTATGCACTAAATATAATGGAATGCTTTCAATTCAAAGGAGTGCAAGTTTGAACTTTGCAGGAAAGTAGTGTCTGCTAACTTCATGTAAACCTTAAACTTCTACTTTTCTTATTCATTGGAGTTGTCTGCAACCATTCTTGTGTGTCTGTTATTGAAGTTAGAGAAGTTATTTTAGGTAATGTTATCAGTTATAAATGGTAGAACACAAGCGTTTACAAAGCCAAGGAAACGTAATGGCAGTTCCAATGTAAATGCTGTGTGGTATGTTCATGAATTCAGCTTTAGTTTGTGTATTCCGTTGTTCTGACTACTATTCCTGCTGTTTCTATACAGTTACAGCTGAAGCCTAATAGTTATGTACATCCATTTATCAGATTATGCACAGAATATAAAGTAATGCTTCAGTTCAAAAGAGTGTAAGTTTGAAATCTGCTGGAACGTACTGTGTTCTAACTTCATGTAAACTTCACCTTCTACTTTTCCTATGCTATTGAGCTGTCTGCAACCATTCTTGTGCGTCTGTTATTGAAGTTAGCGAAGTTACTTTAGGTAATATCAGTCTTATTCATTGGAGTTGTCTGCAACCATTCTTGTGTGTCTGTTATTGAAGGTAGAGAAGTTATTTTAGGTAATGTTATCAGTTATACATATTAGAAAACAAGAGTTTAGAAAGCCTTGGATAAGAATTGGCAATTCCAATGTAAATGCTGTGTGATATGTTCATGTATTCAGCTTTACTTTGAGTATTCCATAATTGTGACTACTATTCTTGCCGTATCTATGCAGTTGCAGCTAATGCCAACAGTTATATATATCCATTTATCACGTTATGCACTAAATATAATGTAATGCTTCAGTTCAAAAGAGTGTAAGTTTGAATTCTGCTGGAACGTACTGTGTTCTAACTTCATGTAAACCTTCATCTTCTACTTTTCCTATGCTATTGAGCTGTCTGCAACCATTCTTGTGTGTCTGTTATTGAAGTTAGAGAAGTTATTTTAGGTAATGTTATCAGTTATACATGGTAGAACACAAGCGTTTACAAAGCCAAGGAAACGTAATGCAATTTCCAATGTAAATGCTGTGTGGTATGTTCATGAATTCAGCTTTACTTTCAGTATTCCATGAGTGTGACTAGTATTCCTGCCCTTTCAATACAGTTACAGCTGAAGCCCAATAGTTAAGTACATCCATTTATGATATTATGCACTAAATATAATGTAATGCTTCAGTTCAAAAGAGTGTAAGTTTGAATTCTGCTGGAACGTACTGTGTTCTAACTTCATGTAAACCTCCATCTTCTACTTTTCCTATGCTATTGAGCTGTCTGCAACCATTCTTGTGTGTCTGCTATTGACGTTAGCGAAGTTACTTTAGGTAATATTATCAGTTATACATGTAGACCACAAGCGTTTACAAAGCCAAGGAAACGAAATGGCAGTTCCAATGTAAAAGCTGTGTGTTGTGTTCATGAATTCAGCTTTACTTTCAGTATTCCATGAGTGTGACTAGTATTCCTGCCCTTTCAATACAGTTACAGCTGAAGCCCAATAGTTAAGTACATCCATTTATCACGTTATGCACTAAATATAATGTAATGCTTCAGTTCAAAAGAGTGTAAGTTTGAATTCTGCTGGAACGTACTGTGTTCTAACTTCATGTAAACCTTCATCTTCTACTTTTCCTATGCTATTGAGCTGTCTGCAACCATTCTTGTGTGTCTGCTATTGACGTTAGCGAAGTTACTTTAGGTAATATTATCAGTTATACATGTAGACCACAAGCGTTTACAAAGCCAAGGAAACGAAATGGCAGTTCCAATGTAAAAGCTGTGTGTTGTGTTCATGAATTCAGCTTTACTTTCAGTATTCCATGAGTGTGACTAGTATTCCTGCCCTTTCAATACAGTTACAGCTGAAGCCCAATAGTTAAGTACATCCATTTATCACGTTATGCACTAAATATAATGTAATGCTTCAGTTCAAAAGAGTGTAAGTTTGAATTCTGCTGGAACGTACTGTGTTCTAACTTCATGTAAACCTTCATCTTCTACTTTTCCTATGCTATTGAGCTGTCTGCAACCATTCTTGTGTGTCTGCTATTGACGTTAGCGAAGTTACTTTAGGTAATATTATCAGTTATACATGGTAGACCACAAGCGTTTACAAAGCCAAGGAAACGAAATGACAGTTCCAATGTAAAAGCTGTGTGTTGTGTTCATGAATTCAGCTTTACTTTCAGTATTCCATGAGTGTGACTAGTATTCCTGCCCTTTCAATACAGTTACAGCTGAAGCCCAATAGTTAAGTACATCCATTTATCACGTTATGCACTAAATATAATGTAATGCTTCAGTTCAAAAGAGTGTAAGTTTGAATTCTGCTGGAACGTACTGTGTTCTAACTTCATGTAAACCTTCATCTTCTACTTTTCCTATGCTATTGAGCTGTCTGCAACCATTCTTGTGTGTCTGCTATTGACGTTAGCGAAGTTACTTTAGGTAATATTATCAGTTATACATGTAGACCACAAGCGTTTACAAAGCCAAGGAAACGAAATGGCAGTTCCAATGTAAAAGCTGTGTGTTGTGTTCATGAATTCAGCTTTACTTTCAGTATTCCATGAGTGTGACTAGTATTCCTGCCCTTTCAATACAGTTACAGCTGAAGCCCAATAGTTAAGTACATCCATTTATGATATTATGCACTAAATATAATGTAATGCTTCAGTTCAAAAGAGTGTAAGTTTGAATTCTGCTGGAACGTACTGTGTTCTAACTTCATGTAAACCTTCATCTTCTACTTTTCCTATGCTATTGAGCTGTCTGCAACCATTCTTGTGTGTCTGCTATTGACGTTAGCGAAGTTACTTTAGGTAATATTATCAGTTATACATGGTAGACCACAAGCGTTTACAAAGCCAAGGAAACGAAATGGCAGTTCCAATGTAAAAGCTGTGTGTTGTGTTCATGAATTCAGCTTTACTTTCAGTATTCCATGAGTGTGACTAGTATTCCTGCCCTTTCAATACAGTTACAGCTGAAGCCCAATAGTTAAGTACATCCATTTATCACGTTATGCACTAAATATAATGTAATGCTTCAGTTCAAAAGAGTGTAAGTTTAAATTCTGCTGGAACGTACTGTGTTCTAACTTCATGTAAACCTTCATCTTCTACTTTTCCTATGCTATTGAGCTGTCTGCAACCATTCTTGTGTGTCTGCTATTGACGTTAGCGAAGTTACTTTAGGTAATATTATCAGTTATACATGGTAGACCACAAGCGTTTACAAAGCCAAGGAAACGAAATGGCAGTTCCAATGTAAAAGCTGTGTGTTGTGTTCATGAATTCAGCTTTACTTTCAGTATTCCATGAGTGTGACTAGTATTCCTGCCCTTTCAATACAGTTACAGCTGAAGCCCAATAGTTAAGTACATCCATTTATCACGTTATGCACTAAATATAATGGAATGCTTTCAATTCAAAGGAGTGCAAGTTTGAACTTTGCAGGAAAGTAGTGTCTGCTAACTTCATGTAAACCTTAAACTTCTACTTTTCTTATTCATTGGAGTTGTCTGCAACCATTCTTGTGTGTCTGTTATTGAAGTTAGAGAAGTTATTTTAGGTAATGTTATCAGTTATAAATGGTAGAACACAAGCGTTTACAAAGCCAAGGAAACGTAATGGCAGTTCCAATGTAAATGCTGTGTGGTATGTTCATGAATTCAGCTTTAGTTTGTGTATTCCGTTGTTCTGACTACTATTCCTGCTGTTTCTATACAGTTACAGCTGAAGCCTAATAGTTATGTACATCCATTTATCAGATTATGCACAGAATATAAAGTAATGCTTCAGTTCAAAAGAGTGTAAGTTTGAAATCTGCTGGAACGTACTGTGTTCTAACTTCATGTAAACTTCACCTTCTACTTTTCCTATGCTATTGAGCTGTCTGCAACCATTCTTGTGCGTCTGTTATTGAAGTTAGCGAAGTTACTTTAGGTAATATCAGTCTTATTCATTGGAGTTGTCTGCAACCATTCTTGTGTGTCTGTTATTGAAGGTAGAGAAGTTATTTTAGGTAATGTTATCAGTTATACATATTAGAAAACAAGAGTTTAGAAAGCCTTGGATAAGAATTGGCAATTCCAATGTAAATGCTGTGTGATATGTTCATGTATTCAGCTTTACTTTGAGTATTCCATAATTGTGACTACTATTCTTGCCGTATCTATGCAGTTGCAGCTAATGCCAACAGTTATATATATCCATTTATCACGTTATGCACTAAATATAATGTAATGCTTCAGTTCAAAAGAGTGTAAGTTTGAATTCTGCTGGAACGTACTGTGTTCTAACTTCATGTAAACCTTCATCTTCTACTTTTCCTATGCTATTGAGCTGTCTGCAACCATTCTTGTGTGTCTGTTATTGAAGTTAGAGAAGTTATTTTAGGTAATGTTATCAGTCATACATGGTAGAACACAAGCGTTTACAAAGCCAAGGAAACGTAATGCAATTTCCAATGTAAATGCTGTGTGGTATGTTCATGAATTCAGCTTTACTTTCAGTATTCCATGAGTGTGACTAGTATTCCTGCCCTTTCAATACAGTTACAGCTGAAGCCCAATAGTTAAGTACATCCATTTATGATATTATGCACTAAATATAATGTAATGCTTCAGTTCAAAAGAGTGTAAGTTTGAATTCTGCTGGAACGTACTGTGTTCTAACTTCATGTAAACCTCCATCTTCTACTTTTCCTATGCTATTGAGCTGTCTGCAACCATTCTTGTGTGTCTGCTATTGACGTTAGCGAAGTTACTTTAGGTAATATTATCAGTTATACATGTAGACCACAAGCGTTTACAAAGCCAAGGAAACGAAATGGCAGTTCCAATGTAAAAGCTGTGTGTTGTGTTCATGAATTCAGCTTTACTTTCAGTATTCCATGAGTGTGACTAGTATTCCTGCCCTTTCAATACAGTTACAGCTGAAGCCCAATAGTTAAGTACATCCATTTATCACGTTATGCACTAAATATAATGTAATGCTTCAGTTCAAAAGAGTGTAAGTTTGAATTCTGCTGGAACGTACTGTGTTCTAACTTCATGTAAACCTTCATCTTCTACTTTTCCTATGCTATTGAGCTGTCTGCAACCATTCTTGTGTGTCTGCTATTGACGTTAGCGAAGTTACTTTAGGTAATATTATCAGTTATACATGGTAGACCACAAGCGTTTACAAAGCCAAGGAAACGAAATGGCAGTTCCAATGTAAAAGCTGTGTGTTGTGTTCATGAATTCAGCTTTACTTTCAGTATTCCATGAGTGTGACTAGTATTCCTGCCCTTTCAATACAGTTACAGCTGAAGCCCAATAGTTAAGTACATCCATTTATCACGTTATGCACTAAATATAATGTAATGCTTCAGTTCAAAAGAGTGTAAGTTTGAATTCTGCTGGAACGTACTGTGTTCTAACTTCATGTAAACCTTCATCTTCTACTTTTCCTATGCTATTGAGCTGTCTGCAACCATTCTTGTGTGTCTGCTATTGACGTTAGCGAAGTTACTTTAGGTAATATTATCAGTTATACATGGTAGACCACAAGCGTTTACAAAGCCAAGGAAACGAAATGGCAGTTCCAATGTAAAAGCTGTGTGTTGTGTTCATGAATTCAGCTTTACTTTCAGTATTCCATGAGTGTGACTAGTATTCCTGCCCTTTCAATACAGTTACAGCTGAAGCCCAATAGTTAAGTACATCCATTTATCACGTTATGCACTAAATATAATGTAATGCTTCAGTTCAAAAGAGTGTAAGTTTGAATTCTGCTGGAACGTACTGTGTTCTAACTTCATGTAAACCTTCATCTTCTACTTTTCCTATGCTATTGAGCTGTCTGCAACCATTCTTGTGTGTCTGCTATTGACGTTAGCGAAGTTACTTTAGGTAATATTATCAGTTATACATGGTAGACCACAAGCGTTTACAAAGCCAAGGAAACGAAATGGCAGTTCCAATGTAAAAGCTGTGTGTTGTGTTCATGAATTCAGCTTTACTTTCAGTATTCCATGAGTGTGACTAGTATTCCTGCCCTTTCAATACAGTTACAGCTGAAGCCCAATAGTTAAGTACATCCATTTATCACGTTATGCACTAAATATAATGTAATGCTTCAGTTCAAAAGAGTGTAAGTTTGAATTCTGCTGGAACGTACTGTGTTCTAACTTCATGTAAACCTTCATCTTCTACTTTTCCTATGCTATTGAGCTGTCTGCAACCATTCTTGTGTGTCTGCTATTGACGTTAGCGAAGTTACTTTAGGTAATATTATCAGTTATACATGGTAGACCACAAGCGTTTACAAAGCCAAGGAAACGAAATGGCAGTTCCAATGTAAAAGCTGTGTGTTGTGTTCATGAATTCAGCTTTACTTTCAGTATTCCATGAGTGTGACTAGTATTCCTGCCCTTTCAATACAGTTACAGCTGAAGCCCAATAGTTAAGTACATCCATTTATCACGTTATGCACTAAATATAATGGAATGCTTTCAATTCAAAGGAGTGCAAGTTTGAACTTTGCAGGAAAGTAGTGTCTGCTAACTTCATGTAAACCTTAAACTTCTACTTTTCTTATTCATTGGAGTTGTCTGCAACCATTCTTGTGTGTCTGTTATTGAAGTTAGAGAAGTTATTTTAGGTAATGTTATCAGTTATAAATGGTAGAACACAAGCGTTTACAAAGCCAAGGAAACGTAATGGCAGTTCCAATGTAAATGCTGTGTGGTATGTTCATGAATTCAGCTTTAGTTTGTGTATTCCGTTGTTCTGACTACTATTCCTGCTGTTTCTATACAGTTACAGCTGAAGCCTAATAGTTATGTACATCCATTTATCAGATTATGCACAGAATATAAAGTAATGCTTCAGTTCAAAAGAGTGTAAGTTTGAAATCTGCTGGAACGTACTGTGTTCTAACTTCATGTAAACTTCACCTTCTACTTTTCCTATGCTATTGAGCTGTCTGCAACCATTCTTGTGCGTCTGTTATTGAAGTTAGCGAAGTTACTTTAGGTAATATCAGTCTTATTCATTGGAGTTGTCTGCAACCATTCTTGTGTGTCTGTTATTGAAGGTAGAGAAGTTATTTTAGGTAATGTTATCAGTTATACATATTAGAAAACAAGAGTTTAGAAAGCCTTGGATAAGAATTGGCAATTCCAATGTAAATGCTGTGTGATATGTTCATGTATTCAGCTTTACTTTGAGTATTCCATAATTGTGACTACTATTCTTGCCGTATCTATGCAGTTGCAGCTAATGCCAACAGTTATATATATCCATTTATCACGTTATGCACTAAATATAATGTAATGCTTCAGTTCAAAAGAGTGTAAGTTTGAATTCTGCTGGAACGTACTGTGTTCTAACTTCATGTAAACCTTCATCTTCTACTTTTCCTATGCTATTGAGCTGTCTGCAACCATTCTTGTGTGTCTGTTATTGAAGTTAGAGAAGTTATTTTAGGTAATGTTATCAGTTATACATGGTAGAACACAAGCGTTTACAAAGCCAAGGAAACGTAATGCAATTTCCAATGTAAATGCTGTGTGGTATGTTCATGAATTCAGCTTTACTTTCAGTATTCCATGAGTGTGACTAGTATTCCTGCCCTTTCAATACAGTTACAGCTGAAGCCCAATAGTTAAGTACATCCATTTATGATATTATGCACTAAATATAATGTAATGCTTCAGTTCAAAAGAGTGTAAGTTTGAATTCTGCTGGAACGTACTGTGTTCTAACTTCATGTAAACCTCCATCTTCTACTTTTCCTATGCTATTGAGCTGTCTGCAACCATTCTTGTGTGTCTGCTATTGACGTTAGCGAAGTTACTTTAGGTAATATTATCAGTTATACATGTAGACCACAAGCGTTTACAAAGCCAAGGAAACGAAATGGCAGTTCCAATGTAAAAGCTGTGTGTTGTGTTCATGAATTCAGCTTTACTTTCAGTATTCCATGAGTGTGACTAGTATTCCTGCCCTTTCAATACAGTTACAGCTGAAGCCCAATAGTTAAGTACATCCATTTATCACGTTATGCACTAAATATAATGTAATGCTTCAGTTCAAAAGAGTGTAAGTTTGAATTCTGCTGGAACGTACTGTGTTCTAACTTCATGTAAACCTTCATCTTCTACTTTTCCTATGCTATTGAGCTGTCTGCAACCATTCTTGTGTGTCTGCTATTGACGTTAGCGAAGTTACTTTAGGTAATATTATCAGTTATACATGTAGACCACAAGCGTTTACAAAGCCAAGGAAACGAAATGGCAGTTCCAATGTAAAAGCTGTGTGTTGTGTTCATGAATTCAGCTTTACTTTCAGTATTCCATGAGTGTGACTAGTATTCCTGCCCTTTCAATACAGTTACAGCTGAAGCCCAATAGTTAAGTACATCCATTTATCACGTTATGCACTAAATATAATGTAATGCTTCAGTTCAAAAGAGTGTAAGTTTGAATTCTGCTGGAACGTACTGTGTTCTAACTTCATGTAAACCTTCATCTTCTACTTTTCCTATGCTATTGAGCTGTCTGCAACCATTCTTGTGTGTCTGCTATTGACGTTAGCGAAGTTACTTTAGGTAATATTATCAGTTATACATGGTAGACCACAAGCGTTTACAAAGCCAAGGAAACGAAATGACAGTTCCAATGTAAAAGCTGTGTGTTGTGTTCATGAATTCAGCTTTACTTTCAGTATTCCATGAGTGTGACTAGTATTCCTGCCCTTTCAATACAGTTACAGCTGAAGCCCAATAGTTAAGTACATCCATTTATCACGTTATGCACTAAATATAATGTAATGCTTCAGTTCAAAAGAGTGTAAGTTTGAATTCTGCTGGAACGTACTGTGTTCTAACTTCATGTAAACCTTCATCTTCTACTTTTCCTATGCTATTGAGCTGTCTGCAACCATTCTTGTGTGTCTGCTATTGACGTTAGCGAAGTTACTTTAGGTAATATTATCAGTTATACATGTAGACCACAAGCGTTTACAAAGCCAAGGAAACGAAATGGCAGTTCCAATGTAAAAGCTGTGTGTTGTGTTCATGAATTCAGCTTTACTTTCAGTATTCCATGAGTGTGACTAGTATTCCTGCCCTTTCAATACAGTTACAGCTGAAGCCCAATAGTTAAGTACATCCATTTATGATATTATGCACTAAATATAATGTAATGCTTCAGTTCAAAAGAGTGTAAGTTTGAATTCTGCTGGAACGTACTGTGTTCTAACTTCATGTAAACCTTCATCTTCTACTTTTCCTATGCTATTGAGCTGTCTGCAACCATTCTTGTGTGTCTGCTATTGACGTTAGCGAAGTTACTTTAGGTAATATTATCAGTTATACATGGTAGACCACAAGCGTTTACAAAGCCAAGGAAACGAAATGGCAGTTCCAATGTAAAAGCTGTGTGTTGTGTTCATGAATTCAGCTTTACTTTCAGTATTCCATGAGTGTGACTAGTATTCCTGCCCTTTCAATACAGTTACAGCTGAAGCCCAATAGTTAAGTACATCCATTTATCACGTTATGCACTAAATATAATGTAATGCTTCAGTTCAAAAGAGTGTAAGTTTAAATTCTGCTGGAACGTACTGTGTTCTAACTTCATGTAAACCTTCATCTTCTACTTTTCCTATGCTATTGAGCTGTCTGCAACCATTCTTGTGTGTCTGCTATTGACGTTAGCGAAGTTACTTTAGGTAATATTATCAGTTATACATGGTAGACCACAAGCGTTTACAAAGCCAAGGAAACGAAATGGCAGTTCCAATGTAAAAGCTGTGTGTTGTGTTCATGAATTCAGCTTTACTTTCAGTATTCCATGAGTGTGACTAGTATTCCTGCCCTTTCAATACAGTTACAGCTGAAGCCCAATAGTTAAGTACATCCATTTATCACGTTATGCACTAAATATAATGGAATGCTTTCAATTCAAAGGAGTGCAAGTTTGAACTTTGCAGGAAAGTAGTGTCTGCTAACTTCATGTAAACCTTAAACTTCTACTTTTCTTATTCATTGGAGTTGTCTGCAACCATTCTTGTGTGTCTGTTATTGAAGTTAGAGAAGTTATTTTAGGTAATGTTATCAGTTATAAATGGTAGAACACAAGCGTTTACAAAGCCAAGGAAACGTAATGGCAGTTCCAATGTAAATGCTGTGTGGTATGTTCATGAATTCAGCTTTAGTTTGTGTATTCCGTTGTTCTGACTACTATTCCTGCTGTTTCTATACAGTTACAGCTGAAGCCTAATAGTTATGTACATCCATTTATCAGATTATGCACAGAATATAAAGTAATGCTTCAGTTCAAAAGAGTGTAAGTTTGAAATCTGCTGGAACGTACTGTGTTCTAACTTCATGTAAACTTCACCTTCTACTTTTCCTATGCTATTGAGCTGTCTGCAACCATTCTTGTGCGTCTGTTATTGAAGTTAGCGAAGTTACTTTAGGTAATATCAGTCTTATTCATTGGAGTTGTCTGCAACCATTCTTGTGTGTCTGTTATTGAAGGTAGAGAAGTTATTTTAGGTAATGTTATCAGTTATACATATTAGAAAACAAGAGTTTAGAAAGCCTTGGATAAGAATTGGCAATTCCAATCTAAATGCTGTGTGATATGTTCATGTATTCAGCTTTACTTTGAGTATTCCATAATTGTGACTACTATTCTTGCCGTATCTATGCAGTTGCAGCTAATGCCAACAGTTATATATATCCATTTATCACGTTATGCACTAAATATAATGTAATGCTTCAGTTCAAAAGAGTGTAAGTTTGAATTCTGCTGGAACGTACTGTGTTCTAACTTCATGTAAACCTTCATCTTCTACTTTTCCTATGCTATTGAGCTGTCTGCAACCATTCTTGTGTGTCTGTTATTGAAGTTAGAGAAGTTATTTTAGGTAATGTTATCAGTCATACATGGTAGAACACAAGCGTTTACAAAGCCAAGGAAACGTAATGCAATTTCCAATGTAAATGCTGTGTGGTATGTTCATGAATTCAGCTTTACTTTCAGTATTCCATGAGTGTGACTAGTATTCCTGCCCTTTCAATACAGTTACAGCTGAAGCCCAATAGTTAAGTACATCCATTTATGATATTATGCACTAAATATAATGTAATGCTTCAGTTCAAAAGAGTGTAAGTTTGAATTCTGCTGGAACGTACTGTGTTCTAACTTCATGTAAACCTCCATCTTCTACTTTTCCTATGCTATTGAGCTGTCTGCAACCATTCTTGTGTGTCTGCTATTGACGTTAGCGAAGTTACTTTAGGTAATATTATCAGTTATACATGTAGACCACAAGCGTTTACAAAGCCAAGGAAACGAAATGGCAGTTCCAATGTAAAAGCTGTGTGTTGTGTTCATGAATTCAGCTTTACTTTCAGTATTCCATGAGTGTGACTAGTATTCCTGCCCTTTCAATACAGTTACAGCTGAAGCCCAATAGTTAAGTACATCCATTTATCACGTTATGCACTAAATATAATGTAATGCTTCAGTTCAAAAGAGTGTAAGTTTGAATTCTGCTGGAACGTACTGTGTTCTAACTTCATGTAAACCTTCATCTTCTACTTTTCCTATGCTATTGAGCTGTCTGCAACCATTCTTGTGTGTCTGCTATTGACGTTAGCGAAGTTACTTTAGGTAATATTATCAGTTATACATGGTAGACCACAAGCGTTTACAAAGCCAAGGAAACGAAATGGCAGTTCCAATGTAAAAGCTGTGTGTTGTGTTCATGAATTCAGCTTTACTTTCAGTATTCCATGAGTGTGACTAGTATTCCTGCCCTTTCAATACAGTTACAGCTGAAGCCCAATAGTTAAGTACATCCATTTATCACGTTATGCACTAAATATAATGTAATGCTTCAGTTCAAAAGAGTGTAAGTTTGAATTCTGCTGGAACGTACTGTGTTCTAACTTCATGTAAACCTTCATCTTCTACTTTTCCTATGCTATTGAGCTGTCTGCAACCATTCTTGTGTGTCTGCTATTGACGTTAGCGAAGTTACTTTAGGTAATATTATCAGTTATACATGGTAGACCACAAGCGTTTACAAAGCCAAGGAAACGAAATGGCAGTTCCAATGTAAAAGCTGTGTGTTGTGTTCATGAATTCAGCTTTACTTTCAGTATTCCATGAGTGTGACTAGTATTCCTGCCCTTTCAATACAGTTACAGCTGAAGCCCAATAGTTAAGTACATCCATTTATCACGTTATGCACTAAATATAATGTAATGCTTCAGTTCAAAAGAGTGTAAGTTTGAATTCTGCTGGAACGTACTGTGTTCTAACTTCATGTAAACCTTCATCTTCTACTTTTCCTATGCTATTGAGCTGTCTGCAACCATTCTTGTGTGTCTGCTATTGACGTTAGCGAAGTTACTTTAGGTAATATTATCAGTTATACATGGTAGACCACAAGCGTTTACAAAGCCAAGGAAACGAAATGGCAGTTCCAATGTAAAAGCTGTGTGTTGTGTTCATGAATTCAGCTTTACTTTCAGTATTCCATGAGTGTGACTAGTATTCCTGCCCTTTCAATACAGTTACAGCTGAAGCCCAATAGTTAAGTACATCCATTTATCACGTTATGCACTAAATATAATGTAATGCTTCAGTTCAAAAGAGTGTAAGTTTGAATTCTGCTGGAACGTACTGTGTTCTAACTTCATGTAAACCTTCATCTTCTACTTTTCCTATGCTATTGAGCTGTCTGCAACCATTCTTGTGTGTCTGCTATTGACGTTAGCGAAGTTACTTTAGGTAATATTATCAGTTATACATGGTAGACCACAAGCGTTTACAAAGCCAAGGAAACGAAATGGCAGTTCCAATGTAAAAGCTGTGTGTTGTGTTCATGAATTCAGCTTTACTTTCAGTATTCCATGAGTGTGACTAGTATTCCTGCCCTTTCAATACAGTTACAGCTGAAGCCCAATAGTTAAGTACATCCATTTATCACGTTATGCACTAAATATAATGGAATGCTTTCAATTCAAAGGAGTGCAAGTTTGAACTTTGCAGGAAAGTAGTGTGTGCTAACTTCATGTAAACCTTAAACTTCTACTTTTCGTATTCATTGGAGTTGTCTGCAACCATTCTTGTGTGTCTGTTATTGAAGTTAGAGAAGTTATTTTAGGTAATGTTATCAGTTATAAATGGTAGAACACAAGCGTTTACAAAGCCAAGGAAACGTAATGGCAGTTCCAATGTAAATGCTGTGTGGTATGTTCATGAATTCAGCTTTAGTTTGTGTATTCCGTTGTTCTGACTACTATTCCTGCTGTTTCTATACAGTTACAGCTGAAGCCTAATTGTTATGTACATCCATTTATTAGATTATGCACAGAATATAAAGTAATGCTTCAGTTCAAAAGAGTGTAAGTTTGAAATCTGCTGGAACGTACTGTGTTCTAACTTCATGTAAACTTCACCTACTTTTCCTATGCTATTGAACTGTCTGCAACCATTCTTGTGCGTCTGTTATTGAAGTTAGCGAAGTTACTTTAGGTAATATCAGTTATACATGGTAGACCACAAGCGTTTACAAAGCCAAGGAAACGTAATGCAATTTCCAATGTAAATGCTGTGTGGTATGTTCATGAATTCAGCTTTACTTTCAGTATTCCATGAGTGTGACTAGTATTCCTGCCCTTTCAATACAGTTACAGCTGAAGCCCAATAGTTAAGTACATCCATTTATGATATTATGCACTAAATATAATGTAATGCTTCAGTTCAAAAGAGTGTAAGTTTGAATTCTGCTGGAACGTACTGTGTTCTAACTTCATGTAAACCTTCATCTTCTACTTTTCCTATGCTATTGAGCTGTCTGCAACCATTCTTGTCTGTCTGCTATTGACGTTAGCGAAGTTACTTTAGGTAATATTATCAGTTATACATGGTAGACCACAAGCGTTTACAAAGCCAAGGAAACGAAATGGCAGTTCCAATGTAAAAGCTGTGTGTTGTGTTCATGAATTCAGCTTTACTTTCAGTATTCCATGAGTGTGACTAGTATTCCTGCCCTTTCAATACAGTTACAGCTGAAGCCCAATAGTTTACATCCATTTATCACGTTATGCACTAAATATAATGTAATGCTTCAGTTCAAAAGAGTGTAAGTTTGAATTCTGCTGGAACGTACTGTGTTCTAACTTCATGTAAACCTTCATCTTCTACTTTTCCTATGCTATTGAGCTGTCTGCAACCATTCTTGTGTGTCTGCTATTGACGTTAGCGAAGTTACTTTAGGTAATATTATCAGTTATACATGGTAGACCACAAGCGTTTACAAAGCCAAGGAAACGAAATGGCAGTTCCAATGTAAAAGCTGTGTGTTGTGTTCATGAATTCAGCTTTACTTTCAGTATTCCATGAGTGTGACTAGTATTCCTGCCCTTTCAATACAGTTACAGCTGAAGCCCAATAGTTAAGTACATCCATTTATCACGTTATGCACTAAATATAATGTAATGCTTCAGTTCAAAAGAGTGTAAGTTTGAATTCTGCTGGAACGTACTGTGTTCTAACTTCATGTAAACCTTCATCTTCTACTTTTCCTATGCTATTGAGCTGTCTGCAACCATTCTTGTGTGTCTGCTATTGACGTTAGCGAAGTTACTTTAGGTAATATTATCAGTTATACATGGTAGACCACAAGCGTTTACAAAGCCAAGGAAACGAAATGGCAGTTCCAATGTAAAAGCTGTGTGTTGTGTTCATGAATTCAGCTTTACTTTCAGTATTCCATGAGTGTGACTAGTATTCCTGCCCTTTCAATACAGTTACAGCTGAAGCCCAATAGTTAAGTACATCCATTTATCACGTTATGCACTAAATATAATGGAATGCTTTCAATTCAAAGGAGTGCAAGTTTGAACTTTGCAGGAAAGTAGTGTGTGCTAACTTCATGTAAACCTTAAACTTCTACTTTTCGTATTCATTGGAGTTGTCTGCAACCATTCTTGTGTGTCTGTTATTGAAGTTAGAGAAGTTATTTTAGGTAATGTTATCAGTTATAAATGGTAGAACACAAGCGTTTACAAAGCCAAGGAAACGTAATGGCAGTTCCAATGTAAATGCTGTGTGGTATGTTCATGAATTCAGCTTTAGTTTGTGTATTCCGTTGTTCTGACTACTATTCCTGCTGTTTCTATACAGTTACAGCTGAAGCCTAATTGTTATGTACATCCATTTATTAGATTATGCACAGAATATAAAGTAATGCTTCAGTTCAAAAGAGTGTAAGTTTGAAATCTGCTGGAACGTACTGTGTTCTAACTTCATGTAAACTTCACCTACTTTTCCTATGCTATTGAACTGTCTGCAACCATTCTTGTGCGTCTGTTATTGAAGTTAGCGAAGTTACTTTAGGTAATATCAGTTATACATGGTAGACCACAAGCGTTTACAAAGCCAAGGAAACGTAATGCAATTTCCAATGTAAATGCTGTGTGGTATGTTCATGAATTCAGCTTTACTTTCAGTATTCCATGAGTGTGACTAGTATTCCTGCCCTTTCAATACAGTTACAGCTGAAGCCCAATAGTTAAGTACATCCATTTATGATATTATGCACTAAATATAATGTAATGCTTCAGTTCAAAAGAGTGTAAGTTTGAATTCTGCTGGAACGTACTGTGTTCTAACTTCATGTAAACCTTCATCTTCTACTTTTCCTATGCTATTGAGCTGTCTGCAACCATTCTTGTCTGTCTGCTATTGACGTTAGCGAAGTTACTTTAGGTAATATTATCAGTTATACATGTAGACCACAAGCGTTTACAAAGCCAAGGAAACGAAATGGCAGTTCCAATGTAAAAGCTGTGTGTTGTGTTCATGAATTCAGCTTTACTTTCAGTATTCCATGAGTGTGACTAGTATTCCTGCCCTTTCAATACAGTTACAGCTGAAGCCCAATAGTTTACATCCATTTATCACGTTATGCACTAAATATAATGTAATGCTTCAGTTCAAAAGAGTGTAAGTTTGAATTCTGCTGGAACGTACTGTGTTCTAACTTCATGTAAACCTTCATCTTCTACTTTTCCTATGCTATTGAGCTGTCTGCAACCATTCTTGTGTGTCTGCTATTGACGTTAGCGAAGTTACTTTAGGTAATATTATCAGTTATACATGGTAGACCACAAGCGTTTACAAAGCCAAGGAAACGAAATGGCAGTTCCAATGTAAAAGCTGTGTGTTGTGTTCATGAATTCAGCTTTACTTTCAGTATTCCATGAGTGTGACTAGTATTCCTGCCCTTTCAATACAGTTACAGCTGAAGCCCAATAGTTAAGTACATCCATTTATCACGTTATGCACTAAATATAATGTAATGCTTCAGTTCAAAAGAGTGTAAGTTTGAATTCTGCTGGAACGTACTGTGTTCTAACTTCATGTAAACCTTCATCTTCTACTTTTCCTATGCTATTGAGCTGTCTGCAACCATTCTTGTGTGTCTGCTATTGACGTTAGCGAAGTTACTTTAGGTAATATTATCAGTTATACATGTAGACCACAAGCGTTTACAAAGCCAAGGAAACGAAATGGCAGTTCCAATGTAAAAGCTGTGTGTTGTGTTCATGAATTCAGCTTTACTTTCAGTATTCCATGAGTGTGACTAGTATTCCTGCCCTTTCAATACAGTTACAGCTGAAGCCCAATAGTTAAGTACATCCATTTATCACGTTATGCACTAAATATAATGTAATGCTTCAGTTCAAAAGAGTGTAAGTTTGAATTCTGCTGGAACGTACTGTGTTCTAACTTCATGTAAACCTTCATCTTCTACTTTTCCTATGCTATTGAGCTGTCTGCAACCATTCTTGTGTGTCTGCTATTGACGTTAGCGAAGTTACTTTAGGTAATATTATCAGTTATACATGGTAGACCACAAGCGTTTACAAAGCCAAGGAAACGAAATGGCAGTTCCAATGTAAAAGCTGTGTGTTGTGTTCATGAATTCAGCTTTACTTTCAGTATTCCATGAGTGTGACTAGTATTCCTGCCCTTTCAATACAGTTACAGCTGAAGCCCAATAGTTAAGTACATCCATTTATGATATTATGCACTAAATATAATGTAATGCTTCAGTTCAAAAGAGTGTAAGTTTGAATTCTGCTGGAACGTACTGTGTTCTAACTTCATGTAAACCTTCATCTTCTACTTTTCCTATGCTATTGAGCTGTCTGCAACCATTCTTGTGTGTCTGCTATTGACGTTAGCGAAGTTACTTTAGGTAATATTATCAGTTATACATGGTAGACCACAAGCGTTTACAAAGCCAAGGAAACGAAATGGCAGTTCCAATGTAAAAGCTGTGTGTTGTGTTCATGAATTCAGCTTTACTTTCAGTATTCCATGAGTGTGACTAGTATTCCTGCCCTTTCAATACAGTTACAGCTGAAGCCCAATAGTTAAGTACATCCATTTATCACGTTATGCACTAAATATAATGTAATGCTTCAGTTCAAAAGAGTGTAAGTTTAAATTCTGCTGGAACGTACTGTGTTCTAACTTCATGTAAACCTTCATCTTCTACTTTTCCTATGCTATTGAGCTGTCTGCAACCATTCTTGTGTGTCTGCTATTGACGTTAGCGAAGTTACTTTAGGTAATATTATCAGTTATACATGGTAGACCACAAGCGTTTACAAAGCCAAGGAAACGAAATGGCAGTTCCAATGTAAAAGCTGTGTGTTGTGTTCATGAATTCAGCTTTACTTTCAGTATTCCATGAGTGTGACTAGTATTCCTGCCCTTTCAATACAGTTACAGCTGAAGCCCAATAGTTAAGTACATCCATTTATCACGTTATGCACTAAATATAATGGAATGCTTTCAATTCAAAGGAGTGCAAGTTTGAACTTTGCAGGAAAGTAGTGTGTGCTAACTTCATGTAAACCTTAAACTTCTACTTTTCTTATTCATTGGAGTTGTCTGCAACCATTCTTGTGTGTCTGTTATTGAAGTTAGAGAAGTTATTTTAGGTAATGTTATCAGTTATAAATGGTAGAACACAAGCGTTTACAAAGCCAAGGAAACGTAATGGCAGTTCCAATGTAAATGCTGTGTGGTATGTTCATGAATTCAGCTTTAGTTTGTGTATTCCGTTGTTCTGACTACTATTCCTGCTGTTTCTATACAGTTACAGCTGAAGCCTAATAGTTATGTACATCCATTTATCAGATTATGCACAGAATATAAAGTAATGCTTCAGTTCAAAAGAGTGTAAGTTTGAAATCTGCTGGAACGTACTGTGTTCTAACTTCATGTAAACTTCACCTTCTACTTTTCCTATGCTATTGAGCTGTCTGCAACCATTCTTGTGCGTCTGTTATTGAAGTTAGCGAAGTTACTTTAGGTAATATCAGTCTTATTCATTGGAGTTGTCTGCAACCATTCTTGTGTGTCTGTTATTGAAGGTAGAGAAGTTATTTTAGGTAATGTTATCAGTTATACATATTAGAAAACAAGAGTTTAGAAAGCCTTGGATAAGAATTGGCAATTCCAATCTAAATGCTGTGTGATATGTTCATGTATTCAGCTTTACTTTGAGTATTCCATAATTGTGACTACTATTCTTGCCGTATCTATGCAGTTGCAGCTAATGCCAACAGTTATATATATCCATTTATCACGTTATGCACTAAATATAATGTAATGCTTCAGTTCAAAAGAGTGTAAGTTTGAATTCTGCTGGAACGTACTGTGTTCTAACTTCATGTAAACCTTCATCTTCTACTTTTCCTATGCTATTGAGCTGTCTGCAACCATTCTTGTGTGTCTGTTATTGAAGTTAGAGAAGTTATTTTAGGTAATGTTATCAGTCATACATGGTAGAACACAAGCGTTTACAAAGCCAAGGAAACGTAATGCAATTTCCAATGTAAATGCTGTGTGGTATGTTCATGAATTCAGCTTTACTTTCAGTATTCCATGAGTGTGACTAGTATTCCTGTCCTTTCAATACAGTTACAGCTGAAGCCCAATAGTTAAGTACATCCATTTATGATATTATGCACTAAATATAATGTAATGCTTCAGTTCAAAAGAGTGTAAGTTTGAATTCTGCTGGAACGTACTGTGTTCTAACTTCATGTAAACCTCCATCTTCTACTTTTCCTATGCTATTGAGCTGTCTGCAACCATTCTTGTGTGTCTGCTATTGACGTTAGCGAAGTTACTTTAGGTAATATTATCAGTTATACATGTAGACCACAAGCGTTTACAAAGCCAAGGAAACGAAATGGCAGTTCCAATGTAAAAGCTGTGTGTTGTGTTCATGAATTCAGCTTTACTTTCAGTATTCCATGAGTGTGACTAGTATTCCTGCCCTTTCAATACAGTTACAGCTGAAGCCCAATAGTTAAGTACATCCATTTATCACGTTATGCACTAAATATAATGTAATGCTTCAGTTCAAAAGAGTGTAAGTTTGAATTCTGCTGGAACGTACTGTGTTCTAACTTCATGTAAACCTTCATCTTCTACTTTTCCTATGCTATTGAGCTGTCTGCAACCATTCTTGTGTGTCTGCTATTGACGTTAGCGAAGTTACTTTAGGTAATATTATCAGTTATACATGGTAGACCACAAGCGTTTACAAAGCCAAGGAAACGAAATGGCAGTTCCAATGTAAAAGCTGTGTGTTGTGTTCATGAATTCAGCTTTACTTTCAGTATTCCATGAGTGTGACTAGTATTCCTGCCCTTTCAATACAGTTACAGCTGAAGCCCAATAGTTAAGTACATCCATTTATCACGTTATGCACTAAATATAATGTAATGCTTCAGTTCAAAAGAGTGTAAGTTTGAATTCTGCTGGAACGTACTGTGTTCTAACTTCATGTAAACCTTCATCTTCTACTTTTCCTATGCTATTGAGCTGTCTGCAACCATTCTTGTGTGTCTGCTATTGACGTTAGCGAAGTTACTTTAGGTAATATTATCAGTTATACATGGTAGACCACAAGCGTTTACAAAGCCAAGGAAACGAAATGGCAGTTCCAATGTAAAAGCTGTGTGTTGTGTTCATGAATTCAGCTTTACTTTCAGTATTCCATGAGTGTGACTAGTATTCCTGCCCTTTCAATACAGTTACAGCTGAAGCCCAATAGTTAAGTACATCCATTTATCACGTTATGCACTAAATATAATGTAATGCTTCAGTTCAAAAGAGTGTAAGTTTGAATTCTGCTGGAACGTACTGTGTTCTAACTTCATGTAAACCTTCATCTTCTACTTTTCCTATGCTATTGAGCTGTCTGCAACCATTCTTGTGTGTCTGCTATTGACGTTAGCGAAGTTACTTTAGGTAATATTATCAGTTATACATGGTAGACCACAAGCGTTTACAAAGCCAAGGAAACGAAATGGCAGTTCCAATGTAAAAGCTGTGTGTTGTGTTCATGAATTCAGCTTTACTTTCAGTATTCCATGAGTGTGACTAGTATTCCTGCCCTTTCAATACAGTTACAGCTGAAGCCCAATAGTTAAGTACATCCATTTATCACGTTATGCACTAAATATAATGTAATGCTTCAGTTCAAAAGAGTGTAAGTTTGAATTCTGCTGGAACGTACTGTGTTCTAACTTCATGTAAACCTTCATCTTCTACTTTTCCTATGCTATTGAGCTGTCTGCAACCATTCTTGTGTGTCTGCTATTGACGTTAGCGAAGTTACTTTAGGTAATATTATCAGTTATACATGGTAGACCACAAGCGTTTACAAAGCCAAGGAAACGAAATGGCAGTTCCAATGTAAAAGCTGTGTGTTGTGTTCATGAATTCAGCTTTACTTTCAGTATTCCATGAGTGTGACTAGTATTCCTGCACTTTCAATACAGTTACAGCTGAAGCCCAATAGTTAAGTACATCCATTTATCACGTTATGCACTAAATATAATGTAATGCTTTCAATTCAAAGGAGTGCAAGTTTGAACATTGCAGGAAAGTAGTGTGTGCTAACTTCATGTAAACCTTAAACTTCTACTTTTCGTATTCATTGGAGTTGTCTGCAACCATTCTTGTGTGTCTGTTATTGAAGTTAGAGAAGTTATTTTAGGTAATGTTATCAGTTATAAATGGTAGAACACAAGCGTTTACAAAGCCAAGGAAACGTAATGGCAGTTCCAATGTAAATGCTGTGTGGTATGTTCATGAATTCAGCTTTAGTTTGTGTATTCCGTTGATCTGACTAGTATTCCTGCTGTTTCTATACAGTTACAGCTGAAGCCTAATAGTTATGTACATCCATTTATTAGATTATGCACAGAATATAAAGTAATGCTTCAGTTCAAAAGAGTGTAAGTTTGAAATCTGCTGGAACGTACTGTGTTCTAACTTCATGTAAACTTCACCTACTTTTCCTATGCTATTGAGCTGTCTGCAACCATTCTTGTGCGTCTGTTATTGAAGTTAGCGAAGTTACTTTAGGTAATATCAGTTATACATGGTAGACCACAAGCGTTTACAAAGCCAAGGAAAAGTAATGGCAGTTCCAATGTAAAAGCTGTGTGGTATGTTCATGAATTCAGCATTACTTTGATTATTCCATGGATGTGACTAGTCTTCCTGCCCTTTCAATACAGTTACAGCTGAAGCTCAATAGTTAAGTATATCCATTTATGATATTATGCACTAAATATAATGTAATGATTTGTTCAAAAGAGTGCAAGTTTGAACTTTGCTGGAAAATAGTGTGTGCTAACTTCATGTAAACCTTAAACTTCTACTTTTCTTATTCATTGGAGTTGTCTGCAACCATTCTTGTGTGTCTGTTATTGAAGGTAGAGAAGTTATTTTAGGTAATGTTATCAGTTATACATGGTAGAACACAAGCGTTTACAAAGCCAAGGAAACGAAATGGCAGTTCCAATGTAAAAGCTGTGTGTTGTGTTCATGAATTCAGCTTTACTTTCAGTATTCCATGAGTGTGACTAGTATTCCTGCCCTTTCAATACAGTTACAGCTGAAGCCCAATAGTTAAGTACATCCATTTATCACGTTATGCACTAAATATAATGTAATGCTTCAGTTCAAAAGAGTGTAAGTTTGAATTCTGCTGGAACGTACTGTGTTCTAACTTCATGTAAACCTTCATCTTCTACTTTTCCTATGCTATTGAGCTGTCTGCAACCATTCTTGTGTGTCTGCTATTGACGTTAGCGAAGTTACTTTAGGTAATATTATCAGTTATACATGTAGACCACAAGCGTTTACAAAGCCAAGGAAACGAAATGGCAGTTCCAATGTAAAAGCTGTGTGTTGTGTTCATGAATTCAGCTTTACTTTCAGTATTCCATGAGTGTGACTAGTATTCCTGCCCTTTCAATACAGTGACAGCTGAAGCCCAATAGTTAAGTACATCCATTTATCACGTTATGCACTAAATATAATGGAATGCTTTCAATTCAAAGGAGTGCAAGTTTGAACTTTGCAGGAAAGTAGTGTGTGCTAACTTCATGTAAACCTTAAACTTCTACTTTTCTTATTCATTGGAGTTGTCTGCAACCATTCTTGTGTGTCTGTTATTGAAGTTAGAGAAGTTATTTTAGGTAATGTTATCAGTTATAAATGGTAGAACACAAGCGTTTACAAAGCCAAGGAAACGTAATGGCAGTTCCAATGTAAATGCTGTCTGATATGTTCTTGTATTTAGCTTTACTTTGAGTATTCCATAATTGTGACTACTATTCTTGCCGTATCTATGCAGTTGCAGCTAATGCCAACAGTTATATAGATCCATTTATCACGTTATGCACTAAATATAATGGAATGCTTTCAATTCAAAGGAGTGCAAGTTTGAACTTTGCAGGAAAGTAGTGTCTGCTAACTTCATGTAAACCTTAAACCTACTTTTCCTATTCATTGGAGTTGTCTGCAACCATTCTTGTGTGTCTGTTATTGAAGTTAGAGAAGTTATTTTAGGTAATGTTATCAGTTATACATGGTAGAACACAAGCGTTTACAAAGCCAAGGAAACGTAATGGCAGTTCCAATGTAAATGCTGTGTGGTATGTTCATGAATTCAGCTTTAGTTTGTGTATTCCGTTGTTCTGACTACTATTCCTGCTGTTTCTATACAGTTACAGCTGAAGCCTAATAGTTATGTACATCCATTTATCAGATTATGCACAGAATATAAAGTAATGCTTCAGTTCAAAAGAGTGTAAGTTTGAATTCTGCTGGAACGTACTGTGTTCTAACTTCATGTAAACCTTCATCTTCTACTTTTCCTATGCTATTGAGCTGTCTGCAACCATTCTTGTGTGTCTGCTATTGACGTTAGCGAAGTTACTTTAGGTAATATTATCAGTTATACATGGTAGACCACAAGCGTTTACAAAGCCAAGGAAACGAAATGGCAGTTCCAATGTAAAAGCTGTGTGTTGTGTTCATGAATTCAGCTTTACTTTCAGTATTCCATGAGTTTGACTAGTATTCCTGCCCTTTCAATACAGTTACAGCTGAAGCCCAATAGTTAAGTACATCCATTTATCACGTTATGCACTAAATATAATGTAATGCTTTCAATTCAAAGGAGTGCAAGTTTGAACTTTGCAGGAAAGTAGTGTGTGCTAACTTCATGTAAACCTTAAACTTCTACTTTTCGTATTCATTGGAGTTGTCTGCAACCATTCTTGTGTGTCTGTTATTGAAGTTAGAGAAGTTATTTTAGGTAATGTTATCAGTTATAAATGGTAGAACACAAGCGTTTACAAAGCCAAGGAAACGTAATGGCAGTTCCAATGTAAATGCTGTGTGGTATGTTCATGAATTCAGCTTTAGTTTGTGTATTCCGTTGATCTGACTAGTATTCCTGCTGTTTCTATACAGTTACAGCTGAAGCCTAATAGTTATGTACATCCATTTATTAGATTATGCACAGAATATAAAGTAATGCTTCAGTTCAAAAGAGTGTAAGTTTGAAATCTGCTGGAACGTACTGTGTTCTAACTTCATGTAAACTTCACCTACTTTTCCTATGCTATTGAGCTGTCTGCAACCATTCTTGTGCGTCTGTTATTGAAGTTAGCGAAGTTACTTTAGGTAATATCAGTTATACATGGTAGACCACAAGCGTTTACAAAGCCAAGGAAAAGTAATGGCAGTTCCAATGTAAAAGCTGTGTGGTATGTTCATGAATTCAGCATTACTTTGATTATTCCATGGATGTGACTAGTCTTCCTGCCCTTTCAATACAGTTACAGCTGAAGCTCAATAGTTAAGTATATCCATTTATGATATTATGCACTAAATATAATGTAATGATTTGTTCAAAAGAGTGCAAGTTTGAACTTTGCTGGAAAATAGTGTGTGCTAACTTCATGTAAACCTTAAACTTCTACTTTTCTTATTCATTGGAGTTGTCTGCAACCATTCTTGTGTGTCTGTTATTGAAGGTAGAGAAGTTATTTTAGGTAATGTTATCAGTTATACATGGTAGAACACAAGCGTTTACAAAGCCAAGGAAACGTAATGCAATTTCCAATGTAAATGCTGTGTGGTATGTTCATGAATTCAGCTTTACTTTCAGTATTCCATGAGTGTGACTAGTATTCCTGCCCTTTCAATACAGTTACAGCTGAAGCCCAATAGTTAAGTACATCCATTTATGATATTATGCACTAAATATAATGTAATGCTTCAGT
The DNA here is from genome assembly GCF_048418815.1 of Hemitrygon akajei. Taxonomy (NCBI): domain Eukaryota; kingdom Metazoa; phylum Chordata; class Chondrichthyes; order Myliobatiformes; family Dasyatidae; genus Hemitrygon; species Hemitrygon akajei. The sequence continues at coordinate 88,816,310 of NC_133138.1, read as the reverse complement.
TCAAAAGAGTGTAAGTTTGAATTCTGCTGGAACGTACTGTGTTCTAACTTCATGTAAACCTTCATCTTCTACTTTTCCTATGCTATTGAGCTGTCTGCAACCATTCTTGTGTGTCTGCTATTGACGTTAGCGAAGTTACTTTAGGTAATATTATCAGTTATACATGTAGACCACAAGCGTTTACAAAGCCAAGGAAACGAAATGGCAGTTCCAATGTAAAAGCTGTGTGTTGTGTTCATGAATTCAGCTTTACTTTCAGTATTCCATGAGTGTGACTAGTATTCCTGCCCTTTCAATACAGTTACAGCTGAAGCCCAATAGTTTACATCCATTTATCACGTTATGCACTAAATATAATGTAATGCTTCAGTTCAAAAGAGTGTAAGTTTGAATTCTGCTGGAACGTACTGTGTTCTAACTTCATGTAAACCTTCATCTTCTACTTTTCCTATGCTATTGAGCTGTCTGCAACCATTCTTGTGTGTCTGCTATTGACGTTAGCGAAGTTACTTTAGGTAATATTATCAGTTATACATGGTAGACCACAAGCGTTTACAAAGCCAAGGAAACGAAATGGCAGTTCCAATGTAAAAGCTGTGTGTTGTGTTCATGAATTCAGCTTTACTTTCAGTATTCCATGAGTGTGACTAGTATTCCTGCCCTTTCAATACAGTTACAGCTGAAGCCCAATAGTTAAGTACATCCATTTATCACGTTATGCACTAAATATAATGTAATGCTTCAGTTCAAAAGAGTGTAAGTTTGAATTCTGCTGGAACGTACTGTGTTCTAACTTCATGTAAACCTTCATCTTCTACTTTTCCTATGCTATTGAGCTGTCTGCAACCATTCTTGTGTGTCTGCTATTGACGTTAGCGAAGTTACTTTAGGTAATATTATCAGTTATACATGGTAGACCACAAGCGTTTACAAAGCCAAGGAAACGAAATGGCAGTTCCAATGTAAAAGCTGTGTGTTGTGTTCATGAATTCAGCTTTACTTTCAGTATTCCATGAGTGTGACTAGTATTCCTGCCCTTTCAATACAGTTACAGCTGAAGCCCAATAGTTAAGTACATCCATTTATCACGTTATGCACTAAATATAATGTAATGCTTCAGTTCAAAAGAGTGTAAGTTTGAATTCTGCTGGAACGTACTGTGTTCTAACTTCATGTAAACCTTCATCTTCTACTTTTCCTATGCTATTGAGCTGTCTGCAACCATTCTTGTGTGTCTGCTATTGACGTTAGCGAAGTTACTTTAGGTAATATTATCAGTTATACATGGTAGACCACAAGCGTTTACAAAGCCAAGGAAACGAAATGGCAGTTCCAATGTAAAAGCTGTGTGTTGTGTTCATGAATTCAGCTTTACTTTCAGTATTCCATGAGTGTGACTAGTATTCCTGCACTTTCAATACAGTTACAGCTGAAGCCCAATAGTTAAGTACATCCATTTATCACGTTATGCACTAAATATAATGTAATGCTTTCAATTCAAAGGAGTGCAAGTTTGAACATTGCAGGAAAGTAGTGTGTGCTAACTTCATGTAAACCTTAAACTTCTACTTTTCGTATTCATTGGAGTTGTCTGCAACCATTCTTGTGTGTCTGTTATTGAAGTTAGAGAAGTTATTTTAGGTAATGTTATCAGTTATAAATGGTAGAACACAAGCGTTTACAAAGCCAAGGAAACGTAATGGCAGTTCCAATGTAAATGCTGTGTGGTATGTTCATGAATTCAGCTTTAGTTTGTGTATTCCGTTGATCTGACTAGTATTCCTGCTGTTTCTATACAGTTACAGCTGAAGCCTAATAGTTATGTACATCCATTTATTAGATTATGCACAGAATATAAAGTAATGCTTCAGTTCAAAAGAGTGTAAGTTTGAAATCTGCTGGAACGTACTGTGTTCTAACTTCATGTAAACTTCACCTACTTTTCCTATGCTATTGAGCTGTCTGCAACCATTCTTGTGCGTCTGTTATTGAAGTTAGCGAAGTTACTTTAGGTAATATCAGTTATACATGGTAGACCACAAGCGTTTACAAAGCCAAGGAAAAGTAATGGCAGTTCCAATGTAAAAGCTGTGTGGTATGTTCATGAATTCAGCATTACTTTGATTATTCCATGGATGTGACTAGTCTTCCTGCCCTTTCAATACAGTTACAGCTGAAGCTCAATAGTTAAGTATATCCATTTATGATATTATGCACTAAATATAATGTAATGATTTGTTCAAAAGAGTGCAAGTTTGAACTTTGCTGGAAAATAGTGTGTGCTAACTTCATGTAAACCTTAAACTTCTACTTTTCTTATTCATTGGAGTTGTCTGCAACCATTCTTGTGTGTCTGTTATTGAAGGTAGAGAAGTTATTTTAGGTAATGTTATCAGTTATACATGGTAGAACACAAGCGTTTACAAAGCCAAGGAAACGTAATGCAATTTCCAATGTAAATGCTGTGTGGTATGTTCATGAATTCAGCTTTACTTTCAGTATTCCATGAGTGTGACTAGTATTCCTGCCCTTTCAATACAGTTACAGCTGAAGCCCAATAGTTAAGTACATCCATTTATGATATTATGCACTAAATATAATGTAATGCTTCAGTTCAAAAGAGTGTAAGTTTGAATTCTGCTGGAACGTACTGTGTTCTAACTTCATGTAAACCTTCATCTTCTACTTTTCCTATGCTATTGAGCTGTCTGCAACCATTCTTGTGTGTCTGCTATTGACGTTAGCGAAGTTACTTTAGGTAATATTATCAGTTATACATGTAGACCACAAGCGTTTACAAAGCCAAGGAAACGAAATGGCAGTTCCAATGTAAAAGCTGTGTGTTGTGTTCATGAATTCAGCTTTACTTTCAGTATTCCATGAGTGTGACTAGTATTCCTGCCCTTTCAATACAGTGACAGCTGAAGCCCAATAGTTAAGTACATCCATTTATCACGTTATGCACTAAATATAATGGAATGCTTTCAATTCAAAGGAGTGCAAGTTTGAACTTTGCAGGAAAGTAGTGTGTGCTAACTTCATGTAAACCTTAAACTTCTACTTTTCTTATTCATTGGAGTTGTCTGCAACCATTCTTGTGTGTCTGTTATTGAAGTTAGAGAAGTTATTTTAGGTAATGTTATCAGTTATAAATGGTAGAACACAAGCGTTTACAAAGCCAAGGAAACGTAATGGCAGTTCCAATGTAAATGCTGTCTGATATGTTCTTGTATTTAGCTTTACTTTGAGTATTCCATAATTGTGACTACTATTCTTGCCGTATCTATGCAGTTGCAGCTAATGCCAACAGTTATATAGATCCATTTATCACGTTATGCACTAAATATAATGGAATGCTTTCAATTCAAAGGAGTGCAAGTTTGAACTTTGCAGGAAAGTAGTGTCTGCTAACTTCATGTAAACCTTAAACCTACTTTTCCTATTCATTGGAGTTGTCTGCAACCATTCTTGTGTGTCTGTTATTGAAGTTAGAGAAGTTATTTTAGGTAATGTTATCAGTTATACATGGTAGAACACAAGCGTTTACAAAGCCAAGGAAACGTAATGGCAGTTCCAATGTAAATGCTGTGTGGTATGTTCATGAATTCAGCTTTAGTTTGTGTATTCCGTTGTTCTGACTACTATTCCTGCTGTTTCTATACAGTTACAGCTGAAGCCTAATAGTTATGTACATCCATTTATCAGATTATGCACAGAATATAAAGTAATGCTTCAGTTCAAAAGAGTGTAAGTTTGAATTCTGCTGGAACGTACTGTGTTCTAACTTCATGTAAACCTTCATCTTCTACTTTTCCTATGCTATTGAGCTGTCTGCAACCATTCTTGTGTGTCTGCTATTGACGTTAGCGAAGTTACTTTAGGTAATATTATCAGTTATACATGGTAGACCACAAGCGTTTACAAAGCCAAGGAAACGAAATGGCAGTTCCAATGTAAAAGCTGTGTGTTGTGTTCATGAATTCAGCTTTACTTTCAGTATTCCATGAGTTTGACTAGTATTCCTGCCCTTTCAATACAGTTACAGCTGAAGCCCAATAGTTAAGTACATCCATTTATCACGTTATGCACTAAATATAATGTAATGCTTTCAATTCAAAGGAGTGCAAGTTTGAACTTTGCAGGAAAGTAGTGTGTGCTAACTTCATGTAAACCTTAAACTTCTACTTTTCGTATTCATTGGAGTTGTCTGCAACCATTCTTGTGTGTCTGTTATTGAAGTTAGAGAAGTTATTTTAGGTAATGTTATCAGTTATAAATGGTAGAACACAAGCGTTTACAAAGCCAAGGAAACGTAATGGCAGTTCCAATGTAAATGCTGTGTGGTATGTTCATGAATTCAGCTTTAGTTTGTGTATTCCGTTGATCTGACTAGTATTCCTGCTGTTTCTATACAGTTACAGCTGAAGCCTAATAGTTATGTACATCCATTTATTAGATTATGCACAGAATATAAAGTAATGCTTCAGTTCAAAAGAGTGTAAGTTTGAAATCTGCTGGAACGTACTGTGTTCTAACTTCATGTAAACTTCACCTACTTTTCCTATGCTATTGAGCTGTCTGCAACCATTCTTGTGCGTCTGTTATTGAAGTTAGCGAAGTTACTTTAGGTAATATCAGTTATTCATGGTAGACCACAAGCGTTTACAAAGCCAAGGAAAAGTAATGGCAGTTCCAATGTAAAAGCTGTGTGGTATGTTCATGAATTCAGCATTACTTTGATTATTCCATGGATGTGACTAGTCTTCCTGCCCTTTCAATACAGTTACAGCTGAAGCTCAATAGTTAAGTATATCCATTTATGATATTATGCACTAAATATAATGTAATGATTTGTTCAAAAGAGTGCAAGTTTGAACTTTGCTGGAAAATAGTGTGTGCTAACTTCATGTAAACCTTAAACTTCTACTTTTCTTATTCATTGGAGTTGTCTGCAACCATTCTTGTGTGTCTGTTATTAAAGGTAGAGAAGTTATTTTAGGTAATGTTATCAGTTATACATGGTAGAACACAAGCGTTTACAAAGCCAAGGAAACGTAATGCAATTTCCAATGTAAATGCTGTGTGGTATGTTCATGAATTCAGCTTTACTTTCAGTATTCCATGAGTGTGACTAGTATTCCTGCCCTTTCAATACAGTTACAGCTGAAGCCCAATAGTTAAGTACATCCATTTATGATATTATGCACTAAATATAATGTAATGCTTCAGTTCAAAAGAGTGTAAGTTTGAATTCTGCTGGAACGTACTGTGTTCTAACTTCATGTAAACCTTCATCTTCTACTTTTCCTATGCTATTGAGCTGTCTGCAACCATTCTTGTCTGTCTGCTATTGACGTTAGCGAAGTTACTTTAGGTAATATTATCAGTTATACATGTAGACCACAAGCGTTTACAAAGCCAAGGAAACGAAATGGCAGTTCCAATGTAAAAGCTGTGTGTTGTGTTCATGAATTCAGCTTTACTTTCAGTATTCCATGAGTGTGACTAGTATTCCTGCCCTTTCAATAGAGTTACAGCTGAAGCCCAATAGTTAAGTACATCCATTTATCACGTTATGCACTAAATATAATGTAATGCTTCAGTTCAAAAGAGTGTAAGTTTGAATTCTGCTGGAACGTACTGTGTTCTAACTTCATGTAAACCTTCATCTTCTACTTTTCCTATGCTATTGAGCTGTCTGCAACCATTCTTGTGTGTCTGCTATTGACGTTAGCGAAGTTACTTTAGGTAATATTATCAGTTATACATGGTAGAACACAAGCGTTTACAAAGCCAAGGAAACGTAATGCAATTTCCAATGTAAATGCTGTGTGGTATGTTCATGAATTCAGCTTTACTTTCAGTATTCCATGAGTGTGACTAGTATTCCTGCCCTTTCAATACAGTTACAGCTGAAGCCCAATAGTTAAGTACATCCATTTATCACGTTATGCACTAAATATAATGGAATGCTTTCAATTCAAAGGAGTGCAAGTTTGAACTTTGCAGGAAAGTAGTGTCTGCTAACTTCATGTAAACCTTAAACTTCTACTTTTCTTATTCATTGGAGTTGTCCGCAACCATTCTTGTGTGTCTGTTATTGAAGTTAGAGAAGTTATTTTAGGTAATGTTATCAGTTATAAATGGTAGAACACAAGCGTTTACAAAGCCAAGGAAACGTAATGGCAGTTCCAATGTAAATGCTGTGTGGTATGTTCATGAATTCAGCTTTAGTTTGTGTATTCCGTTGTTCTGACTACTATTCCTGCTGTTTCTATACAGTTACAGCTGAAGCCTAATAGTTATGTACATCCATTTATCAGATTATGCACAGAATATAAAGTAATGCTTCAGTTCAAAAGAGTGTAAGTTTGAAATCTGCTGGAACGTACTATGTTCTAACTTCATGTAAACTTCACCTACTTTTCCTATGCTATTGAGCTGTCTGCAACCATTCTTGTGCGTCTGTTATTGAAGTTAGCGAAGTTACTTTAGGTAATATCAGTTATACATGGCAGACCACAAGCGTTTACAAAGCCAAGGAAAAGTAATGGCAGTTCCAATGTAAAAGCTGTGTGGTATGTTCATGAATTCAGCATTACTTTGATTATTCCATGGATGTGACTAGTCTTCCTGCCCTTTCAATACAGTTACAGCTGAAGCTCAATAGTTAAGTATATCCATTTATGATATTATGCACTAAATATAATGTAATGATTTGTTCAAAAGAGTGCAAGTTTGAACTTTGCTGGAAAATAGTGTGTGCTAACTTCATGTAAACCTTAAACTTCTACTTCTCTTATTCATTGGAGTTGTCTGCAACCATTCTTGTGTGTCTGTTATTGAAGTTAGAGAAGTTATTTTAGGTAATGTTATCAGTTATAAATGGTAGAACACAAGCGTTTACAAAGCCAAGGAAACGTAATGGCAGTTCCAATGTAAATGCTGTCTGATATGTTCTTGTATTTAGCTTTACTTTGAGTATTCCATGAGTGTGACTAGTATTCCTGCCCTTTCAATACAGTTACAGCTGAAGCCCAATAGTTAAGTACATCCATTTATCACGTTATGCACTAAATATAATGGAATGCTTTCAATTCAAAGGAGTGCAAGTTTGAACTTTGCAGGAAAGTAGTGTCTGCTAACTTCATGTAAACCTTAAACTTTTACTTTTCTTATTCATTGGAGTTGTCTGCAACCATTCTTGTGTGTCTGTTATTGAAGTTAGAGAAGTTATTTTAGGTAATGTTATCAGTTATAAATGGTAGAACACAAGCGTTTACAAAGCCAAGGAAACGTAATGGCAGTTCCAATGTAAATGCTGTGTTGTATGTTCATGAATTCAGCTTTAGTTTGTGTATTCCGTTGTTCTGACTACTATTCCTGCTGTTTCTATACAGTTACAGCTGAAGCCTAATAGTTATGTACATCCATTTATCAGATTATGCACAGAATATAAAGTAATGCTTCAGTTCAAAAGAGTGTAAGTTTGAAATCTGCTGGAACGTACTGTGTTCTAACTTCATGTAAACTTCACCTACTTTTCCTATGCTATTGAGCTGTCTGCAACCATTCTTGTGCGTCTGTTATTGAAGTTAGCGAAGTTACTTTAGGTAATATCAGTTATACATGGTAGACCACAAGCGTTTACAAAGCCAAGGAAAAGTAATGGCAGTTCCAATGTAAAAGCTGTGTGGTATGTTCATGAATTCAGCATTACTTTGATTATTCCATGGATGTGACTAGTCTTCCTGCCCTTTCAATACAGTTACAGCTGAAGCTCAATAGTTAAGTATATCCATTTATGATATTATGCACTAAATATAATGTAATGATTTGTTCAAAAGAGTGCAAGTTTGAACTTTGCTGGAAAATAGTGTGTGCTAACTTCATGTAAACCTTAAACTTCTACTTCTCTTATTCATTGGAGTTGTCTGCAACCATTCTTGTGTGTCTGTTATTGAAGTTAGAGAAGTTATTTTAGGTAATGTTATCAGTTATAAATGGTAGACCACAAGCGTTTACAAAGCCAAGGAAACGTAATGGCAGTTCCAATGTAAAAGCTGTGTGGTATGTTCATGAATTCAGCTTTAGTTTGTGTATTCCGTTGTTCTGACTACTATTCCTGCTGTTTCTATACAGTTACAGCTGAAGCCTAATAGTTATGTACATCCATTTATCAGATTATGCACAGAATATAAAGTAATGCTTCAGTTCAAAAGAGTGTAAGTTTGAAATCTGCTGGAACGTACTGTGTTCTAACTTCATGTAAACCTTCATCTTCTACTTTTCCTATGCTATTGAGCTGTCTGCAACCATTCTTGTGTGTCTGCTATTGACGTTAGCGAAGTTACTTTAGGTAATATTATCAGTTATACATGGTAGACCACAAGCGTTTACAAAGCCAAGGAAACGAAATGGCAGTTCCAATGTAAAAGCTGTGTGTTGTGTTCATGAATTCAGCTTTACTTTCAGTATTCCATGAGTGTGACTAATATTCCTGCCCTTTCAATACAGTTACAGCTGAAGCCCAATAGTTAAGTACATCCATTTATCACGTTATGCACTAAATATAATGGAATGCTTTCAATTCAAAGGAGTGCAAGTTTGAACTTTGCAGGAAAGTAGTGTCTGCTAACTTCATGTAAACCTTAAACTTCTACTTTTCTTATTCATTGGAGTTGTCCGCAACCATTCTTGTGTGTCTGTTATTGAAGTTAGAGAAGTTATTTTAGGTAATGTTATCAGTTATAAATGGTAGAACACAAGCGTTTACAAAGCCAAGGAAACGTAATGGCAGTTCCAATGTAAATGCTGTGTGGTATGTTCATGAATTCAGCTTTAGTTTGTGTATTCCGTTGTTCTGACTACTATTCCTGCTGTTTCTATACAGTTACAGCTGAAGCCTAATAGTTATGTACATCCATTTATCAGATTATGCACAGAATATAAAGTAATGCTTCAGTTCAAAAGAGTGTAAGTTTGAAATCTGCTGGAACGTACTGTGTTCTAACTTCATGTAAACTTCACCTTCTACTTTTCCTATGCTATTGAGCTGTCTGCAACCATTCTTGTGCGTCTGTTATTGAAGTTAGCGAAGTTACTTTAGGTAGTATCAGTTATACATGGTAGACCACAAGCGTTTACAAAGCCAAGGAAAGGTAATGGCAGTTCCAATGTAAAAGCTGTGTGGTATGTTCATGAATTCAGCATTACTTTGATTATTCCATGGATGTGACTAGTCTTCCTGCCCTTTCAATACAGTTACAGCTGAAGCTCAATAGTTAAGTATATCCATTTATGATATTATGCACTAAATATAATGTAATGATTTGTTCAAAAGAGTGCAAGTTTGAACTTTGCTGGAAAATAGTGTGTGCTAACTTCATGTAAACCTTAAACTTCTACTTTTCTTATTCATTGGAGTTGTCTGCAACCATTCTTGTGTGTCTGTTATTGAAGGTAGAGAAGTTATTTTAGGTAATGTTATCAGTTATACATATTAGAAAACAAGAGTTTAGAAAGCCTTGGACAGGAATTGGCAGTTCCAATGTAAATGCTGTGTGATATGTTCATGTATTCAGCTTTACTTTGAGTATTCCATAATTGTGACTACTATTCTTGCCGTATCTATGCAGTTGCAGCTAATGCCAACAGTTATATAGATCCATTTATCACGTTATGCACTAAATATAATGGAATGCTTTCAATTCAAAAGAGTGCAAGTTTGAACTTTGCAGGAAAGTAGTGTCTGCTAACTTCATGTAAACCTTAAACTTCTACTTTTCTTATTCATTGGAGTTGTCTGCAACCATTCTTGTGTGTCTGTTATTGAAGTTAGAGAAGTTATTTTAGGTAATGTTATCAGTTATACATGGTAGAACACAAGCGTTTACAAAGCCAAGGAAACGAAATGGCAGTTCCAATGTAAAAGCTGTGTGTTGTGTTCATGAATTCAGCTTTACTTTCAGTATTCCATGAGTGTGACTAGTATTCTTGCCCTTTCAATACAGTTACAGCTGAAGCCCAATAGTTAAGTATATCCATTTATGATATTATGCACTAAATATAATGTAATGATTTGTTCAAAAGAGTGCAAGTTTGAACTTTGCTGGAAAATAGTGTGTGCTAACTTCATGTAAACCTTAAACTTCTACTTCTCTTATTCATTGGAGTTGTCTGCAACCATTCTTGTGTGTCTGTTATTGAAGTTAGAGAAGTTATTTTAGGTAATGTTATCAGTTATAAATGGTAGAACACAAGCGTTTACAAAGCCAAGGAAACGTAATGGCAGTTCCAATGTAAATGCTGTCTGATATGTTCTTGTATTTAGCTTTACTTTGAGTATTCCATAATTGTGACTACTATTCTTGCCGTATCTATGCAGTTGCAGCTAATGCCAACAGTTATATAGATCCATTTATCACGTTATGCACTAAATATAATGGAATGCTTTCAATTCAAAGGAGTGCAAGTTTGAACTTTGCAGGAAAGTAGTGTCTGCTAACCATGTAAACCTTAAACCTACTTTTCCTATTCAATGGATTTGTCTGCAACCATTCTTGTGTGTCTGTTATTGAAGTTAGAGAAGTTATTTTAGGTAATGTTATCAGTTATAAATGGTAGAACACAAGCGTTTACAAAGCCAAGGAAACGTAATGGCAGTTCCAATGTAAATGCTGTGTGGTATGTTCATGAATTCAGCTTTAGTTTGTGTATTCCGTTGTTCTGACTACTATTCCTGCTGTTTCTATACAGTTACAGCTGAAGCCTAATAGTTATGTACATCCATTTATCAGATTATGCACAGAATATAAAGTAATGCTTCAGTTCAAAAGAGTGTAAGTTTGAAATCTGCTGGAACGTACTGTTCTAACTTCATGTAAACCTTCATCTTCTACTTTTCCTATGCTATTGAGCTGTCTGCAACCATTCTTGTGTGTCTGCTATTGACGTTAGCGAAGTTACTTTAGGTAATATTATCAGTTATACATGGTAGACCACAAGCGTTTACAAAGCCAAGGAAACGAAATGGCAGTTCCAATGTAAAAGCTGTGTGGTATGTTCATGAATTCAGCATTACTTTGATTATTCCATGGATGTGACTAGTCTTCCTGCCCTTTCAATACAGTTACAGCTGAAGCTCAATAGTTAAGTATATCCATTTATGATATTATGCACTAAATATAATGTAATGATTTGTTCAAAAGAGTGCAAGTTTGAACTTTGCTGGAAAATAGTGTGTGCTAACTTCATGTAAACCTTAAACTTCTACTTTTCTTATTCATTGGAGTTGTCTGCAACCATTCTTGTGTGTCTGTTATTGAAGGTAGAGAAGTTATTTTAGGTAATGTTATCAGTTATACATATTAGAAAACAAGAGTTTAGAAAGCCTTGGATAAGAATTGGCAATTCCAATGTAAATGCTGTGTGATATGTTCATGTATTCAGCTTTACTTTGAGTATTCCATAATTGTGACTACTATTCTTGCCGTATCTATGCAGTTGCAGCTAATGCCAACAGTTATATAGATCCATTTATCACGTTATGCACTAAATATAATGTAATGCTTCAGTTCAAAAGAGTGTAAGTTTGAATTCTGCTGGAACGTACTGTGTTCTAACTTCATGTAAACCATCTTCTACTTTTCCTATGCTATTGAGCTGTCTGCAACCATTCTTGTTTGTCTGTTATTGAAGTTAGAGAAGTTATTTTAGGTAATGTTATCAGTTATACATGGTAGAACACAAGCGTTTACAAAGCCAAGGAAACGTAATGCAATTTCCAATGTAAATGCTGTGTGGTATGTTCATGAATTCAGCTTTACTTTCAGTATTCCATGAGTGTGACTAGTATTCCTGCCCTTTCAATACAGTTACAGCTGAAGCCCAATAGTTAAGTACATCCATTTATGATATTATGCACTAAATATAATGTAATGCTTCAGTTCAAAAGAGTGTAAGTTTGAATTCTGCTGGAACGTACTGTGTTCTAACTTCATGTAAACCTTCATCTTCTACTTTTCCTATGCTATTGAGCTGTCTGCAACCATTCTTGTGTGTCTGCTATTGACGTTAGCGAAGTTACTTTAGGTAATATTATCAGTTATACATGTAGACCACAAGCGTTTACAAAGCCAAGCAAACGAAATGGCAGTTCCAATGTAAAAGCTGTGTGTTGTGTTCATGAATTCAGCTTTACTTTCAGTATTCCATGAGTGTGACTAGTATTCCTGCCCTTTCAATACAGTTACAGCTGAAGCCCAATAGTTAAGTACATCCATTTATCACGTTATGCACTAAATATAATGTAATGCTTCAGTTCAAAAGAGTGTAAGTTTGAATTCTGCTGGAACGTACTGTGTTCTAACTTCATGTAAACCTTCATCTTCTACTTTTCTTATTCATTGGAGTTGTCTGCAACCATTCTTGTGTGTCTGTTATTGAAGTTAGAGAAGTTATTTTAGGTAATGTTATCAGTTATAAATGGTAGAACACAAGCGTTTACAAAGCCAAGGAAACGTAATGGCAGTTCCAATGTAAATGCTGTGTGGTATGTTCATGAATTCAGCTTTAGTTTGTGTATTCCGTTGTTCTGACTACTATTCCTGCTGTTTCTATACAGTTACAGCTGAAGCCTAATAGTTATGTACATCCATTTATCAGATTATGCACAGAATATAAAGTAATGCTTCAGTTCAAAAGAGTGTAAGTTTGAAATCTGCTGGAACGTACTGTGTTCTAACTTCATGTAAACTTCACCTTCTACTTTTCCTATGCTATTGAGCTGTCTGCAACCATTCTTGTGCGTCTGTTATTGAAGTTAACGAAGTTACTTTAGGTAATATCAGTTATACATGGTAGACCACAAGCGTTTACAAAGCCAAGGAAAGGTAATGGCAGTTCCAATGTAAAAGCTGTGTGGTATGTTCATGAATTCAGCATTACTTTGATTATTCCATGGATGTGACTAGTCTTCCTGCCCTTTCAATACAGTTACAGCTGAAGCTCAATAGTTAAGTATATCCATTTATGATATTATGCACTAAATATAATGTAATGATTTGTTCAAAAGAGTGCAAGTTTGAACTTTGCTGGAAAATAGTGTGTGCTAACTTCATGTAAACCTTAAACTTCTACTTCTCTTATTCATTGGAGTTGTCTGCAACCATTCTTGTGTGTCTGTTATTGAAGTTAGAGAAGTTATTTTAGGTAATGTTATCAGTTATAAATGGTAGAACACAAGCGTTTACAAAGCCAAGGAAACGTAATGGCAGTTCCAATGTAAATGCTGTGTGGTATGTTCATGAATTCAGCTTTAGTTTGTGTATTCCGTTGTTCTGACTACTATTCCTGCTGTTTCTATACAGTTACAGCTGAAGCCTAATAGTTATGTACATCCATTTATCAGATTATGCACAGAATATAAAGTAATGCTTCAGTTCAAAAGAGTGTAAGTTTGAAATCTGCTGGAACGTACTGTGTACTAACTTCATGTAAACCTTCATCTTCTACTTTTCCTATGCTATTCAGCTGACTGCACCCATTTTTGTGTGTCTGTTATTGAAGTTAGAGAAGTTACTTTAGGTAATGTTATCAGTTATACATGGTAGACCACAAGCGTTTACAAAGCCAAGGACACGTAATGGCAGTTCCAATGTAAATGCTGTGTGGTATGTTCATGAATTCAGCTTTACTTTGAGTATTCCATGGTTGTGACTACTATTCCAGCCGTTTCTATGCAGTTATAGCTGAAGCCGAATAATTATGCACATCCATTTATCACATTATTCACAGAATAGAATGTAATACATTCAGTTCAAAAGAGTGTAAGTTTGAAATTTGCTGTAAAGTACTCTGTGTTAACTTCATGTAAACCTTAAAATTCTACTTTTCTTATGCTTTGGCGTAGTCTGCAACCATTCTTCTGTATGTGTTATTCTTGTTAGAGAAGTTACTTTAGATAATTTTATCAGTTGCACATAATAGGAAGACAAGCGTTCACAAAGCCAAAGAAAGGTAATTGCAGTTCTAATGTAAATGCTGTGTGGCATGTTCATGAATTCAGCTTTACATTGAGTATTCCTTTGTTGTGACTAGTATTCCTGCCGTTTCTATGCTGTTATAGCTGAAGCCTAAAACTTATGTTCATCCATTTATCACATTATGTACTGAATAGAATGGAATGATTTCAGTTCAAAAGTGTAAGTTTGAACTTTGCAGGAAAATACTCTGCGCTAACCATGTAAACCATTAAATTCTACTTTTCCTGTGCTATTGAGCTGTCTGCAAACATTCTTGTGTGTCTGTTATTGAAGTTAGCGAAGTTAATTTAGGTGATGTTATCAGTTATACATGGTAGACCACAAGCGTTTACAAAGCCAAGGAAACGTAATGGCAGTTCCAATGTAAAAGCTGTGTGGTAAGTTCATGAATTCAGCATTACTTTGATTATTCCATGGATGTGACTAGTCTTCCTGCCCTTTCAATACAGTTACAGCTGAAGCTCAATAGTTAAGTATATCCATTTATGATATTATGCACTAAATATAATGTAATGATTTGTTCAAAAGAGTGCAAGTTTGAACTTTGCTGGAAAATAGTGTGTGCTAACTTCATGTAAACCTTAAACTTCTACTTTTCTTATTCATTGGAGTTGTCTGCAACCATTCTTGTGTGTCTGTTATTGAAGGTAGAGAAGTTATTTTAGGTAATGTTATCAGTTATACATATTAGAAAACAAGAGTTTCGAAAGCCTTGGACAGGAATTGGCAGTTCCAATGTAAATGCTGTGTGATATGTTCATGTATTCAGCTTTACTTTGAGTATTCCATAATTGTGACTACTATTCTTGCCGTATCTATGCAGTTGCAGCTAATGCCAACAGTTATATAGATCCATTTATCACGTTATGCACTAAATATAATGGAATGCTTTCAATTCAAAAGAGTGCAAGTTTGAACTTTGCAGGAAAATAGTGTCTGCTAACTTCATGTAAACCTTAAACTTCTACTTTTCTTATTCATTGGAGTTGTCTGCAACCATTCTTGTGTGTCTGTTATTGAAGTTAGAGAAGTTATTTTAGGTAATGTTATCAGTTATACATGGTAGAACACAAGCGTTTACAAAGCCAAGGAAACGTAATGCAATTTCCAATGTAAATGCTGTGTGGTATGTTCATGAATTCAGCTTTACTTTCAGTATTCCATGAGTGTGACTAGTATTCCTGCCCTTTCAATACAGTTACAGCTGAAGCCCAATAGTTAAGTACATCCATTTATGATATTATGCACTAAATATAATGTAATGCTTCAGTTCAAAAGAGTGTAAGTTTGAATTCTGCTGGAACGTACTGTGTTCTAACTTCATGTAAACCTTCATCTTCTACTTTTCCTATGCTATTGAGCTGTCTGCAACCATTCTTGTGTGTCTGCTATTGACGTTAGCGAAGTTACTTTAGGTAATATTATCAGTTATACATGGTAGACCACAAGCGTTTACAAAGCCAAGGAAACGAAATGGCACTTCCAATGTAAAAGCTGTGTGTTGTGTTCATGAATTCAGCTTTACTTTCAGTATTCCATGAGTGTGACTAGTATTCCTGCCCTTTCAATACAGTTACAGCTGAAGCCCAATAGTTAAGTACATCCATTTATCACGTTATGCACTAAATATAATGGAATGCTTTCAATTCAAAGGAGTGCAAGTTTGAACTTTGCAGGAAAGTAGTGTCTGCTAACTTCATGTAAACCTTAAACTTCTACTTTTCTTATTCATTGGAGTTGTCTGCAACCATTCTTGTGTGTCTGTTATTGAAGTTAGAGAAGTTATTTTAGGTAATGTTATCAGTTATAAATGGTAGAACACAAGCGTTTACAAAGCCAAGGAAACGTAATGGCAGTTCCAATGTAAATGCTGTGTGGTATGTTCATGAATTCAGCTTTAGTTTGTGTATTCCGTTGTTCTGACTACTATTCCTGCTGTTTCTATACAGTTACAGCTGAAGCCTAATAGTTATGTACATCCATTTATCAGATTATGCACAGAATATAAAGTAATGCTTCAGTTCAAAAGAGTGTAAGTTTGAAATCTGCTGGAACGTACTGTGTTCTAACTTCATGTAAACTTCACCTTCTACTTTTCCTATGCTATTGAGCTGTCTGCAACCATTCTTGTGCGTCTGTTATTGAAGTTAGCGAAGTTACTTTAGGTAATATCAGTTATACATGGCAGACCACAAGCGTTTACAAAGCCAAGGAAAAGTAATGGCAGTTCCAATGTAAAAGCTGTGTGGTATGTTCATGAATTCAGCATTACTTTGATTATTCCATGGATGTGACTAGTCTTCCTGCCCTTTCAATACAGTTACAGCTGAAGCTCAATAGTTAAGTATATCCATTTATGATATTATGCACTAAATATAATGTAATGATTTGTTCAAAAGAGTGCAAGTTTGAACTTTGCTGGAAAATAGTGTGTGCTAACTTCATGTAAACCTTAAACTTCTACTTCTCTTATTCATTGGAGTTGTCTGCAACCATTCTTGTGTGTCTGTTATTGAAGTTAGAGAAGTTATTTTAGGTAATGTTATCAGTTATAAATGGTAGAACACAAGCGTTTACAAAGCCAAGGAAACGTAATGGCAGTTCCAATGTAAATGCTGTCTGATATGTTCATGAATTCAGCTTTAGTTTGTGTATTCCGTTGTTCTGACTACTATTCCTGCTGTTTCTATACAGTTACAGCTGAAGCCTAATAGTTATGTACATCCATTTATCAGATTATGCACAGAATATAAAGTAATGCTTCAGTTCAAAAGAGTGTAAGTTTGAAATCTGCTGGAACGTACTGTGTTCTAACTTCATGTAAACTTCACCTTCTACTTTTCCTATGCTATTGAGCTGTCTGCAACCATTCTTGTGCGTCTGTTATTGAAGTTAACGAAGTTACTTTAGGTAATATCAGTTATACATGGTAGACCACAAGCGTTTACAAAGCCAAGGAAAGGTAATGGCAGTTCCAATGTAAAAGCTGTGTGGTATGTTCATGAATTCAGCATTACTTTGATTATTCCATGGATGTGACTAGTCTTCCTGCCCTTTCAATACAGTTACAGCTGAAGCTCAATAGTTAAGTATATCCATTTATGATATTATGCACTAAATATAATGTAATGATTTGTTCAAAAGAGTGCAAGTTTGAACTTTGCTGGAAAATAGTGTGTGCTAACTTCATGTAAACCTTAAACTTCTACTTCTCTTATTCATTGGAGTTGTCTGCAACCATTCTTGTGTGTCTGTTATTGAAGTTAGAGAAGTTATTTTAGGTAATGTTATCAGTTATAAATGGTAGAACACAAGCGTTTACAAAGCCAAGGAAACGTAATGGCAGTTCCAATGTAAATGCTGTGTGGTATGTTCATGAATTCAGCTTTAGTTTGTGTATTCCGTTGTTCTGACTACTATTCCTGCTGTTTCTATACAGTTACAGCTGAAGCCTAATAGTTATGTACATCCATTTATCAGATTATGCACAGAATATAAAGTAATGCTTCAGTTCAAAAGAGTGTAAGTTTGAAATCTGCTGGAACGTACTGTGTACTAACTTCATGTAAACCTTCATCTTCTACTTTTCCTATGCTATTCAGCTGACTGCACCCATTTTTGTGTGTCTGTTATTGAAGTTAGAGAAGTTACTTTAGGTAATGTTATCAGTTATACATGGTAGACCACAAGCGTTTACAAAGCCAAGGACACGTAATGGCAGTTCCAATGTAAATGCTGTGTGGTATGTTCATGAATTCAGCTTTACTTTGAGTATTCCATGGTTGTGACTACTATTCCAGCCGTTTCTATGCAGTTATAGCTGAAGCCGAATAATTATGCACATCCATTTATCACATTATTCACAGAATAGAATGTAATACATTCAGTTCAAAAGAGTGTAAGTTTGAAATTTGCTGTAAAGTACTCTGTGTTAACTTCATGTAAACCTTAAAATTCTACTTTTCTTATGCTTTGGCGTAGTCTGCAACCATTCTTCTGTATGTGTTATTCTTGTTAGAGAAGTTACTTTAGATAATTTTATCAGTTGCACATAATAGGAAGACAAGCGTTCACAAAGCCAAAGAAAGGTAATTGCAGTTCTAATGTAAATGCTGTGTGGCATGTTCATGAATTCAGCTTTACATTGAGTATTCCTTTGTTGTGACTAGTATTCCTGCCGTTTCTATGCTGTTATAGCTGAAGCCTAAAACTTATGTTCATCCATTTATCACATTATGTACTGAATAGAATGGAATGATTTCAGTTCAAAAGTGTAAGTTTGAACTTTGCAGGAAAATACTCTGCGCTAACCATGTAAACCATTAAATTCTACTTTTCCTGTGCTATTGAGCTGTCTGCAAACATTCTTGTGTGTCTGTTATTGAAGTTAGCGAAGTTAATTTAGGTGATGTTATCAGTTATACATGGTAGACCACAAGCGTTTACAAAGCCAAGGAAACGTAATGGCAGTTCCAATGTAAAAGCTGTGTGGTAAGTTCATGAATTCAGCATTACTTTGATTATTCCATGGATGTGACTAGTCTTCCTGCCCTTTCAATACAGTTACAGCTGAAGCTCAATAGTTAAGTATATCCATTTATGATATTATGCACTAAATATAATGTAATGATTTGTTCAAAAGAGTGCAAGTTTGAACTTTGCTGGAAAATAGTGTGTGCTAACTTCATGTAAACCTTAAACTTCTACTTTTCTTATTCATTGGAGTTGTCTGCAACCATTCTTGTGTGTCTGTTATTGAAGGTAGAGAAGTTATTTTAGGTAATGTTATCAGTTATACATATTAGAAAACAAGAGTTTCGAAAGCCTTGGACAGGAATTGGCAGTTCCAATGTAAATGCTGTGTGATATGTTCATGTATTCAGCTTTACTTTGAGTATTCCATAATTGTGACTACTATTCTTGCCGTATCTATGCAGTTGCAGCTAATGCCAACAGTTATATAGATCCATTTATCACGTTATGCACTAAATATAATGGAATGCTTTCAATTCAAAAGAGTGCAAGTTTGAACTTTGCAGGAAAATAGTGTCTGCTAACTTCATGTAAACCTTAAACTTCTACTTTTCTTATTCATTGGAGTTGTCTGCAACCATTCTTGTGTGTCTGTTATTGAAGTTAGAGAAGTTATTTTAGGTAATGTTATCAGTTATACATGGTAGAACACAAGCGTTTACAAAGCCAAGGAAACGTAATGCAATTTCCAATGTAAATGCTGTGTGGTATGTTCATGAATTCAGCTTTACTTTCAGTATTCCATGAGTGTGACTAGTATTCCTGCCCTTTCAATACAG
The DNA here is from genome assembly GCF_048418815.1 of Hemitrygon akajei. NCBI lineage: Eukaryota > Metazoa > Chordata > Chondrichthyes > Myliobatiformes > Dasyatidae > Hemitrygon > Hemitrygon akajei. Next base: position 88,796,953 of record NC_133138.1, on the reverse strand, counting down.
TTACAGCTGAAGCCCAATAGTTAAGTACATCCATTTATGATATTATGCACTAAATATAATGTAATGCTTCAGTTCAAAAGAGTGTAAGTTTGAATTCTGCTGGAACGTACTGTGTTCTAACTTCATGTAAACCTTCATCTTCTACTTTTCCTATGCTATTGAGCTGTCTGCAACCATTCTTGTGTGTCTGCTATTGACGTTAGCGAAGTTACTTTAGGTAATATTATCAGTTATACATGGTAGACCACAAGCGTTTACAAAGCCAAGGAAACGAAATGGCACTTCCAATGTAAAAGCTGTGTGTTGTGTTCATGAATTCAGCTTTACTTTCAGTATTCCATGAGTGTGACTAGTATTCCTGCCCTTTCAATACAGTTACAGCTGAAGCCCAATAGTTAAGTACATCCATTTATCACGTTATGCACTAAATATAATGGAATGCTTTCAATTCAAAGGAGTGCAAGTTTGAACTTTGCAGGAAAGTAGTGTCTGCTAACTTCATGTAAACCTTAAACCTACTTTTCCTATTCATTGGAGTTGTCTGCAACCATTCTTGTGTGTCTGTTATTGAAGTTAGAGAAGTTATTTTAGGTAATGTTATCAGTTATAAATGGTAGAACACAAGCGTTTACAAAGCCAAGGAAACGTAATGGCAGTTCCAATGTAAATGCTGTGTGGTATGTTCATGAATTCAGCTTTAGTTTGTGTATTCCGTTGTTCTGACTACTATTCCTGCTGTTTCTATACAGTTACAGCTGAAGCCTAATAGTTATGTACATCCATTTATCAGATTATGCACAGAATATAAAGTAATGCTTCAGTTCAAAAGAGTGTAAGTTTGAAATCTGCTGGAACGTACTGTGTACTAACTTCATGTAAACCTTCATCTTCTACTTTTCCTATGCTATTCAGCTGACTGCACCCATTTTTGTGTGTCTGTTATTGAAGTTAGAGAAGTTACTTTAGGTAATGTTATCAGTTATACATGGTAGACCACAAGCGTTTACAAAGCCAAGGACACGTAATGGCAGTTCCAATGTAAATGCTGTGTGGTATGTTCATGAATTCAGCTTTACTTTGAGTATTCCATGGTTGTGACTACTATTCCAGCCGTTTCTATGCAGTTATAGCTGAAGCCGAATAATTATGCACATCCATTTATCACATTATTCACAGAATAGAATGTAATACATTCAGTTCAAAAGAGTGTAAGTTTGAAATTTGCTGTAAAGTACTCTGTGTTAACTTCATGTAAACCTTAAAATTCTACTTTTCTTATGCTTTGGCGTAGTCTGCAACCATTCTTCTGTATGTGTTATTCTTGTTAGAGAAGTTACTTTAGATAATTTTATCAGTTGCACATAATAGGAAGACAAGCGTTCACAAAGCCAAAGAAAGGTAATTGCAGTTCTAATGTAAATGCTGTGTGGCATGTTCATGAATTCAGCTTTACATTGAGTATTCCTTTGTTGTGACTAGTATTCCTGCCGTTTCTATGCTGTTATAGCTGAAGCCTAAAACTTATGTTCATCCATTTATCACATTATGTACTGAATAGAATGGAATGATTTCAGTTCAAAAGTGTAAGTTTGAACTTTGCAGGAAAATACTCTGCGCTAACCATGTAAACCATTAAATTCTACTTTTCCTGTGCTATTGAGCTGTCTGCAAACATTCTTGTGTGTCTGTTATTGAAGTTAGCGAAGTTAATTTAGGTGATGTTATCAGTTATACATGGTAGAACACAAGCGTTTACAAAGCCAAGGAAACGTAATGGCAGTTCCAATGTAAATGCTGTGTGGTATGTTCATGAATTCAGCTTTAGTTTGTGTATTCCGTTGTTCTGACTACTATTCCTGCTGTTTCTATACAGTTACAGCTGAAGCCTAATAGTTATGTACATCCATTTATCAGATTATGCACAGAATATAAAGTAATGCTTCAGTTCAAAAGAGTGTAAGTTTGAAATCTGCTGGAACGTACTGTTCTAACTTCATGTAAACCTTCATCTTCTACTTTTCCTATGCTATTGAGCTGTCTGCAACCATTCTTGTGTGTCTGCTATTGACGTTAGCGAAGTTACTTTAGGTAATATTATCAGTTATACATGGTAGACCACAAGCGTTTACAAAGCCAAGGAAACGAAATGGCAGTTCCAATGTAAAAGCTGTGTGTTGTGTTCATGAATTCAGCTTTACTTTCAGTATTCCATGAGTTTGACTAGTATTCCTGCCCTTTCAATACAGTTACAGCTGAAGCCCAATAGTTAAGTACATCCATTTATCACGTTATGCACTAAATATAATGTAATGCTTTCAATTCAAAGGAGTGCAAGTTTGAACTTTGCAGGAAAGTAGTGTGTGCTAACTTCATGTAAACCTTAAACTTCTACTTTTCGTATTCATTGGAGTTGTCTGCAACCATTCTTGTGTGTCTGTTATTGAAGTTAGAGAAGTTATTTTAGGTAATGTTATCAGTTATAAATGGTAGAACACAAGCGTTTACAAAGCCAAGGAAACGTAATGGCAGTTCCAATGTAAATGCTGTGTGGTATGTTCATGAATTCAGCTTTAGTTTGTGTATTCCGTTGATCTGACTAGTATTCCTGCTGTTTCTATACAGTTACAGCTGAAGCCTAATAGTTATGTACATCCATTTATTAGATTATGCACAGAATATAAAGTAATGCTTCAGTTCAAAAGAGTGTAAGTTTGAAATCTGCTGGAACGTACTGTGTTCTAACTTCATGTAAACTTCACCTACTTTTCCTATGCTATTGAGCTGTCTGCAACCATTCTTGTGCGTCTGTTATTGAAGTTAGCGAAGTTACTTTAGGTAATATCAGTTATTCATGGTAGACCACAAGCGTTTACAAAGCCAAGGAAAAGTAATGGCAGTTCCAATGTAAAAGCTGTGTGGTATGTTCATGAATTCAGCATTACTTTGATTATTCCATGGATGTGACTAGTCTTCCTGCCCTTTCAATACAGTTACAGCTGAAGCTCAATAGTTAAGTATATCCATTTATGATATTATGCACTAAATATAATGTAATGATTTGTTCAAAAGAGTGCAAGTTTGAACTTTGCTGGAAAATAGTGTGTGCTAACTTCATGTAAACCTTAAACTTCTACTTTTCTTATTCATTGGAGTTGTCTGCAACCATTCTTGTGTGTCTGTTATTGAAGGTAGAGAAGTTATTTTAGGTAATGTTATCAGTTATACATATTAGAAAACAAGAGTTTAGAAAGCCTTGGACAGGAATTGGCAGTTCCAATGTAAATGCTGTGTGATATGTTCATGTATTCAGCTTTACTTTGAGTATTCCATAATTGTGACTACTATTCTTGCCGTATCTATGCAGTTGCAGCTAATGCCAACAGTTATATAGATCCATTTATCACGTTATGCACTAAATATAATGGAATGCTTTCAATTCAAAAGAGTGCAAGTTTGAACTTTGCAGGAAAGTAGTGTCTGCTAACTTCATGTAAACCTTAAACTTCTACTTTTCTTATTCATTGGAGTTGTCTGCAACCATTCTTGTGTGTCTGTTATTGAAGTTAGAGAAGTTATTTTAGGTAATGTTATCAGTTATACATGGTAGAACACAAGCGTTTACAAAGCCAAGGAAACGAAATGGCAGTTCCAATGTAAAAGCTGTGTGTTGTGTTCATGAATTCAGCTTTACTTTCAGTATTCCATGAGTGTGACTAGTATTCTTGCCCTTTCAATACAGTTACAGCTGAAGCCCAATAGTTAAGTATATCCATTTATGATATTATGCACTAAATATAATGTAATGATTTGTTCAAAAGAGTGCAAGTTTGAACTTTGCTGGAAAATAGTGTGTGCTAACTTCATGTAAACCTTAAACTTCTACTTCTCTTATTCATTGGAGTTGTCTGCAACCATTCTTGTGTGTCTGTTATTGAAGTTAGAGAAGTTATTTTAGGTAATGTTATCAGTTATAAATGGTAGAACACAAGCGTTTACAAAGCCAAGGAAACGTAATGGCAGTTCCAATGTAAATGCTGTCTGATATGTTCTTGTATTTAGCTTTACTTTGAGTATTCCATAATTGTGACTACTATTCTTGCCGTATCTATGCAGTTGCAGCTAATGCCAACAGTTATATAGATCCATTTATCACGTTATGCACTAAATATAATGGAATGCTTTCAATTCAAAGGAGTGCAAGTTTGAACTTTGCAGGAAAGTAGTGTCTGCTAACCATGTAAACCTTAAACCTACTTTTCCTATTCAATGGATTTGTCTGCAACCATTCTTGTGTGTCTGTTATTGAAGTTAGAGAAGTTATTTTAGGTAATGTTATCAGTTATAAATGGTAGAACACAAGCGTTTACAAAGCCAAGGAAACGTAATGGCAGTTCCAATGTAAATGCTGTGTGGTATGTTCATGAATTCAGCTTTAGTTTGTGTATTCCGTTGTTCTGACTACTATTCCTGCTGTTTCTATACAGTTACAGCTGAAGCCTAATAGTTATGTACATCCATTTATCAGATTATGCACAGAATATAAAGTAATGCTTCAGTTCAAAAGAGTGTAAGTTTGAAATCTGCTGGAACGTACTGTTCTAACTTCATGTAAACCTTCATCTTCTACTTTTCCTATGCTATTGAGCTGTCTGCAACCATTCTTGTGTGTCTGCTATTGACGTTAGCGAAGTTACTTTAGGTAATATTATCAGTTATACATGGTAGACCACAAGCGTTTACAAAGCCAAGGAAACGAAATGGCAGTTCCAATGTAAAAGCTGTGTGGTATGTTCATGAATTCAGCATTACTTTGATTATTCCATGGATGTGACTAGTCTTCCTGCCCTTTCAATACAGTTACAGCTGAAGCTCAATAGTTAAGTATATCCATTTATGATATTATGCACTAAATATAATGTAATGATTTGTTCAAAAGAGTGCAAGTTTGAACTTTGCTGGAAAATAGTGTGTGCTAACTTCATGTAAACCTTAAACTTCTACTTTTCTTATTCATTGGAGTTGTCTGCAACCATTCTTGTGTGTCTGTTATTGAAGGTAGAGAAGTTATTTTAGGTAATGTTATCAGTTATACATATTAGAAAACAAGAGTTTAGAAAGCCTTGGATAAGAATTGGCAATTCCAATGTAAATGCTGTGTGATATGTTCATGTATTCAGCTTTACTTTGAGTATTCCATAATTGTGACTACTATTCTTGCCGTATCTATGCAGTTGCAGCTAATGCCAACAGTTATATAGATCCATTTATCACGTTATGCACTAAATATAATGTAATGCTTCAGTTCAAAAGAGTGTAAGTTTGAATTCTGCTGGAACGTACTGTGTTCTAACTTCATGTAAACCATCTTCTACTTTTCCTATGCTATTGAGCTGTCTGCAACCATTCTTGTTTGTCTGTTATTGAAGTTAGAGAAGTTATTTTAGGTAATGTTATCAGTTATACATGGTAGAACACAAGCGTTTACAAAGCCAAGGAAACGTAATGCAATTTCCAATGTAAATGCTGTGTGGTATGTTCATGAATTCAGCTTTACTTTCAGTATTCCATGAGTGTGACTAGTATTCCTGCCCTTTCAATACAGTTACAGCTGAAGCCCAATAGTTAAGTACATCCATTTATGATATTATGCACTAAATATAATGTAATGCTTCAGTTCAAAAGAGTGTAAGTTTGAATTCTGCTGGAACGTACTGTGTTCTAACTTCATGTAAACCTTCATCTTCTACTTTTCCTATGCTATTGAGCTGTCTGCAACCATTCTTGTGTGTCTGCTATTGACGTTAGCGAAGTTACTTTAGGTAATATTATCAGTTATACATGTAGACCACAAGCGTTTACAAAGCCAAGCAAACGAAATGGCAGTTCCAATGTAAAAGCTGTGTGTTGTGTTCATGAATTCAGCTTTACTTTCAGTATTCCATGAGTGTGACTAGTATTCCTGCCCTTTCAATACAGTTACAGCTGAAGCCCAATAGTTAAGTACATCCATTTATCACGTTATGCACTAAATATAATGTAATGCTTCAGTTCAAAAGAGTGTAAGTTTGAATTCTGCTGGAACGTACTGTGTTCTAACTTCATGTAAACCTTCATCTTCTACTTTTCTTATTCATTGGAGTTGTCTGCAACCATTCTTGTGTGTCTGTTATTGAAGTTAGAGAAGTTATTTTAGGTAATGTTATCAGTTATAAATGGTAGAACACAAGCGTTTACAAAGCCAAGGAAACGTAATGGCAGTTCCAATGTAAATGCTGTGTGGTATGTTCATGAATTCAGCTTTAGTTTGTGTATTCCGTTGTTCTGACTACTATTCCTGCTGTTTCTATACAGTTACAGCTGAAGCCTAATAGTTATGTACATCCATTTATCAGATTATGCACAGAATATAAAGTAATGCTTCAGTTCAAAAGAGTGTAAGTTTGAAATCTGCTGGAACGTACTGTGTTCTAACTTCATGTAAACTTCACCTTCTACTTTTCCTATGCTATTGAGCTGTCTGCAACCATTCTTGTGCGTCTGTTATTGAAGTTAACGAAGTTACTTTAGGTAATATCAGTTATACATGGTAGACCACAAGCGTTTACAAAGCCAAGGAAAGGTAATGGCAGTTCCAATGTAAAAGCTGTGTGGTATGTTCATGAATTCAGCATTACTTTGATTATTCCATGGATGTGACTAGTCTTCCTGCCCTTTCAATACAGTTACAGCTGAAGCTCAATAGTTAAGTATATCCATTTATGATATTATGCACTAAATATAATGTAATGATTTGTTCAAAAGAGTGCAAGTTTGAACTTTGCTGGAAAATAGTGTGTGCTAACTTCATGTAAACCTTAAACTTCTACTTCTCTTATTCATTGGAGTTGTCTGCAACCATTCTTGTGTGTCTGTTATTGAAGTTAGAGAAGTTATTTTAGGTAATGTTATCAGTTATAAATGGTAGAACACAAGCGTTTACAAAGCCAAGGAAACGTAATGGCAGTTCCAATGTAAATGCTGTGTGGTATGTTCATGAATTCAGCTTTAGTTTGTGTATTCCGTTGTTCTGACTACTATTCCTGCTGTTTCTATACAGTTACAGCTGAAGCCTAATAGTTATGTACATCCATTTATCAGATTATGCACAGAATATAAAGTAATGCTTCAGTTCAAAAGAGTGTAAGTTTGAAATCTGCTGGAACGTACTGTGTACTAACTTCATGTAAACCTTCATCTTCTACTTTTCCTATGCTATTCAGCTGACTGCACCCATTTTTGTGTGTCTGTTATTGAAGTTAGAGAAGTTACTTTAGGTAATGTTATCAGTTATACATGGTAGACCACAAGCGTTTACAAAGCCAAGGACACGTAATGGCAGTTCCAATGTAAATGCTGTGTGGTATGTTCATGAATTCAGCTTTACTTTGAGTATTCCATGGTTGTGACTACTATTCCAGCCGTTTCTATGCAGTTATAGCTGAAGCCGAATAATTATGCACATCCATTTATCACATTATTCACAGAATAGAATGTAATACATTCAGTTCAAAAGAGTGTAAGTTTGAAATTTGCTGTAAAGTACTCTGTGTTAACTTCATGTAAACCTTAAAATTCTACTTTTCTTATGCTTTGGCGTAGTCTGCAACCATTCTTCTGTATGTGTTATTCTTGTTAGAGAAGTTACTTTAGATAATTTTATCAGTTGCACATAATAGGAAGACAAGCGTTCACAAAGCCAAAGAAAGGTAATTGCAGTTCTAATGTAAATGCTGTGTGGCATGTTCATGAATTCAGCTTTACATTGAGTATTCCTTTGTTGTGACTAGTATTCCTGCCGTTTCTATGCTGTTATAGCTGAAGCCTAAAACTTATGTTCATCCATTTATCACATTATGTACTGAATAGAATGGAATGATTTCAGTTCAAAAGTGTAAGTTTGAACTTTGCAGGAAAATACTCTGCGCTAACCATGTAAACCATTAAATTCTACTTTTCCTGTGCTATTGAGCTGTCTGCAAACATTCTTGTGTGTCTGTTATTGAAGTTAGCGAAGTTAATTTAGGTGATGTTATCAGTTATACATGGTAGACCACAAGCGTTTACAAAGCCAAGGAAACGTAATGGCAGTTCCAATGTAAAAGCTGTGTGGTAAGTTCATGAATTCAGCATTACTTTGATTATTCCATGGATGTGACTAGTCTTCCTGCCCTTTCAATACAGTTACAGCTGAAGCTCAATAGTTAAGTATATCCATTTATGATATTATGCACTAAATATAATGTAATGATTTGTTCAAAAGAGTGCAAGTTTGAACTTTGCTGGAAAATAGTGTGTGCTAACTTCATGTAAACCTTAAACTTCTACTTTTCTTATTCATTGGAGTTGTCTGCAACCATTCTTGTGTGTCTGTTATTGAAGGTAGAGAAGTTATTTTAGGTAATGTTATCAGTTATACATATTAGAAAACAAGAGTTTCGAAAGCCTTGGACAGGAATTGGCAGTTCCAATGTAAATGCTGTGTGATATGTTCATGTATTCAGCTTTACTTTGAGTATTCCATAATTGTGACTACTATTCTTGCCGTATCTATGCAGTTGCAGCTAATGCCAACAGTTATATAGATCCATTTATCACGTTATGCACTAAATATAATGGAATGCTTTCAATTCAAAAGAGTGCAAGTTTGAACTTTGCAGGAAAATAGTGTCTGCTAACTTCATGTAAACCTTAAACTTCTACTTTTCTTATTCATTGGAGTTGTCTGCAACCATTCTTGTGTGTCTGTTATTGAAGTTAGAGAAGTTATTTTAGGTAATGTTATCAGTTATACATGGTAGAACACAAGCGTTTACAAAGCCAAGGAAACGTAATGCAATTTCCAATGTAAATGCTGTGTGGTATGTTCATGAATTCAGCTTTACTTTCAGTATTCCATGAGTGTGACTAGTATTCCTGCCCTTTCAATACAGTTACAGCTGAAGCCCAATAGTTAAGTACATCCATTTATGATATTATGCACTAAATATAATGTAATGCTTCAGTTCAAAAGAGTGTAAGTTTGAATTCTGCTGGAACGTACTGTGTTCTAACTTCATGTAAACCTTCATCTTCTACTTTTCCTATGCTATTGAGCTGTCTGCAACCATTCTTGTGTGTCTGCTATTGACGTTAGCGAAGTTACTTTAGGTAATATTATCAGTTATACATGGTAGACCACAAGCGTTTACAAAGCCAAGGAAACGAAATGGCACTTCCAATGTAAAAGCTGTGTGTTGTGTTCATGAATTCAGCTTTACTTTCAGTATTCCATGAGTGTGACTAGTATTCCTGCCCTTTCAATACAGTTACAGCTGAAGCCCAATAGTTAAGTACATCCATTTATCACGTTATGCACTAAATATAATGGAATGCTTTCAATTCAAAGGAGTGCAAGTTTGAACTTTGCAGGAAAGTAGTGTCTGCTAACTTCATGTAAACCTTAAACTTCTACTTTTCTTATTCATTGGAGTTGTCTGCAACCATTCTTGTGTGTCTGTTATTGAAGTTAGAGAAGTTATTTTAGGTAATGTTATCAGTTATAAATGGTAGAACACAAGCGTTTACAAAGCCAAGGAAACGTAATGGCAGTTCCAATGTAAATGCTGTGTGGTATGTTCATGAATTCAGCTTTAGTTTGTGTATTCCGTTGTTCTGACTACTATTCCTGCTGTTTCTATACAGTTACAGCTGAAGCCTAATAGTTATGTACATCCATTTATCAGATTATGCACAGAATATAAAGTAATGCTTCAGTTCAAAAGAGTGTAAGTTTGAAATCTGCTGGAACGTACTGTGTTCTAACTTCATGTAAACTTCACCTTCTACTTTTCCTATGCTATTGAGCTGTCTGCAACCATTCTTGTGCGTCTGTTATTGAAGTTAGCGAAGTTACTTTAGGTAATATCAGTTATACATGGCAGACCACAAGCGTTTACAAAGCCAAGGAAAAGTAATGGCAGTTCCAATGTAAAAGCTGTGTGGTATGTTCATGAATTCAGCATTACTTTGATTATTCCATGGATGTGACTAGTCTTCCTGCCCTTTCAATACAGTTACAGCTGAAGCTCAATAGTTAAGTATATCCATTTATGATATTATGCACTAAATATAATGTAATGATTTGTTCAAAAGAGTGCAAGTTTGAACTTTGCTGGAAAATAGTGTGTGCTAACTTCATGTAAACCTTAAACTTCTACTTCTCTTATTCATTGGAGTTGTCTGCAACCATTCTTGTGTGTCTGTTATTGAAGTTAGAGAAGTTATTTTAGGTAATGTTATCAGTTATAAATGGTAGAACACAAGCGTTTACAAAGCCAAGGAAACGTAATGGCAGTTCCAATGTAAATGCTGTCTGATATGTTCATGAATTCAGCTTTAGTTTGTGTATTCCGTTGTTCTGACTACTATTCCTGCTGTTTCTATACAGTTACAGCTGAAGCCTAATAGTTATGTACATCCATTTATCAGATTATGCACAGAATATAAAGTAATGCTTCAGTTCAAAAGAGTGTAAGTTTGAAATCTGCTGGAACGTACTGTGTTCTAACTTCATGTAAACTTCACCTTCTACTTTTCCTATGCTATTGAGCTGTCTGCAACCATTCTTGTGCGTCTGTTATTGAAGTTAACGAAGTTACTTTAGGTAATATCAGTTATACATGGTAGACCACAAGCGTTTACAAAGCCAAGGAAAGGTAATGGCAGTTCCAATGTAAAAGCTGTGTGGTATGTTCATGAATTCAGCATTACTTTGATTATTCCATGGATGTGACTAGTCTTCCTGCCCTTTCAATACAGTTACAGCTGAAGCTCAATAGTTAAGTATATCCATTTATGATATTATGCACTAAATATAATGTAATGATTTGTTCAAAAGAGTGCAAGTTTGAACTTTGCTGGAAAATAGTGTGTGCTAACTTCATGTAAACCTTAAACTTCTACTTCTCTTATTCATTGGAGTTGTCTGCAACCATTCTTGTGTGTCTGTTATTGAAGTTAGAGAAGTTATTTTAGGTAATGTTATCAGTTATAAATGGTAGAACACAAGCGTTTACAAAGCCAAGGAAACGTAATGGCAGTTCCAATGTAAATGCTGTGTGGTATGTTCATGAATTCAGCTTTAGTTTGTGTATTCCGTTGTTCTGACTACTATTCCTGCTGTTTCTATACAGTTACAGCTGAAGCCTAATAGTTATGTACATCCATTTATCAGATTATGCACAGAATATAAAGTAATGCTTCAGTTCAAAAGAGTGTAAGTTTGAAATCTGCTGGAACGTACTGTGTACTAACTTCATGTAAACCTTCATCTTCTACTTTTCCTATGCTATTCAGCTGACTGCACCCATTTTTGTGTGTCTGTTATTGAAGTTAGAGAAGTTACTTTAGGTAATGTTATCAGTTATACATGGTAGACCACAAGCGTTTACAAAGCCAAGGACACGTAATGGCAGTTCCAATGTAAATGCTGTGTGGTATGTTCATGAATTCAGCTTTACTTTGAGTATTCCATGGTTGTGACTACTATTCCAGCCGTTTCTATGCAGTTATAGCTGAAGCCGAATAATTATGCACATCCATTTATCACATTATTCACAGAATAGAATGTAATACATTCAGTTCAAAAGAGTGTAAGTTTGAAATTTGCTGTAAAGTACTCTGTGTTAACTTCATGTAAACCTTAAAATTCTACTTTTCTTATGCTTTGGCGTAGTCTGCAACCATTCTTCTGTATGTGTTATTCTTGTTAGAGAAGTTACTTTAGATAATTTTATCAGTTGCACATAATAGGAAGACAAGCGTTCACAAAGCCAAAGAAAGGTAATTGCAGTTCTAATGTAAATGCTGTGTGGCATGTTCATGAATTCAGCTTTACATTGAGTATTCCTTTGTTGTGACTAGTATTCCTGCCGTTTCTATGCTGTTATAGCTGAAGCCTAAAACTTATGTTCATCCATTTATCACATTATGTACTGAATAGAATGGAATGATTTCAGTTCAAAAGTGTAAGTTTGAACTTTGCAGGAAAATACTCTGCGCTAACCATGTAAACCATTAAATTCTACTTTTCCTGTGCTATTGAGCTGTCTGCAAACATTCTTGTGTGTCTGTTATTGAAGTTAGCGAAGTTAATTTAGGTGATGTTATCAGTTATACATGGTAGACCACAAGCGTTTACAAAGCCAAGGAAACGTAATGGCAGTTCCAATGTAAAAGCTGTGTGGTAAGTTCATGAATTCAGCATTACTTTGATTATTCCATGGATGTGACTAGTCTTCCTGCCCTTTCAATACAGTTACAGCTGAAGCTCAATAGTTAAGTATATCCATTTATGATATTATGCACTAAATATAATGTAATGATTTGTTCAAAAGAGTGCAAGTTTGAACTTTGCTGGAAAATAGTGTGTGCTAACTTCATGTAAACCTTAAACTTCTACTTTTCTTATTCATTGGAGTTGTCTGCAACCATTCTTGTGTGTCTGTTATTGAAGGTAGAGAAGTTATTTTAGGTAATGTTATCAGTTATACATATTAGAAAACAAGAGTTTCGAAAGCCTTGGACAGGAATTGGCAGTTCCAATGTAAATGCTGTGTGATATGTTCATGTATTCAGCTTTACTTTGAGTATTCCATAATTGTGACTACTATTCTTGCCGTATCTATGCAGTTGCAGCTAATGCCAACAGTTATATAGATCCATTTATCACGTTATGCACTAAATATAATGGAATGCTTTCAATTCAAAAGAGTGCAAGTTTGAACTTTGCAGGAAAATAGTGTCTGCTAACTTCATGTAAACCTTAAACTTCTACTTTTCTTATTCATTGGAGTTGTCTGCAACCATTCTTGTGTGTCTGTTATTGAAGTTAGAGAAGTTATTTTAGGTAATGTTATCAGTTATACATGGTAGAACACAAGCGTTTACAAAGCCAAGGAAACGTAATGCAATTTCCAATGTAAATGCTGTGTGGTATGTTCATGAATTCAGCTTTACTTTCAGTATTCCATGAGTGTGACTAGTATTCCTGCCCTTTCAATACAGTTACAGCTGAAGCCCAATAGTTAAGTACATCCATTTATGATATTATGCACTAAATATAATGTAATGCTTCAGTTCAAAAGAGTGTAAGTTTGAATTCTGCTGGAACGTACTGTGTTCTAACTTCATGTAAACCTTCATCTTCTACTTTTCCTATGCTATTGAGCTGTCTGCAACCATTCTTGTGTGTCTGCTATTGACGTTAGCGAAGTTACTTTAGGTAATATTATCAGTTATACATGGTAGACCACAAGCGTTTACAAAGCCAAGGAAACGAAATGGCACTTCCAATGTAAAAGCTGTGTGTTGTGTTCATGAATTCAGCTTTACTTTCAGTATTCCATGAGTGTGACTAGTATTCCTGCCCTTTCAATACAGTTACAGCTGAAGCCCAATAGTTAAGTACATCCATTTATCACGTTATGCACTAAATATAATGGAATGCTTTCAATTCAAAGGAGTGCAAGTTTGAACTTTGCAGGAAAGTAGTGTCTGCTAACTTCATGTAAACCTTAAACCTACTTTTCCTATTCATTGGAGTTGTCTGCAACCATTCTTGTGTGTCTGTTATTGAAGTTAGAGAAGTTATTTTAGGTAATGTTATCAGTTATAAATGGTAGAACACAAGCGTTTACAAAGCCAAGGAAACGTAATGGCAGTTCCAATGTAAATGCTGTGTGGTATGTTCATGAATTCAGCTTTAGTTTGTGTATTCCGTTGTTCTGACTACTATTCCTGCTGTTTCTATACAGTTACAGCTGAAGCCTAATAGTTATGTACATCCATTTATCAGATTATGCACAGAATATAAAGTAATGCTTCAGTTCAAAAGAGTGTAAGTTTGAAATCTGCTGGAACGTACTGTGTACTAACTTCATGTAAACCTTCATCTTCTACTTTTCCTATGCTATTCAGCTGACTGCACCCATTTTTGTGTGTCTGTTATTGAAGTTAGAGAAGTTACTTTAGGTAATGTTATCAGTTATACATGGTAGACCACAAGCGTTTACAAAGCCAAGGACACGTAATGGCAGTTCCAATGTAAATGCTGTGTGGTATGTTCATGAATTCAGCTTTACTTTGAGTATTCCATGGTTGTGACTACTATTCCAGCCGTTTCTATGCAGTTATAGCTGAAGCCGAATAATTATGCACATCCATTTATCACATTATTCACAGAATAGAATGTAATACATTCAGTTCAAAAGAGTGTAAGTTTGAAATTTGCTGTAAAGTACTCTGTGTTAACTTCATGTAAACCTTAAAATTCTACTTTTCTTATGCTTTGGCGTAGTCTGCAACCATTCTTCTGTATGTGTTATTCTTGTTAGAGAAGTTACTTTAGATAATTTTATCAGTTGCACATAATAGGAAGACAAGCGTTCACAAAGCCAAAGAAAGGTAATTGCAGTTCTAATGTAAATGCTGTGTGGCATGTTCATGAATTCAGCTTTACATTGAGTATTCCTTTGTTGTGACTAGTATTCCTGCCGTTTCTATGCTGTTATAGCTGAAGCCTAAAACTTATGTTCATCCATTTATCACATTATGTACTGAATAGAATGGAATGATTTCAGTTCAAAAGTGTAAGTTTGAACTTTGCAGGAAAATACTCTGCGCTAACCATGTAAACCATTAAATTCTACTTTTCCTGTGCTATTGAGCTGTCTGCAAACATTCTTGTGTGTCTGTTATTGAAGTTAGCGAAGTTAATTTAGGTGATGTTATCAGTTATACATGGTAGACCACAAGCGTTTACAAAGCCAAGGAAACGTAATGGCAGTTCCAATGTAAAAGCTGTGTGGTAAGTTCATGAATTCAGCATTACTTTGATTATTCCATGGATGTGACTAGTCTTCCTGCCCTTTCAATACAGTTACAGCTGAAGCTCAATAGTTAAGTATATCCATTTATGATATTATGCACTAAATATAATGTAATGATTTGTTCAAAAGAGTGCAAGTTTGAACTTTGCTGGAAAATAGTGTGTGCTAACTTCATGTAAACCTTAAACTTCTACTTTTCTTATTCATTGGAGTTGTCTGCAACCATTCTTGTGTGTCTGTTATTGAAGGTAGAGAAGTTATTTTAGGTAATGTTATCAGTTATACATATTAGAAAACAAGAGTTTCGAAAGCCTTGGACAGGAATTGGCAGTTCCAATGTAAATGCTGTGTGATATGTTCATGTATTCAGCTTTACTTTGAGTATTCCATAATTGTGACTACTATTCTTGCCGTATCTATGCAGTTGCAGCTAATGCCAACAGTTATATAGATCCATTTATCACGTTATGCACTAAATATAATGGAATGCTTTCAATTCAAAAGAGTGCAAGTTTGAACTTTGCAGGAAAGTAGTGTCTGCTAACTTCATGTAAACCTTAAACTTCTACTTTTCTTATTCATTGGAGTTGTCTGCAACCATTCTTGTGTGTCTGTTATTGAAGTTAGAGAAGTTATTTTAGGTAATGTTATCAGTTATACATGGTAGAACACAAGCGTTTACAAAGCCAAGGAAACGTAATGCAATTTCCAATGTAAATGCTGTGTGGTATGTTCATGAATTCAGCTTTACTTTCAGTATTCCATGAGTGTGACTAGTATTCCTGCCCTTTCAATACAGTTACAGCTGAAGCCCAATAGTTAAGTACATCCATTTATGATATTATGCACTAAATATAATGTAATGCTTCAGTTCAAAAGAGTGTAAGTTTGAATTCTGCTGGAACGTACTGTGTTCTAACTTCATGTAAACCTTCATCTTCTACTTTTCCTATGCTATTGAGCTGTCTGCAACCATTCTTGTGTGTCTGCTATTGACGTTAGCGAAGTTACTTTAGGTAATATTATCAGTTATACATGGTAGACCACAAGCGTTTACAAAGCCAAGGAAACGAAATGGCACTTCCAATGTAAAAGCTGTGTGTTGTGTTCATGAATTCAGCTTTACTTTCAGTATTCCATGAGTGTGACTAGTATTCCTGCCCTTTCAATACAGTTACAGCTGAAGCCCAATAGTTAAGTACATCCATTTATCACGTTATGCACTAAATATAATGGAATGCTTTCAATTCAAAGGAGTACAAGTTTGAACTTTGCAGGAAAGTAGTGTCTGCTAACTTCATGTAAACCTTAAACTTCTACTTTTCTTATTCATTGGAGTTGTCTGCAACCATTCTTGTGTGTCTGTTATTGAAGTTAGAGAAGTTATTTTAGGTAATGTTATCAGTTATAAATGGTAGAACACAAGCGTTTACAAAGCCAAGGAAACGTAATGGCAGTTCCAATGTAAATGCTGTGTGGTATGTTCATGAATTCAGCTTTAGTTTGTGTATTCCGTTGTTCTGACTACTATTCCTGCTGTTTCTATACAGTTACAGCTGAAGCCTAATAGTTATGTACATCCATTTATCAGATTATGCACAGAATATAAAGTAATGCTTCAGTTCAAAAGAGTGTAAGTTTGAAATCTGCTGGAACGTACTGTGTTCTAACTTCATGTAAACTTCACCTTCTACTTTTCCTATGCTATTGAGCTGTCTGCAAACATTCTTGTGCGTCTGTTATTGAAGTTAACGAAGTTACTTTAGGTAATATCAGTTATACATGGTAGACCACAAGCGTTTACAAAGCCAAGGAAAGGTAATGGCAGTTCCAATGTAAAAGCTGTGTGGTATGTTCATGAATTCAGCATTACTTTGATTATTCCATGGATGTGACTAGTCTTCCTGCCCTTTCAATACAGTTACAGCTGAAGCTCAATAGTTAAGTATATCCATTTATGATATTATGCACTAAATATAATGTAATGATTTGTTCAAAAGAGTGCAAGTTTGAACTTTGCTGGAAAATAGTGTGTGCTAACTTCATGTAAACCTTAAACTTCTACTTCTCTTATTCATTGGAGTTGTCTGCAACCATTCTTGTGTGTCTGTTATTGAAGTTAGAGAAGTTATTTTAGGTAATGTTATCAGTTATAAATGGTAGAACACAAGCGTTTACAAAGCCAAGGAAACGTAATGGCAGTTCCAATGTAAATGCTGTCTGATATGTTCTTGTATTTAGCTTTACTTTGAGTATTCCATAATTGTGACTACTATTCTTGCCGTATCTATGCAGTTGCAGCTAATGCCAACAGTTATATAGATCCATTTATCACGTTATGCACTAAATATAATGGAATGCTTTCAATTCAAAGGAGTGCAAGTTTGAACTTTGCAGGAAAGTAGTGTCTGCTAACTTCATGTAAACCTTAAACCTACTTTTCCTATTCATTGGAGTTGTCTGCAACCATTCTTGTGTGTCTGTTATTGAAGTTAGAGAAGTTATTTTAGGTAATGTTATCAGTTATAAATGGTAGAACACAAGCGTTTACAAAGCCAAGGAAACGTAATGGCAGTTCCAATGTAAATGCTGTGTGGTATGTTCATGAATTCAGCTTTAGTTTGTGTATTCCGTTGTTCTGACTACTATTCCTGCTGTTTCTATACAGTTACAGCTGAAGCCTAATAGTTATGTACATCCATTTATCAGATTATGCACAGAATATAAAGTAATGCTTCAGTTCAAAAGAGTGTAAGTTTGAAATCTGCTGGAACGTACTGTGTACTAACTTCATGTAAACCTTCATCTTCTACTTTTCCTATGCTATTCAGCTGACTGCACCCATTTTTGTGTGTCTGTTATTGAAGTTAGAGAAGTTACTTTAGGTAATGTTATCAGTTATACATGGTAGACCACAAGCGTTTACAAAGCCAAGGACACGTAATGGCAGTTCCAATGTAAATGCTGTGTGGTATGTTCATGAATTCAGCTTTACTTTGAGTATTCCATGGTTGTGACTACTATTCCAGCCGTTTCTATGCAGTTATAGCTGAAGCCGAATAATTATGCACATCCATTTATCACATTATTCACAGAATAGAATGTAATACATTCAGTTCAAAAGAGTGTAAGTTTGAAATTTGCTGTAAAGTACTCTGTGTTAACTTCATGTAAACCTTAAAATTCTACTTTTCTTATGCTTTGGCGTAGTCTGCAACCATTCTTCTGTATGTGTTATTCTTGTTAGAGAAGTTACTTTAGATAATTTTATCAGTTGCACATAATAGGAAGACAAGCGTTCACAAAGCCAAAGAAAGGTAATTGCAGTTCTAATGTAAATGCTG